>NW_026868284.1:153080-493823 GCF_020745735.1 Hemiscyllium ocellatum
ATTAGAGGCATAGTGTTAATTTTTGGAAACTTCAATATTGGTATAATCTGTGACAATCACACCAACAAAAGTGATATTAGAAAAAGAGTTCAGAGAATGTTTCTGTGACTGTTTCTTTGATTAATACATTGGGCAACTGGCTTGGGACGTAACAATCTTAAGTTGACCACTGTGTCATGAAGTTGAGGGAATGAGTAATGTCACACTGAGAGGTCCTCCGGGAAATTGTGATAAAGTACAGTTTAAAGGGATATAAAATTTTTTAGTGACTCACGGAAAGGGCATGCCACAACTAGAAACAAAAATAGGAGAAAGTGAGGACTGCAGATGCTTGAGATCAGAGCTGGAAATGTGTTGCTGGAAAAGCGTAGCAGATCAGGCAGCATCCAAGGAACAGGAGAGTCGACGTTTCGTGCATGAACCCTTCTTCAGGAATTAAGAAGGGCTCATGCCCGAAACATCGACTCTCCTGTTCCTTGGATGCTGCCTGACCTGCTGCGCTTTTCCAGCAACACATTTTCAGCTAGAAACAAAAGTTGCCAATTACATGAGTTTGAGAGAAGAACTGATCAAGGGAAACAGGCTAAACAGACTGAAATGTGTGTCTGTAAACAAACAGTGGAAAACATTTGAAGGGATAGTGTAAAACATTCAACAGACAAAACCTCAGCAAGAAACTCATACCGGTCACTCACTCAAAACAAAATGGATCATATTAGATTATCAGGCTGAGAAGGTCACAAAAAAGTACTTAAAATTCTGTGGTGATAGCGAGGGCTTAAGCAGTAAGTGTTAAAGGGAGATTGCGATGGGTCTGCTAGCAGGAGGAGGGCACTGGCAAGGGGAATTGTTGTCAGTGTTTAATGATACGATAGGAACAGGGAGAGGTGAAGGTGCTGGAGGTGGTGAGAGTGTTACAGAGAGTGATCAGGGCCTGAATGGTGTTACAAAGTCATTATGGATTACTGCAGCTGGAGGGGTTTGCAGAGATGGGAGGGACATATGTATTTTTATTTATTCAGTGGATGTGGGTGTCACTGATTGTACCAGCATTCTTTACCCCATAACTAATTACACAGAGGTTAGCTCAGAGTCAGTCATATTGCTGTGGTTCTGGAGTCACGTGTAGGCTAGACCAGGTAAGAGTGTTAGATGTCCTTCCCTTAAGGAGGTAAGTGAACCTGATGAGCTCTTCCTACTGATTGACAATGCTTTTATGGTGACCTCACCAATGTCTTGTACAGATTCAACATGACATCCCAACTCCTACTCACAATGCTCTGCCCAATGAAGGTAACCATCTCAAATGCCTGCTTCACCAGCCTGTCTACCTATGACACCTCTTTCAAAGAACTGTGTACCTGCATCCCTGCGTCACTGACTGACAACACTACCCAGGGCTTGAACATTAACTGTATAAGTCCCTCCCTGGTTTATTTTACCAAAGTGGAACACTTCGCATTTATCTAATTAAACTCCATCTGCTATTCTTCAGCAGTACTGCTAATCCTGTTGTATCACAGATAACCTTCTTCACTGCCTACTATATCACCAATGTTAGCGTCACCCACAAACTTAAATACCAGGAAACCAATATTCCCATCTAAACCATTTATCCACATGACAAACAACAATGGACCCACTACACCGCTGGTCACATGCCTCCAGTTGGAAAATCAAAACATCTCCTACCACACTCACTCTCCTACTATCAAGACAATTCTGCACCTAATGGATATCGCATCCTTTCACATTGACTTGATGTTATTACCCATTCTACCACAAGGAACGTAGAATGCAGATCAGTACAAGACTCTTCGGCCCTTTTTGTCATGCTGACCTTTTATCCTCCTCTAAGATCAAACAAACCTACACTTAACTCATTTTACTATCATCCATGTATCCATTCAAGAGTTTATACAATTAATTCAATTTATCATTTCTCTGCCCATTCTTTTTCCAGCTGATGTATTGATTGGTGTATCATTTGATATCCTTACTCGTTCTTAACAACTCCACCAAAATTTTTATCATCTGCAAAATTACTAATCGCACCATTGTCATTTTCAACTGAATTACAATGAGGGGTGCAGCACCTACCCTTGCAATACCCCATTTGAAACAGACCATCCAGAGCTTCCTCACCCTCTGCTTGTGGTGGTACGTACACAGCAGTTAGTGTAGCAGCAGTAAAATCCCGTGGTAGAGTGAACATTGGAATATTATTTCACTCGCAGGAGAGATTAAGATCTTCCAAACCCTGTTGACTTCTTTGTCCAAGGTAATTTTGTCTCCAACTCCAACAAGATTGTAAAGATTGAGTGAGGTTACAGATGCGGAGAAGGGTCACGTGGTTTGATAATGTTACATAAAGGGAGGATTGGTAGGAAAGGCTGTCGGGACTGGAGGACTTTATACAGATGAGGAGGTTGAGAGGGATGTTAAAAGGTTAGAGGCAATGAGGTGGATAGGACAGGATGGAGGAGTCCTCTGATGACTGGAGAAAGTTACAGTGATATCATGTGCTGTGCAGCGTGGATAAGGTACACAGATGGGAAGGTTGGTAACGTCTGAGGGATGTCACAGAGACAGGATTGGCTGTCGGTACTGGACATGATGACAGAGATATGGATTAGATAGATTTTTGGGGATAGTGACCATAACTCTAAGTTTCAATGTTATTGTGTAAAGAGGTAAGGATTGTGCAGAAGTTAAGTGTCTAAATTTGGGAAAAGCCACTTGTCATTTGATTATCACTATCATTCAACTTAATCACTATCATTAGACAGGATCAGACAACCAAACACTGGGAGGAATTATATGCAGTTGAGGATACAATCGGAAAGTGGGAGTATTTTAAAATGATACAGTAAGAATTCCGGGCCAGTGTGTCCCGGGAACAGTGAATGGAAAAGGCAGCAGGTCCGGCGAATACTGATTAAGCGATATCGTGAGTTTGATAAAGAAAATACAGTACAATTTTAAAAAAAACGCAGGTGAAGCCCTTCAAATGTAGAGAGAGTGCAAGGGGGTTCTTAAAAAAAGAGGGGCAATCAATGGGCATGAAATATCCTTGGCAGATACTAGTAAGGAAAAGCCACAAGGTATGTTATTTGTTTTGTTACAGTAAAAATGTTCCCAGATAAAGGGTACGGCCTGTTAGAGACATAAAGGGACCTTCTGTGCATGGAGCCAGAGGAAGTATATGAGGTCTTCAATGAATACTTCCCACCTGTACTCACAAAGGGGAAAGACATTGTAGCTGCGGATTTCAGTCGGGATGATCAGGTTCTAGAACATGGTAAGATCAATAAGGATGAGGTATTAAATGTTTTCACAGGCATAAAGGTGGTGAAATCCCCGGTGCCCAATGCAATGTATCCAAGGCTGCTAATGGAGGTAAGGGAGGAGATTGCTGGGGCCCTGGTGTCTATATTGAATACTTTGCTGACCACCAGCGAAGTGCCGAATGACTGGAGGATAGCTAATGTGGTTCCTTTGTTCAAGAAACCACTCTCTGGGTGAAGAGGTTTCTCCTTGTCTCATTTCTAAACAGGCTTCCAATTACTCAACTCTGGTGCTATTCGGATCTTAATCTCTCCTGCCAGTGAAATAATATTCCAATGTCCACTCTACCACGGGATTTTACTGCTACTACACTAACTGCTGCGTACATACCACCACAAGCAGAGGGGGAGGAAGCTCTGGATGGGCTGTACTCCATCACTAACACCCTGGAGACAGAATACCCCGACTCCCTGTGTATTGTAACTGGTGACTTCAATCAAGCCAATCTGAGGAAGGTGTTGCCCAGGTACCATCAGGGGCCCGCAATTTTTAAACCACTGTTACACCACTGGGAACGATGCTGACCACTCCAACCCCCATCCTCATTTCAGCCATGTCTCTTCTCCCAGCTTACAGGCATAAGCTCAAGGAGGAGACCTCCTCGCGGATATAGGTCCAGTGCTGGTTGTAGGAGGCGGAGGATCAACTCTGGGGCTGTCTGTAATCAGCTGATTGGGTCGTTTTCAAACAGACCGCAGGTACCTTGAACAAGTATGCTACCACTGTCACAGGCTTTATCAGCAAGTGTGTGGAGGACTGCATACCCAGGCAGTCAACCCAGGTGTTCCCCAACAGGAAACCCTGGATGAATCAGGATATACAGAACCTGCAAAAAACAAGGAGTGAGGCCTTCTGATCAGGAGACCCACTTGAATATAAGTAATCCAAGTATGGCCTTCGCAGAGCCATTAAGAGAGCCAAGGGCCAACACCGATCCAAACTAGAGCCCCAGAGAGACACCCGGCGACGATGGCTGCAGTTCGAAGGGTTTGCAGTGGTAGGGAGGGAAGATATGTACATGCATTTATTCATTCATGGAATGTGGATGTCACTGATTGGGCTAGAAATCTTTGCCTCACTACTGATTATCCAGAGGACAGCTCAGAGTCAGCCATATTGATGTGGATCTGGAGTCACATGTTGGCCAATCCAGGTGAGAATGTCAGATGTTCTACGTTAAAAAAGAGGTCCGTGAACCAGATGAAATCTTCCTGCTAATCAACAACGCTTTCATGGTGGCTTCACCAATGTCTTGTACAGATACAACATGACGTCCCAACTCCTACTCTCAATGCTCTGACCAATGAAGGTAACTATCCCAAACACCTGCTTCACCAGCCTGTCTACCTGTGACACAACTTTCAAAGAACTGTGTGCCTGGGTCTCTGATTGACGACACTACCCAGGGCCCGAAAATTAACTGAACAAGTCCCACCCTGGTTTGTTTCATCAAAATGGAACAAATCACATTTACCTAATTAAACACCATCTGCTATTCTTCAGCCCACTATGCCATCAGTCCTGTTCATCCTGTTGGTTCTTCGCTGTGTCACAAATTTCAGTGTCACCCAAAAAACCTTACTTACCAGGAACCAATACTCCTATCCAAACCATGTATCCAAATGACAAACAACTCTGCAACCACGACACGGCAAGTCACATGCTTCCAGTCAGAAAAACAATACGTTTCCCACCCCGTTCTGTCTCCGACCATCAAGCCAATTTTGTATCCAGTTCACTACCTTCTCCTGAATGCCATATCCTTTTACACTGATCTGAGCTTATTACCCAGTTTACCATATGGAACGTAAAATACAGAAGAGTGCAGTACATGTCCCTTCGGCCATGATGTCATGTCAACCTTTAATCCGACTGCAAGATCAAACTAACCTGCAAACTGCTGATTTAATACCATCCTTGTGACTATCCAAGAACCTAATAAATGTCCCAAATGTATATCATTTTCGATTTTACTTCCACCACTGGCAGTGCATTCCACCCATCCAACTCCCTCTGTGCAAAGAACCTACCTCTGAAATATCCCCTTAACCATCCTCAATTCACTTAAAATTCTACCATCTTGTGATAGCCATTTTCTGCCACGGGGAAAAATAAAACATCTCACTATTAACTCTCTCTGTACCTCTCATTGTTTTGTTCAACTCCTCCAAGACCCCCTCACCCTTTTTCACTCCAATGAGAAAAGCCTTCGTTCCCTCAACTTTCTTCATAAGACATGTACTCCAGTCCAGGCAGCATCCTCGTAAATCTCCTCTTTACCATCTATAAAGCTTCCACATCCTTCCTGTTATGAGGGGACCAGCACTGAACACAATATTCCAAGTGGGGTAAAACCAGGGCTACACAGAGGTGCAGCATAACCTCACAGCTTTAAAACTAAGCTAATGAAAGCCAACACAACATATTCCTTCTTAACATTCCTATCAACTTTTGTGGCAACTTTGGTGGGATCTCTAGATGTCTACCCCAAGGTCTATCTGTTCCTCCACATTGCCAAATGTCCTGCCTTTATCCCTGCATTCTGCATTCGTTTTCGACCTTCCAAAATGAATTACTTCACATTTTTCGAGGTTGAACTCCATCTGCCACTTCTCAGCCCAGCTCTGCATCCTGTCAATGTCCCGTTGCAGCCTATAACACCCCTCCACACTATACACCACTCCAGCAACCTCTTGGCATTGACAAACTTATTAACCCACTCTTCCATACCCACTTCCAAGTCATTTTCTAAAAAAAATGACAAAAAGCAGAGGTTCTAAAACAGATCCCTGCACAACACCACTGGTTACCGACCTGCATCTGAGTGATTTCGATCTGTTATCACCTTCTGTTTTTTATGGGCCAGGAATTCAGTGTCCAGGATGGCAGGTTTCCCTGTAACCCATGCTTCCGTACTTTCTGAATGAACCATTAACGTGTTTTGTCACATTCTCAAAGGATTCAGTAAGATTTGTAAGTTTACACAACCATGCTGACTATCTCTAATCAAACTATGGTTTTCAAAGGAATTATAATTCCTGTCTCTCAGAGGCATCTCCAATAATCAGCCCACCACAGACATAAGACTAAATGGTCTGTAATTCCCAGGATTAATTATATTGCCTTTCTCAACCAAGGTAATAACATTTGCCATCCTCCAATCTTCTGGTACGACACCAGTGGACAGGAAGTGGAATGGTACTCACAAACGGCACAAAAATCTCTTCCCTCGCTTGCGGCAGTAACTTTGGAAACATCCCGTCTGGCCCAGAGGATTTATCTATCCTTACATAATTCTCAGCAAATACGCATTCTTTACATCAACCTGTTGACATACATTAGTTCTTTTCACGCTGTTCTCACAAACAACAAGGTCCCTCACAGTCGTGGCTACTGAGGCATAGTATTCATTAAGGACCTTCCCTATCTCCTCTGCCTCCAGACACAAGTTCCCTCCACTATCCCTGACCGGCCCTACACTCAATCTGGCCATCCTCTTATTCCTCACATAAGTGGAGAATGCCTTAGTGTTTTCCTTAATCCTAGCTTAATGTTTTGTAATGCCCCCTTGTAGCTGTCCTAAGTCAATTCTTAGTTCCTTTCTAGCTACCTTCAAAGAATCCCTACAGTGTGGAAACAGGCCATTTGGCCCAATTCTATACACTTACTCTAAAGCGTATCCCACTCAGAAATATTCCCCCACCCCATTACTCCCCATTTTCCCTGACTAATGCACCAAACCTACACATTCGTGAACACTATGGGTAATTTACCATGGCTGAGTCACCCAACCTGCACATCTTTGCACTGTGGGTGGAAACCGGAGCACCTGGAGGAAATCCACACAGACATGGGGAGAATGTGCAAACTCCAGACAGACAGTTACCTGAGGCTGGAATCAAAATCGGGTCTCTGGACCTATGAGCCACCATGTTTCTCCACATAACTCTACAAAGCCCTGTCTGTCCTTGCTTCGTCAACCTTAAATAAGCTTCCTTGTTCCTCTTGACTAGACAGTCTACATCCCTTCGAACAGTGTTAAATATGTCACTAAAGACCATTTGGACAATGTTCACTGCTCTGCCTTGATCCATCTTTGGCCACCTCCTCAAAGAGTCACTCCGGTTTGTGAAACACGCTTTCCCACTCACAAAGCCATGCTGACCATCTTGAATCAACCCTTGCCTTCTAAATATGCGTCGCTCCTTTCTATCAGAATCTCCTCCAACAAGTTCCCCATCGTTGGGCTCACGGTGCTTTAATTTCCTGGCTTTTCTCTGCAACCTTTAAGTGATGAAACAGTATTAGCCGCCCTGCAGTCTTCCGACACCTCACTGTGTCTGTTGAAAATATAACTATCTTTTAAGGACACTACAATCTCTTCCCTCGCCTCCCACAAAAAAATCTAGGTTCGACCTAATGAGCTACTGAGGATGGATCTACCTTTATTTGTTTTAAGATTCCAGCACTTTATATTCTCTGTTGATGATTCTTTCCAAGGCATCACTATTATTTCCCAAAGTTCCTGAGCTTTCATGTCTTTCTCCACAAGATTTATTTTGGTTAATATCACATCCAAATCCTCTGTTTCTACACATAGAAGATCTTATTTATATTTAATGGGCACTATCCTTGAACAAGTTACCCCTCAGCCCTTAGTGAAACTTACATCAAGGCTTCTGAAAATTCACATAGAACGTATCCCCCATAACAACACGCCCTACCTACACCCTTATCTATTCTGCCATTTCTATTTACACCAACAAATAAAGTCCAACTGGTTCAAAAACACATTTTATTTTACAAAATGTTTTTCTAAGGGTCCAATTATTGTTTATTCACATATCCTTTCTAACGTATATCAGCATGCTGTCAGGCTAACACGATTTGGTTTCAGACTGACAGCAGAAGGGGTTGACGGAGTTCTTGTTTGTCAATCTGAAAAAGGTAGTTCCCAGGCTCAGCAGGTATTAGAGAAGGCAAATCCAATGTTGCCACTTATTTCAAAGGGAATGTTGTCTTGCAAAAACTATACAAGATACGAGTCAGACCACACCTACAATATTATGAACGGCATGAGTGCCCGAAGGAAAGATATTCTTCCAATGGAAGCAGGCCACAGAAGGGTAACTCGGCTAATCCTGAGAATGGATGAACTTTCAAATGGGAAGAGGTGAAGGTGATTGAGGGTGAACCCATTGATGTTTAGAAAAATGAGACAGGAATTGAATGTAACTTCCAAGATTCTGAAGGGCGTTGACATGGTAGATGCTGGGAAGTTAGAAAATAGAACAGTACTGCACAGCTATAGACCCTTCGGCCCACCATGGCTGTGCTTGTCCATGGTGCTGTTCTCGACATATACCACCTGCCTGCACATGATCCATATCCCTCTATTCTCTGCCTGTTCATGTTTCTGTGTAAAAGCCACTTCAAAACTTCACACACATTTCTGCTTAGAGGACCGCCCACACTCGTACATCTCATGGTCTTAACTCAGACACCATATCTACATTATAACATTGTGGGTCACTGCTCACAAAACTCCTTTATAATGAGATTATGAGATATTTATAATTACACTGCATTTAATCTACAATAGACAATTTTGTGGCTGGCTCCTTGATATGATCTTATAGAAAAACATCTCATGTGTAATCCTGGATTCTATCCGATACAGCCCTGATATCTAGTCGGGATGGAGACCACTGTCACACAGTTACTGTACTGCCCTTGCTACAAGTATATTCAGTAACCTGACCGTAACCATATTGACATTACCATCAGTGCCTGGTGCCTATAAAAGAATTTCTGATAAGGGCTGCTGCTGCTTGTTTATTCTCAGCTCCATCCAAATAGATTCCAACATTTGATCTTCAGATCCACATGACTGTCTCATTAATGCATTAATCTCATTCTTTCTTCACAACTTGCTGGCTTTTTGCCTAGCCTGCCGAGATCCCAAAAACCCTTCAATATTCCCTTCCCAGCAATGGTCATTCTGCAGCTACATCTCCGGAATGACGGTTCCGTTACGTCTGTTCACTGTCATTCCATCTGCCTTATGGCGAATGCAGAGAGTCATTCCTCAGTACTGGGGGGCTGAACAGATGAGAAGAGGTTACAGATTTAGGGAGGCTTACAGGGGCTCGAGGATGCTAGAGTTAAACAAAGTTACATCTGGTCAAGAATGTCAATGGGACAAAGGTGTTTGGTGATTGGAGGAATTTACAGTGATAGAGGGAGTTGGATTCCATTCTGGAGATAGGGATAGGTATGGATGTAGGGAGAGGCAGGCAGACTGAGAGGTAGAGACAGGGGGTGTTTCAGGGAGAAGAGAACCGTGTATACTAACAGAGATATGGCAGGTTGTAATGACTGAAGATGCTTACAGATACAAGAGGGCCTCTAGGTCCTGGAGACGACATAGATAGAAAGGCAAGGGAGAATGCCAGGTTGCTGGGTTGGAGACAGATACACAGATGGGGAGTGTTGCGCAAGCTGAAAGAGTTTCCTGTGGTCGGGAGGGTGGAGGGAAAGATGGTGAAATTTAATTTAATTAGCATCAAAGAATTGGAGAAGGATAAGGAGATTATAGATGGATGTAGAGACTGGATGAGTTGGCACTGAAAGTGAGTCTTATTGGAACTGGACAGTCACAAAGATTGCAGTTGGTGATAAGATCAGGAATTCGTCAGGGTCTTAAAGTGATTACACAACAAGGGAACATTAAAGGGGCACCATAGATTGGGGCTGTTGACAGGACTGGAAGAGGTTATACAGAAGGGGACAGCTTTATGAACTGTAGATGTTTATGGAGATAGTGGATAATTTGGAGCAGTTTACAGAGACATGAAAGTTTTTAGGACATTACTAAGATACACAGGCTTTAGTTAATGCAAGCTTGTGAAGCTTAATGGGACTGCAGGACTGAAGAAAAGTACACACAGCAGTGGTGGCTGCAGATGTTAATGGATTAGAGAGAGAATTGCAGGTTAGAGTGAGTGTGGACTTCAGATTCTGACAGATATTGTCGGACCTGGAGTAGCCTTGGCAAATGGGGTGTTTGCATTTATATAAGGTGCTGAAGGGGCTGGAAGTGGGAAAGGATGTAGGGAGGGTTGTAGAGGCAGTTGGTGATTAGAAATAGGGAGGGCTGCAGAGACTGCGTGGTATTAGATAGATGGCGGTTTCGAAGACGAGGGGAAAGTGACAGAAATAGAGAAAGTGCAGTGGCTGAAGAGGATTCAGCAAACAGGAGGTTGAAAGATGCAGGACAATGTTACAAAGACAGGGACTGTTGTATGGATGGGAGGACCATGCAACGGCAGGGAGGGCTTTAAATCCTATTGGATAGTACTTTGCAGAGATAATGAGAGTTTCACAACTAAAAGTAGTTAGATCGATCAGGAGAGTTAGAGGATATTTGATCAGCTTTGAATGGAAGGTTTTTTCCAATGATAAGGAGAATTGTCGAGGCTGGAACAGGTGACATAGATAGGGAGCGTTTGAAGGAGGATATTCAGAAAAATGGTGGGCTGTAGGGGTGGGACATGGTGAGAGTCACAGACAGAATTAGGGCAGCACATGAAGGTAATGGAAATGACTATTGTAGTCATAAGGGGAGGATGTGAAAGGTAGAAAGATTTGTAGTGACCAGCATTATATCTGAGTGTTGTCTTCCCGGTCGAAAGTTAGAGGCCACTAACTTCTCCCTGTGCTGTTTACTGTGAGTGACTTTACTGGTTGCAGAATTTACTAAAGGCTTTAGACCTGCCTCTCGATCTCTCTCTGGCTGACCAACCATCTTCAATGTGGTGATGGATGAGACAGGAGTTGGAATATCCTGAGTATCTGCAGGAGACAGAGAAACAGACAGAATGGGTAATTAGAATGATGCAGTGAGGATTACTCATGTAGAGGAGCACTGAGTCCAACAGAGATCTAGAGAAAGCCAGTCTCCGTCCCAGACTTCTGCTGCCTCCTCTCTCTGGAGTGAAGAATTCTGTTATCTCAGGATCTTAGACCAGCTGTAAAAGCGAAAGGCATTGACAGAGGCAGCAGTTAGACATTGAGGCATACCACATGGAGAGTTAATGAGTGATATCATTAGAGCGCAGGAAGGTATCAGGATGAAACCATGGTGTCAAAAGAAGTGGTTCTGCTGCAGTGAGCACTGCTACCAGTACTCAGAGCGGAGTCAGCTATTTTACAGGGATGGTACAGCGCTGGGACCTGGTCAATCATATGACCGGGATTATGTAGAGTGCTTTAAACTGACACAGAAAAGGAGGGACAGGGCTCAGCTGAAAGGAAATTCCCAATTCCATAGAGAAATGTTGAAATATTGAAACTTGGGGATGTGACTGAGGAGAAACAGAAAGAAACAGGAAGACACTGAGTTTAAGTAAAATTGTACATCAACAGATAAGTTTGTAACAGGAAATTGTGATTTTTAAAGTAAATTAATGCTTCTTAATTTGAGTGCATGAAGCATTTGCAATAAGGGATTTGCTCGTGTGACTTGTGATTTCTATCTAATCACCATCACGGAGACACGGTCACAAGGTGAACAAAAAGGTGAGGTATTAATATTCACAGGACACAACATTGTGGAAGGTCAGGCAGAATGGAAAGCAGAACGGGGAACTCTCACCATTAGAGATTGCAATAGATGGCTAAGACAATATGTGGCTTCAGATTATCAAACAGTCGGAGACCAAATTCTGGGTAATAAGGATCAGAACATAGGACTGGACGGACAGGTGTTCAGGGCCCCTTATAAGCATTCCAGTTTTAGACACTGCATTAACAGGGAATTATTGGAATTTGTAACAAATGCACTGGGATAATAGTGAATGGATTCAATCTTCCTATCTCACCATCTCATTGGTAATGGGTCACAGACAAGGCTGATTCTCTCCCATTGTCAGGGGAATCTGTTGGTGGGTGTACAGACCAATTGGGCCTTCCACAGACTCTGTTACACTTGGGGCAGAAGGTGACCGTGGAAAGGGGGTGGGTGGGGCATTGCTGTGACAGTGCGCTCCTTGTACTGTTTTCTCCTGGATTCCCCTTTTTCCCCACAGCAAATATCGAGGTGCGCAACCCCTACCTTGCTGCAGGAAGTCGAGGTTGAGAAAGTTAAAATCCCCGACCATTACCACCCTATCATTCTTACAGATATCTGAGATCTCCGACGTATTTGCTGTTCAATTTCCCGCTGACTACTGCGGACCTGTACTACCGTCATATCAAACTGATCATCCAGCCATATTTCTCAGTTCCATGAATAAAGCTTCGCTGGCAGTTCTCGAGTAATATGCTCTCTAAGTGTTGCAGTGATGTTTTCACTGATCAAAATCACCAATTCCCCTCCTCTCTTGCTTCCCATTCCATCCTTCCTATAGCATCTGTGCCCTGGAACTTTGAGCTGCCTGTCGAGGCCCTCATTCAGCTGTGTTTCTGTAACTCCTGTGATTTACCATTCCCATGATCCCATCCAACCGAGTGTTCATCTGCCTTACTTTTCAAGTCTTTTACATTGAGGTAATGCAGTTTAATTGATAGTTTTCCCTTAATGCCTGCTGTGCTCTTGCCTGCTTATTAATTGAAATTACTCTCTTGAAATTCTGTCTCAGACTCAACCTTCAGACTGTAGCCTGAGACCATTATCACACTGTGGACAACACCCTCACCTTTCCTGTCATTTGCAAACCAATAATGATACCTTCTGCATTCACATCCGAGCAATTAATGCCCATAATGCACAGATCCCTGTGGCACACCCGCTGGACAAAGACTTTCAATCACAAAACCAACCAACATTGCCAAGTGTCCCTGCTGCTATGATGGTAATTCTTTAAAACCGGTGTAAGCAACACAATGTTATTGGGGAACACCGCGTGGAAACAGATACTTCAGTGTAGCTCATCCATGCTCGCCATATAACCAAAATTAAACAAGTCCCGTTCCCCAGCATTTGGCCTCAATCCCTCTAAACCCATCCTATTCAGAAACTCATTCGATTACCATTGCAATTTTCTTAAGTGCAATAGCCTACTCCACTCCCTCTGGTAGCTCATTTCATACACGCACAACCTTGTGTGTGGGAAATGTGCCTCAGGTCCTTTGTCAATTTCAGATCACTCACCGTAAACCTATGCTCTCGAGTTTTCAACTCACCCCAGCTTGGGTAAAACACGAAAATACTCAGTTTACAACCCTTCCATAAAATCATGTCGCAGCCGTTACGCTGTCGGGAAAGATGTCCAGCCTGTTCCACCTCACCCTATAGACCAAACATTGACGACATCCTTGGCTCAATTTTGTAACCAATTTCAACTGTCATTTGTTTTAACTTTTTCAAGATGTCAATTACCCTGGACAACAATGAGCTGTTGGAAACAGAAAGGTGAAAGATAAGTGAGTGACTTTCTATCTGTTGTCATGCAGGAGCTCAATTGGAAATGCAAGAAAATGGGGTGGTAGCGCTGCTGGTAGTGTTGCCGAGCGGTCTAAGGCGCTGGATTAAAGCTCCAGTCTCGACAGGGGCGTGGGTTCGAACCCACCACTGCCATTTCTACTGATCAGTTGCAACGACACAGCGTTCTTAAAATGCTGTTTCCATTCCCGCTGTACTTCTGTTCACAAAAAAATTCGATTTGCTTCCCGGGGAATTAAATGTGTAGTGGGAAAGTGCCAAATTGTCTATGCTGCCTCATTTGGAAGCTGTCTGTCGTTATTCAAAGTGCGAGAATTGGCACCAGAGGTCCTGAATCATGTTTTGGAGCAGTTCGCACGTTAGTGGCTCATTCAATCAGCAACAGCAATGAAAGAAATTGCACTCTCAGAGGAAGCTCTGGACCTGTGCTTTCAAAGCTAGTATTAAGGTGCGCCCCGAGATCTAAGCCATGTTGGAATTTAAACGGAGGAATCGACAAAGAGGCTGCAGAATAACATCGCATCCTTTTGGTTTTCTTTAAATCACTGATGAGCAGGAAAATGTCAACGGGGAGAGCGACTGGGAAAGTGAGGCAGTTGCAGCTCTGGTGAAACTCCTTCTTTTTGAGTCACTCAGCAACAAGAGGCGTGAAGGTGACTCAGGCGTGAGAGCTCTTCACATCGAGAACAAAAAGCAATCAAGTGCAGTTAGCACCTCTCCCGGAGTGGAAGTGGGGTGAGATAATTAGCTTTTGATTTCAGTTACTATGTTCAAAAACTGCCTTTTAAATTGAGGTGAACAGAAACTGCATTTCTAATAAGCACCATGGAATTTAGCAAGATTTATTGAGTCGCTTCTCGTTGATTCCCACGCAGGTTTCCAACTCAGTTGTATCGATGTGGCTCATGTCCAGGTGTGAACATCCCTGCAGCCAATTGCACGGTTTATGTAAAAGGCAAGGAAAGTGGCATCTCGAACTGGCCCCGAGGTCAGAGCATCCTCACACTGTGATCGGTCGTTCTCGGATTGTAATGCTACCTCCGCTTTTAGGCTGGAGAACATTCTTTGGGACTCTTATTCTGCAAAACAGACACAGTGACTGAAACTATGCTGCACGGTATGATGTGGAACACGGCCTGCTCAGCTTTGTGCATTTTCCCTGTAGTCCGGTGTGTTTCATGTTCCGTGTAAACGTGAAAGTTGTCCTGTTTCGAGCAATGGGTGAAATCATTTAGCAAAGCAAGAATCGAAATTGCAGTAATGTCAAGCAGTTCATGGTTATTTGACCAAATCATAAGCGAACATGTTTGCTCACGCACTCACAGATACATTTGTAGCTGAAAAGAGTCTGAGAAGATAGCCTCAGCTTACCATTGATTTTTATCCGGATTGATGAGCTATCATTATTTGTTGCGAAATTGATATTGTAGCCGGCACATCCAAGCAGCCGTGCGAGTCGGAGAGGAATCATGGAACCCATTTCACGTGACTTTCCATCTGTCGTCATGCAGGAGCTCAATTGGAAATGCAAGAAAATTGGGTGGTAGCGCAGCTGGTAGTGTGGCCGAGCGGTCTAAGGCGCTGGATTAAGGCTCCAGTCTCGACAGGGGTGTGGGTTGGAATCCCACCACTGCCATTTCTACTGATCAGTTGCAACGACACAGCTTGTTAAAATGCTGTTTCCATTCCCGCTGTACTGCTGTTCACAAAACAATTTGATTTGCTTCCCGGGGAATTAAATGTGTAGTGGGAAAGTGCCAAATTGTCTATGCTGTCTTGATCGTGTTCGCCTCCCGCGTGGAAAATTGCAAACAGCTCTACTGTTGCTTTATGTTCCAAGCATGTTGAGATTTTACTGGAACCGAATGGAGACTGCTATTTCAACGCTGTTGTGAAACAAAGTCCTGCGGTGAGTCGATTCATCGTTACTTGGCTTTCTGACGAATGGGAAAATCGTTCCGATGAATTTTGATGTCATATGTTATTGAATTTCTCCAATTTCCTTCGTTTCCGTCCCGGAGACACCGGAAGGGAAAGGTGATCTAATCGAGACTGTGATTGGTGAAATTCACTTTTTGTGGCCTATTCTTATTATGTTCTTTCTTTCTCTCTTTTCAGCATTGTCTGGGATATGGTGGTGCACTGAGGCTCAAGTATCATTGAAAGAGTAGTTTGGAATTGCCCTGATATTAGTTGTGAGATTACTTTATGGCTCATGCGCTCGGAGTGTCTCACATTTAGCATTCATGCTCACTGTATCTGAAAATGCATTTGGTTTGCCAGTTTTGTTTCTGTTGCGTGTCAAATGTTTTCTGTTTTGCGATTCGTTCAATACATTACGAATTAACAGGCTTTCTGAGATAATTTCCAGCTGCAAAAACTCCTCAACTGAGAATCTGGGAAAATTTCACAGAGTATGGTCAGTCGGAGCAAAAGTAAGGAAGTCCTTCGTTTCTGCAGTGTTTCACAATACTACCTTTCCAGTGAGCAGTCGAACAGACTAAAGATTGTGCCACAGACTGCGACGGCCAGCTCGGCTAAAAAGTTATCCTTTTAAAGCCGGTGTAAGCAACACAACGTTATTGGGCTACACCGGGTGAAAACAGATACTTCGGTGTATCTCGTCCATGCATACCACACAGCCAAAATTAAACAACTCCCATGAAACAACGAGCATTTGGAAACAGAAAGGTGAAAGGTAGAATGTCTTCAACTTTCAGTGTCGGATACCACTGAGCTGCAGCAGGGGCGGCTGTGGGCTTGTTTCTGTAGCATAGTGATCAGCACGTTCACCTTCCGCAAGATAGGTTCCCGCGGTCGAAACTGTTTTGTTCTTCATCTGCAGCCTTTTACATGGACAAGAACGGAGCTTTCCTGCTTGCTTTCCCATCTGCAAACCTGCCTTCGAATTTGCTTGAACAAATCTGCTCTCGTAGTGAAATGCAATGCATTTCCATTTGATTACTGTGCAGAGCATTGTAAAGATATTCTACAAACTGCTTCTGATCATGTGCCATTCAGTTTGAGAGTGTAGTTACCGATCCTTCCACGAAGAGCAATACTGCATTTGCATTCCTTGCTGAGGCGGCCCGGTTCAAAGACAGGGAAGAAGGTGATGCGCTGGTGTCACAGTGCACCACGGATTCCTGAACTATTCTGTCTGCCAAATGTACCCCAAAGTCGTATCTGAAAGGCCTCATTTGGAAGCTGTCTGTCGTTATTCAAAGTGCGAGAATTGGCACCAGAGGTCCTGAATCATGTTTTGGAGCAGTTCGCACGTTAGTGGCTCATTCAATCAGCAACAGCAATGAAAGAAATTGCACTCTCAGAGGAAGCTCTGGACCTGTGCTTTCAAAGCTAGTATTAAGGTGCGCCCCGAGATCTAAGCATGTTGGAATTTAAACGGAGGAATCGACAAAGAGGCTGCAGAATAACATCGCATCCTTTTGGTTTTCTTTAAATCACTGATGAGCAGGAAAATGTCAACGGGGAGAGCGACTAGGAAAGTGAGGCAGTTGCAGCTCTGGTGAAACTCCTTCTTTTTGAGTCACTCAGCAACAAGAGGCGTGAAGGTGACTCAGGCGTGAGAGCTCTTCACATCGAGAACAAAAAGCAATCAAGTGCAGTTAGCACCTCTCCCGGAGTGGAGGTGGGGTGAGATAATTAGCTTTTGATTTCAGTTCCTATGTTCAACAACTGCCTTTTAAATTGAGGTGAACAGAAACTGCATTTCTAATAAGCACCATGGAATTTAGCAAGATTTATTGAGTCGCTTCTCGTTGATTCCCACGCAGGTTTCCAACTCAGTTGTATCGATGTGGCTCATGTCCAGGTGTGAACATCCCTGCAGCCAATTGCACGGTTTATGTAAAAGGCAAGGAAAGTGGCATCTCGAACTGGCCCCGAGGTCAGAGCATCCTCACACTGTGATCGGTCGTTCTCGGATTGTAATGCTACCTCCGCTTTTAGGCTGGAGAACATTCTTTGGGACTCTTATTCTGCAAAACAGACACAGTGACTGAAACTATGCTGCACGGTATGATGTGGAACACGGCCTGCTCAGCTTTGTGCATTTTCCCTGTAGTCCGGTGTGTTTCATGTTCCGTGTAAACGTGAAAGTTGTCCTGTTTCGAGCAATGGGTGAAATCATTTAGCAAAGCAAGTATCGAAATTGCAGTAATGTCAAGCAGTTCATGGTTATTTGACCAAATCATAAGCGAACATGTTTGCTCACGCACTCACAGATACATTTGTAGCTGAAAAGGGTCTGAGACGATAGCCTCAGCTTACCATTGATTTTTATCCGGATTGATGAGCTATCATTATTTGTTGCGAAATTGATATTGTAGCCGGCACATCCAAGCAGCCGTGCGAGTCGGAGAGGAATCATGGAACCCATTTCACGTGACTTTCCATCTGTTGTCATGCAGGAGCTCAATTGGAAATGCAAGAAAATTGGGTAGCAGCGCAGCTGGTAGTGTGGCCGAGCGGTCTAAGGCGCTGGATTAAGGCTCCAGTCTCGACAGGGGCGTGGATTGGAATCCCACCACTGCCATTTCTACTGATCAGTTGCAACGACACAGCTTGTTAAATTGCTGTTTCCATTCCCGCTGTACTTCTGTTCACAAAACAATTTGATTTGCTTCCCGGGGAATTAAATGTGTAGTGGGAAAGTGCCAAATTGTCTATGCTGTCTTGATCGTGTTCGCCTCCCGCGTGGAAAATTGCAAACATCTCTACTGTTGCTTTATGTTCCAAGCATGTTGAGATTTTACTGGAACCGAATGGAGACTGCTATTTCAACGCTGTTGTGAAACAAAGTCCTGCGGTGAGTCGATTCATCGTTACTTGGCTTTCTGACGAATGGGAAAATCGTTCCGATGAATTTTGATGTCATACGTTATTGAATTTCTCCAATTTCCTTCGTTTCCGTCCCGGAGACACCGGAAGGGAAAGGTGATCTAATCGAGACTGTGATTGGTGAAATTCACTTTTTGTGGCCTATTCTTATTATGTTCTTTCTTTCTCTCTTTTCAGCATTGTCTGGGATATGGTGGTGCACTGAGGCTCAAGTATCATTGAAAGAGTAGTTTGGAATTGCCCTGATGTTAGTTGTGAGATTACTTTATGGCTCATGCGCTCGGAGTGTCTCACATTTAGCATTCATGCTCACTGTATCTGAAAATGCATTTGGTTTGCCAGTTTTGTTTCTGTTGCGTGTCAAATGTTTTCTGTTTTGCGATTCGTTCAATACATTACGAATTAACAGGCTTTCTGAGATAATTTCCAGCTGCAAAAACTCCTCAACTGAGAATCTGGGAAAATTTCACAGAGTATGGTCAGTCGGAGCAAAAGTAAGGAAGTCCTTCGTTTCTGCAGTGTTTCACAATACTACCTTTCCAGTGAGCAGTCGAACAGACTAAAGATTGTGCCACAGACTGCGACGGCCAGCTCGGCTAAAAAGTTATCCTTTTAAAGCCGGTGTAAGCAACACAACGTTATTGGGCTACACCGGGTGAAAACAGATACTTCGGTGTATCTCGTCCATGCATACCACACAGCCAAAATTAAACAACTCCCATGAAACAACGAGCATTTGGAAACAGAAAGGTGAAAGGTAGAATGTCTTCAACTTTCAGTGTCGGATACCACTGAGCTGCAGCAGGGGCGGCTGTGGGCTTGTTTCTGTAGCATAGTGATCAGCACGTTCACCTTCCGCAAGATAGGTTCCCGCGGTCGAAACTGTTGTGTTCTTCATCTGCAGCCTTTCACATGGACAAGAACGGAGCTTTCCTGCTTGCTTTCCCATCTGCAAACCTGCCTTCGAATTTGCTTGAACAAATCTGCTCTCGTAGTGAAATGCAATGCATTTCCATTTGATTACTGTGCAGAGCATTGTAAAGATATTCTACAAACTGCTTCTGATCATGTGCCATTCAGTTTGAGAGTGTAGTTACCGATCCTTCCACGGTGATGCGCTGGTGTCACAGTGCACCACGGATTCCTGAACTATTCTGTCTGCCAAATGTCCCCCAAAGTCGTATCTGAAAGGCCTCATTTGGAAGCTGTCTGTCGTTATTCAAAGTGCGAGAATTGGCACCAGAGGTCCTGAATCATGTTTTGGAGCAGTTCGCACGTTAGTGGCTCATTCAATCAGCAACAGCAATGAAAGAAATTGCACTCTCAGAGGAAGCTCTGGACCTGTGCTTTCAAAGCTAGTATTAAGGTGCGCCCCGAGATCTAAGCCATGTTGGAATTTAAACGGAGGAATCGACAAAGAGGCTGCAGAATAACATCGCATCCTTTTGGTTTTCTTTAAATCACTGATGAGCAGGAAAATGTCAACGGGGAGAGCGACTGGGAAAGTGAGGCAGTTGCAGCTCTGGTGAAACTCCTTCTTTGTGAGTCACTCAGCAACAAGAGGCGTGAAGGTGACTCAGACGTGAGAGCTCTTCACTTCGAGAACAAAAAGCAATCAAGTGCAGTTAGCACCTCTCCCGAAGTGGGGGTGGAGTGAGATAATTACCTTTTGACTTCAGTTCCTCTGTTCAGAAACTGCCTTTTAAATTGAGGTGAACAGAAACTGCATTTCTAATAAGCACCATGGAATTTAGCAAGATTTATTGAGTCGCTTCTTGTCGATTCCCACGCAGGTGTCCAACTCAGTTGGTGTCGATGTGGCTCATGTCCAGGTGTGAACATCCCTGCAGCCAATTGCATAAAAGGCAAGGAAAGTGGCATCTCGAACTGGCCCCGAGGTCAGAGCATCCTCACAATGTGATCGGTCGTTCTCGTATTGTAATGCTACCTCCGGTGTTAGGGTGGAGAACATTCTTTGGACTCTTATTCTACAAAACAGACACAGTGACTGAAACTATGCTGCACCGTATGATGTGGAACACGGCCTGCTCAGCTTTGTGCATTTTCCCTGTAGTCCGGTGTGTATCATGTTCCGTGTAAACGTGAAAATTGTCCTGTTGAGGTCAACATGCTTGGAACGTAAAGCAGTTTGCAATTTTCCACGCTGGAGGCGAACACGATCATGACAGCAGAGACAATTTGGCACTTTCCCACTCGACACTTAATCCCCGGGGAATCACGTTTTTCTCCCATCAACGACCTGTAATCCCATTCTGACTCCGTTGTCCAGGCATTGGCCTGTGATCCCGTTTCGTGACTGTTTTCGTAGCAATATGATCTGATCCCAGCCCCATTTTGCTTATGTCGCAACAATGTGTAACTCAATCCCCACTCTGCTCCCCCAGGAATTACCTGTGAAACATTCTCCACTCTGTTCTACGACTGATGGCCTGTTAAATCATTCTGTTCCCTACCAAGAACCTGCAACCCCATTCCCAATCTGTTGTCTTGGAAACAATCTGCGAACGCATCACTCCATATGTTGCCCTAACAGCAGCTTGTGTCTTCATCCCTGCTGTTTTCCACGAACAATTGCCTGTGATCTCTTCACGACAGAAGCAAAACCAAGCATCACGTAATTCAGAGACATGGAGATTGGTAGGTAGAGAGAGTGCAAGTTGGAGAGTGAGTGAAGGAAAACGGCGGAGGATGTGTAAGACCAGAAGCGAGAGCAAAGACAGCGAAACTCAAACCCAACTCTCAAACCCGGTCCCCTCCACATCCTTGAGAAACAGGACTGGGGTTAAAACTTCGCGAGAAGATTTGTAACTCGGTTGCTCGTTGTTGTGGTTCTGTTGGCCGGACTGCGAATTTTTGTTGCATACGTTTCATCCCCTGTCTATGTGACATCCTCAGTGCTTGGGAGCCTCCTGTGAAGCGCTCCTGTGATGTTTCCTCCGGAATTTATAGTGGTTTGTCTCTGCTACTTCCGGTTGTCAGTTCCAGCTGTCCTTTGCTGTGGTCGGTATATTTGATCCAGGTCGATGTGCTTATTGATTGAATCTGTGGATGAGTGCATTGCCTCTAGGAATTCCCTGGCTGATCTCTGTTTGGCTTGTCCTAGAATAGTAGTGTTGTCCCAGTCGAACTCATGTTGCTTGTCATCTGCGTGTGTAGCTGCTCAGGATAGCTGGTCGTGTCGTTTCATGGCTAATTGGTGTTCATGGATGCGGATCGTTATTTGTCTTCCTGTTTGTCCTGTGTAGTGTTTTGTGCAGTCCTTGCATGGGAGTTTGTACACTGTGTTGGTTTTGCTCATGCTGGTAATCGGGTTCTTCGTTCTGGTGAGTCGTTGTCTGAGAGTGGCTGTTGGTTTGTGTGTTGCTATGAGTCCTCGTGGTCGCAGTAATCTGGTTGTCAGTTTTGAAACATTCTTGATGTATGGTAGTGTGGCTATTCATTTGCGTTGTGGCATGTTCTCGTTCCGTTGCCTTTCCCTTAGGCATCTGTTGATGAAATTGCGGGGTTATCCGTTTTTGGTGAAAACATTGTATTGGTGTTATTCTTCCTGTTTTTGCAGTCCTGGTGTACTGAAGTGTGTTGTTGCCCTTTTGAAGTGTGTTTTGATGCAACTTATTTCGTGTGTGATGGGGTGGTTGCTTTCATAGTTCAGGACTTGGTCTGTGTGAGTGACTTTCCTGTATACCTTTGTGGTGAATTCTCTGTTCGGTGTTCTCTGTACCATCTAGGAATGGGAGTTGATTGTCCTTTTCTTCTTCTCTAGTGAATCGGATTCCTGTGAGGATGGAGTTGATGATCGGGTGTGTGTTCTCTATTTCTGTGTTTTTAATGATTACAGAGGTGCAATCCACATATCTGACCCAGAGTTGAATTTGCGGTTAGACAGTTTGTTCTAACCTTTGCATTACCGCTTCTGCTATGAGTCCAGAGATGGGTGAGCCCATTGGTGTACCGTTCATATATTTGGTTGTTGAATATGAAGCGTGTTGTGAGGCACCGGCCTAGTAGTTTAACTATGCCATCCGTGTTGAAAGATTCAACGCCCTGTTGTCTGTTCTGTATGTCCAGCAGGCTGGCTATTGTTTCTCTGGCTAGGGTTTTGTCGATAGAAGTGAACAATGCCGTTACATCGAATGAGACCATAGTTTCTTCCTTGTCTATATGGATATTTCTGATGATGTCCAAGAATTCCAGCGTTGACTGTATAGAGTGTCTGGATCCGCTGATCAGGTGTTTTTATTTCTGTTGCAGTTCTTTAGCCAGTTTGTGTGATGGTGTCCCTGGTAGTGATACTTTGGGTCTGAGTGGGATGTCTGGTTTGTGCACTTTATGTAGTCCATAAAATCTGGGGGTGTTGTTGCTTTCAGGTTTCATTCTTTGTAGGTCAAACCTGGTTATCCCTTGACAGTTTTTCCTTTGACAGTTGAAGGCTGGTTATTTTCAAGCCCTGCAGAAGGGTCACTCTTTCAAATTTTGATGTGCTGTTTCGTTGAGGTCTCTATTCAATCCCCTGTGAAAGAAGATAGAAGTGACATTGTCAGCTCAGGAAAGAAATTCACGAAAGAAAGTCTGAGAACCTTAGAGGAGAACAGATTAATTGAGCAGAAGCCAAACTCAGGGAAAAAGATTCCCCAGAACGTTCTGTCTCAAAGGTTTCCAGTGTTCAAGCACAACCGGAGAAGAGAGACTGACAGCCAGTGAGCACCTCGACCTTTGGGCCACGTGGTCTAATTTATAATGTGTTGCTTAAAACAGGATAGAGAGTGGGTCCAGGTGACAAACTAATGAGTTCTCTAGCTTCCTTCCTCCACACTTCCTCGCTTCCTGGGTTCAAAACCATATGCAACAAATTCAGAATTTACATACTTTCCACTGTTTTGTTTCCAATTGTTTATGTCCTTTATTTTCTTTCAGTTGGAAGCTGGCCCCGGCACACACTTTATTTCTCTTCTCCGGGCTTAACGGCTCTGATATTCCATTGTTCCTGTGTTCCACCCTAACTTAGAACTTTCTTTTTTTTCTTGATACAAACCACTTATTGTTAAAGCCTGTTCAATGTCTAGCATTCCCAGATCTATTGAAACCATCTTGACGTCTCTCTCTCTCTCTAACTCTGCACCCCCTCTCCCTCTCTATCTACCCCTCTCGCCCTCTGAGTTTCTGATTATTTTCCAGCGTTTTCAGGTAATCAAGGTGTGTATTTAAGATCAAGTAACTCGAAATGAAATCTGCAGCTGATAACAAGCTGTGTATCTAAACTGAGGCAAAATGCAACTTGACACAACAAACATTGCAGAACACACAGTTTAGGCACTTAGTTAGCATATTAGACCATAACATATAGGAGCAGATATTAGTCCATTCAGACCATCAAGTCGTCTATACATTTCAATCTTGCATGATACGTTTCCTCACCTCATTCTCCCGCTTCTCCTCGTATCCCTTGATTCTCAAGAACCTATCTATCTATCTCAGTCTTATACATACTCATCGGCCTGGCCTCCACAGCCTTCTGTGGCAATGAATTCCATAATCTCACCACTCATTTGATGAAGACTTTTATCCTTATCTCTGTTCTATTTGGCCTTCACTTAACTCTAAGTCTATGCCCTCAGGTCCGAGTATCTCCAACTAATGGAAACATTTTCCCAACATCCACTCTGCCCAGGACATTCAGTATTCTGCACTTTTCAGTTAGATGCCTGTTCATCTCTCCAAACTCCACCGAGAATAGAATCACATTAACCAAACAGTAAAACAACAACTAATGAAGTTAGAAGACCCCATCCAGACAACAAGCAAAACTAATACAATTTACGAAATAACGTGCAAGAACTGTAACAAACAATATATTGGACAACAGGCACAAAACTAGCCCGACGATACATGAACACCAACTATCCACAAAACGATATGACCTTCTCACTAGTATCCTTACAGATGAGGAAGGATACCACATCGACTGGAACAACACATCCATCTTAGGACGAGGCAAACAGACGCAATCGGGAATTGCAAGAAGCTTGGAATTGCAGCCAGAACACTATCAACAAACAAATCGCGTTATACCCCGTCTACCACCCCCTGAGGAAAATAACAAGAAATGACATCACCACAGGAAATAACATCACCAACCCAAAGAAACCCAAACATATAAATAGAAAACAGGAATCATGTTCACTGATTCGCCTGAGGCCCACTGAAGATTTACCAACAGAGTGATGAAACTTCTGAAATGAACCTCCCAGCTCAAGCGAGCGAACCTAACTCCACATCCATGCCTCAGTCCTGAGAACATTCTCATGAACATCCTCTGAACACGATAAAAGTGCAGTGGATTCCTCCTGAGATATGGGACACAAGACTGTCGAAAATAGTCCAATTGTAAGAATGTAGAATCTGTTTGTTTAGATATGAGAAATTGTGAGGAAACAAGTCACCAGCGGGTGTAGTTTGCAAGCCCACTCACAGCAACTATGATGTGAAATAAAACATATGAGAAAAAAAAATTGTGTGTGATAAATAAAGGATGGCAATAATCTTCAGTGATCTTAATTTTACTCGCCCAGTCTCGGCTCTTTTGTAAAGAAAGTTCAGAGAACATTAAACGATGTATCAAATATGTCCCATCGAACAAAACGAAACTTATCATGGTCTTCGATTAATTTGCAGATTCCTTAGTTCCAGTGATTTCCTGGAAAACCATCTCATTGCAAAAATTAGAGAAGGATATGGATCTTTTTGCCAGAAAATAATAAATCAATCGCTCATCTTTGTTTCATGCGTTAGAACATCCAGATTCTTCTGCACCACATTTTATTGCAGTTTCTCTCGATTTTAATAGTTTTCGGACTTTGACTCTTCCTACCGAATTCATGGCCTCACATACCCGACTGGAAGCTGCATCTGTCATTTTTTTTTCCTTACTCAGACGATCTACATACAGTATATCGCAAAGCAGATTCCCCAACCTCATCACAAGATGTCCTCCAATCTATTGTGCATCATCAGCAAAACTGGACAAATTTCACTCTGCCACTTCATCAGGTCGTTAATACAGAGAAACATCATTGAAGCCATATGCCTGACATTACTGCATTTCACGATTTACATTTTACAACTTCAAAAATTACACATGATTCGGTGGCGTGTGTTCAGTAAATAATGGACAGTCAAAGGTCATTTATTACACAACACCATGAACTCTTAACTTGTTCAACGACGTTTTATTATTTAGCCCCATATTGAGTCTCTGCTAGAAATAGAAATAGTGTTCATCTACCTGCTTCCTTGATAAAATCTTCATGTCATGTCAGCAAAAAATCTCTGGCAAATTGCCAAAGTGTGATTTTCCTTTCAACGAAAGATGTTGACTGAGTTTACAATCATCTTTTCTCAACTATCTGCTTTACTTCCGTTACTATGGTCTCCAGCATTTTCAAATTCACAGAAATGGCATTGGTGCAGATGGAAGCCATTTGGGCCATCCCGTCAGCGTCAACGTTCAATGAGATCCTGGCAGATTTGTTTTATCCTCAACTCTGAAAATGTGTTGCTGGTTAAAGCACAGCAGGTTAGGCAGCATCCAAGGAACAGGAAATTCGACGTTTCGGGCCAGAGCCCTTAATCAGGAATGAGGAGAGTGTGCCAGGCAGGCTAAGATAAAAGGTAGGGAGGAGGGACTTGGGGGAGGGGCGATGGAGATGTGATAGGTGGAAGGAGGTCAAGGTGAGGGTGATAGGCCGGAGTGGGGTGGGGGCGGAGAGGTCAGGAAGAAGATTGCAGGTTAGGAGGGCGGTGCTGATTTGAGGGAACCGACTGAGACAAAGTGGGGGGAGGGGAAATGAGGAAACTGGAGAAATCTGATTTCATTCCTTGTGGTTGGAGGGTTCCCAGGCGGAAGATGAGGCGCTCTTCCTCCAACCGTCGTGTTGTTATGTTCTGTCGATGGACGAGTCCAAGGACCTGCATGTCCTCGGTGGAGTGGGAGGGAGAGTTAAAGTGTTGAGCCACGGGGTGGTTGGGTTGGTTGGTCTGGGCGTCCCAGAGGTGTTCCCTGAAGCGTTCCTCAAGTAGGCGGCCAGTCTCCCCAATATAGAGGATGCCACATCGGGTGCAGCGGATGCAGTAGATGATGTGTGTGGAGGTGCAGGTGAATTTGTGGTGGATATGGAAGGATCCCTTGGGACCTTGGAGACAAGTAAGGGAGGAGGTGTGGGCGCAAGTTTTACATTTCCTGCGGTTGCAGGGGAAGGTGCCGGGAGTGGAGGTTGGGTTGGTGGGGGTGTGGACCTGACGAGGGAGTCGCGAAGGGAGTGGTCTTTGCGAAACGCTGATTGGGGAGGGGAGGGAAATACATCCCTGGTGATGAGGTCCGTTTCGAGGTGGACCTCCAAACCTGCACCTGCACCTCCACCTCCACACACATCATCTATTGCATCCGCTGCACCCGATGTGGCCTCCGCTATATTGGGGAGACGGGCCGTCTACTTGCGGAATGCTTCAGGGAACACCTCTGGGACGCCCGGACCAACCAACCCAACCACCCCGTGGCTCAACACTTTAACTCTCCCCCCACTCCACCGAGGACATGCAGGTCCTTGGACTCCTCCATCGGCAGAACATAACAACACGACGGTTGGAGGAAGAGCGCCTCATCTTCCGCCTGGGAACCCTCCAACCACAAGGGATGAACTCAGATTTCTCCAGTTTCCTCATTTCCCCTCCGCCCACCTTGTCTCAGTCGGTTCCCTCAACTCAGCACCGCCCTCCCAACCTGCAATCTTCTTCTTGACCTCTCAGCCCCCACCCCACTCCGGCCTATCACCCTCACCTTGACTTCCTTCCAAATATCACATCTCCATCGCCCCTCCCCCAAGTCCCTCCTCCCTACCTTTTATCTTAGCCTGCCTAGCACACTCTCCCCATTCCTGATTAAGGGCTCTGGCCCGAAACGTCGAATTTCCTGTTCCTTGGATGCTGCCTAACCTGCTGTGCTTTAACCTGCTCTGATCTCCAACATCTGCAGACCTCACATTCTACTCGAAGATTTAATCCTCAACTCCACCGTTCTGCCTTAACCTCATGGTCCTTGATTCCCAAAGTGCGTAAATGTCTCTTTACCTCAGTCGTGAATGTACCCAGCCTTGTCAGTCCTCTGGTGTCAGGAAATCAACAAATTTGCTGCCCTCTGAAAGAGAGAATATCCTCCTCATTTGTGTCTTAAATGGGCAACCCCTTCCTCTAACATTAGACCCTCTGGTCCTACACTATCCCACGTTTAAATCAAAGCAAAACAAATCTCTAAAGTTAGGTCTGCACTCACTCTTGTGTCCAGTGGCAATTCTGAGCATTGGAATTATTTTCGCTTTTGACCTCTGGTTAAACAATCTGCCCTGATTTACAAATTCGATTTGCCGATGACGATTCTGCTTCAAAAACACTTCATCAGCTGTGATCCATTTGGCGCTGGCCGACACTATACAAATGACACGACATATTTCTTTCTCGATCCATTACCAAGTTTATTAATCTCACTGCGCATGAAAATGGATTCTTCCCATCCACTCTATCCAACATCAATGTGTGTCGTTCAGGTCAACTCCCATCAGCCTCCTCAGTTCTTAACAAATATATATGGAAAGCAAATATTGAGATCATTGTGCAGACAGAGCAAGCCAGGAAGCAGTCTTTCAGGTTGGAAGCCTCCATTCCAGAAGCAGTGCTAAGGGTCACCACGCCCCACGTAGCTGCGGCTGAGGGGATAAGGTGATGCGTTAGCAATCCTTCCGGGGTTTCTCTGCATTGGTTCGAATTCTATCGGCTACAACTTCGCAATTTGAGTTTCGACTTACCTCCTGCAGTACGAATTATTTTTCAAACTTCAAAACCCAGTCGCATCAAACAGTTCTGGACATTTGTCTACATTTAGGAAACTCGAGGTCTGAACCCCAAATACACTCCTGTTTCTCTTTCGATGGATACTGCTCGATTGTCGAATATCTGCAGTAATCCTTGCATTTATTCTGCGCAGGTGCTGCCTTCCATTCAAAAATCTTCAATCCCAGTGCTCAGGTAACTGGCCCTGGTGAGTGACAACACTTCCTACTGTTTATCAAATTGCCCATCCTCACTGCTCCTTCCAACGTCATTATGAACAGTCAGTGGAAATATCCAGTTCACCTTTCCTCCAAAAAAAACTTACCTCCCTCGGCAATCTGTCCAGAAAAGGGGATTTCCTCATGCCTGGTAATGTTGTAAGGCGGAGGTTTATGAAGTGAATTTGGGAATACATTGTCAGTTGGCAGGTGGAATTTTTGTAACGAAATGCAACAGGAAATCTAGTGTGCACTTTTGTGAATCTTTACGACCAGATTGGGAAGCAGAATGAGAGGGAAATGCAGTGTGAACCGCTCAACTGAGCAGAGACAGTCCAGACATCTTTCCCTTCGTTAAGAGGCCGGACCATTGACTCTGATGTTCTTCAGACATGCTCAGATCTGAGATATTGAAAGGATCCTCATTCCTAGACATTAGGAATTTAAACATCATCTCGGTTTTGGAACAATGAGAAAGCTCTGGTACAGACAAGACACTGAATGGTTCAAACGGATACAGTCCTGGTTATAGAAGAGCCGGTTACCGGTGACATGAATGTGTCTGCAGAGGGTGCGATCAGACTGTGACCTTGTCTCCACAATGAATACATCGGACTTTATTTTGGGCAAGTAATAATGATAGAGGATAATTGACATTCAGAGAGTGGCAGGCCAAACGTGAAATCAGTAACAGCCAGTTTTAGAGGGCCATGCAAGCTCTGGATTCAACAGTCTCTCTGCCGAAATTGGTCAACACTTGCGGCTGTTAAACGAAAGGTCGGTTGTTTGAGATCTTCAGGCGCGGATCTATGACTGTTCTCACTTCATCCGCCTTCTTTCCTGCACAGTTCTGGGTTTTAAATTGGGTCAGCAAAATGTTCCCTAAAACAGTAATCTTATCCGGAACCACAGCCGTCTTTCTGTATTCTTTTAATGACTAATGTTATAGACTGCGGATTTCGGGACACTGAAAGAAAAACAGAAACTTCTGGGGAAAGCCACCAGGTTTTGCATTATATGTGGGGGAAAGCCAAACTCTAATAATGATCTGAAGAAACTTTGAAACATTGTCTCTGAATCTGTCTCCACAGATGCTGCAAGACCTGTTGAGTTATTTTTCGTGCAATTTCTGCTTTTGTTTTCACCTCAATGTCCATTCCATCTATTGGCATGGAGGATCCAGTCCCAACATATACCGACATTTAGCCCTTTCGGAACCTTTGATCTTTGAATTCAAATGAACCCAGCAATGATTAACTCTGCCTCAGCTCCACGGAGAAAGAGAAAACTGAAAAGGTATACCGCTGGCGTGGTTCTGTTGCCGTGGGCGAATAGTTAAAGTGTTCGACTTGAAATCCATTGGGAATTCCCCACGGAGGTTGGAATCCTGCCGACTACGGCTGTGTGCAGAGAAAACCGAAGTTTCCTACCCATCCTATTGTTTGGGATCAAATCAGGGCGTGAGGATTCAATTGATCCAGGTAAGGATTGGTGCAAATCTCCAGCACACTCATCAAACCGTTCAGTTGCACATGTACATGGCAAATACTTTTGAACTGATGGACCACAAAATTGGAGAAGAGATGTGAACCGTGCAAGTGCCAGAAGACATTTTCTGTTCTGGAGACCTGTGACCAACTGCAGTTACTGGACAACTTTTGCAAAATGTACCTGAGCTGGCAAGGGGTGGAACTGATTCTACCCAATCTGTGTTCCAGATATGGTATCGATTGGAACATTGGGATTGGGTATAACTGCCACAGTGCATTCTATGAGAATCGGGAATATAAGATCCTGGTATCTCTTTATCCTGCCGTGTGCAAGCACATACCTTCTCAATACTCGGTGTTTGATATTCCATAGCCCCGCTTTCAGGTAATCATTGAATTTATGATTTTCCTGTGTTTATATCAAACAGCTCAGTACCTTCGGAATTGGATGGTCAGAAGGAGATGGAGATGAAACAGGCAGAGAAGCAAAACGAGACCCGACGTGAAAGTGTTTCGAGTTTGCCGTGTGTCAGTTGATTTAAATGAGGGTTATTTGCTTGTCGCTGTTCTTTCAGATTCCCAGGTGCCACAAGGCGGTGGATTTTGGGAAATTGAACATTACACATGAACAACCGGTGGGATTATTACAGCTCACTGTCGATTTTATATCACAGCTCACTGCAACGTTTTATATTAACTGGAAAATGAGCTTGCGTTCAACCTAAAGCTGTGTTTTGTCGAAGAACCTTTAAACATGAAGCACATGGAACGTGTATAATCCTGGGACCTCTGCCCCTCTGGGGAGATGTGTCCGTATATCTTCCACTGTAGCTGAAAATGAGGATGAGTTTCTCAAGGGGGTTACAACATAATATGAAAATGTGTTGCTGGAAAAGCGCAGCAGGTCAGGCAGCATCCAAGGAGCTGCTGCGCTTTTCCAGCAACACATTTTCAGCTCTGATCTCCAGCATCTCACATTCTCCTACAACATGGTATGACCATGTCAAACTTCAGTCCCATTATTCTATCACTTACGATCACAGGGAGAATTTCATTGGCGTTTGCCCTGGAAACATCAGAATAAACGAGATTATGTGGCAAAAACTAAAAGTCGGACGACAATAGAATGATGTTTCTGAGCCACAAAGCGTGATGGGCCAAGTGGGCATTTTTAAAAGCTGTAAAAAATGTAAGACAGGGGGAAACCGATCTGCAGCGAGACTGATCCGAAAGGAAAATGCAAAAGCAGTGTCATTGAGAAAGAAGACAGTGTTTTCTGTCGCCCTCGTTGGTGAAGTAATCGTTATGGATCTACTCACTCACTGCCACGGCGCACGTTCAGTTCCCAATCTGGAGACGGGAGATCGGCACTTCCCGCCCATTGTGATGACAGTGTTTGTGAAACAGGAAATGAAATGTGGAGCTGAGAATTGATTCACTTTTGTGCCAAACGTGATTCATGCTAACACAAAATAAATAACTACGGTTGATGGAAATCTAAAACAAAATCAGGGATTGACTGGTAGACTATGCGCCTTGCAGCATGTGTGCAGAGAAACAGAGTTAATGTTCAAGATCGACAGAAACAGATTGATATATCATGATGCCGGGGAAATGACCAGCTTTGTCAACATTTTTATCAAAATTTCTCATTCGCTGACACCCATCATTTCGACATATTTGAAATGGTTTCATCGACTGTAATGCTGTTTCCGTTGCCTTTCAGCTGCTGAAGGTTGGTGCTTATATTGTTACTTTTCTTTTACTTTGTCTCATTCTGCAGCCATGTCGAATGGAGAATTGGTCCCCCCTTTGTATAAATCATTGGAGCCTGTATTTGTCTCTTTGTGTGATGTATGCAACACTCTCTTTCACATTTTCTGACGCTGAATCTGTACATATTCCTCATTTCCCATTACTGGTCTTTGCAATGTCTCATATTCGGAGGCAGTGTATTGTGAAGTTGCTGAGAGACTATGTCCTCCCGCCAATGGCTGGATTGTGTATATCTGGGCCCACATTCTCCTGATAATGTATCTGTTACTTAGGGCTGCGGTAAGGAGACATTATTTACTCAACATGTTATGAGTCTTTCGAATTCTAAATGCAACATCTTTTCCTCCGGAAATAAAAGCAGTTTCATCCGAAATATAGGATGATAATGATGTATTTACTGTTGGTGAAAGACGAATGATCGCTGTCTGCAGAAAATGAAGATGATCAGCTCTTGGTGTCTGTGCTATGGCCACAACATTTCCCGACAAATCTGCAGTGTCTGCTGCCTCAACTCGTTATTCCCACTAAAACCGGGAGTGAAGGAGCGAGCGCAACAGAAGAAGAAAAAAAATTGTCGGACAATGGAAAGAAATTCCAGTTTGTATTAACTGGAAGAAACAACATTCATTCGTGGAGCAAAAAGGAGGGAATAACTCTAGGTGCATCAAATCACAACAGGCTGAGCTCAAAGTCAGAAAGCTGCGGGATCAGCAATATGACATCTCAAGAAGATGAAACAATGAGCCTTTGAAAGAGTGGATATCCACAACTGGCATTTGTATCCAAGTTCTCTTGTTTACTAGAGAAGCACTTTAACGAACCGAGTCACAGTGCCTACACGAGGTGTGTGTTTACCCATCCAGACTTGTATTTCTCTAAGCACTTCATCAAAAATAGTTTGGAAATGTTTTTCTTTTTTGTGTAAAATGTTGTTTGGTGAGAATTGCATTCATAGCCCGCTTTTGCACAGACATTTCACAGTTTTGCACAGACATTTCCACTGAAAATGTACAGGGAAAGTCAATGTGCAGTTACATTGGTTTCAAACTGTACTGTTCATCTGTTTAAACGGATAGAATAAGGAGAATGTGTCCATCCTTTCTTGGCCCATTGACGGCGTTGACACACCCAGAGGGATCCTCAAACCAAGAGGAAGAGGGTTATTGTGGTGAATTGAGCTGGAGTGAATGTGAGCCAGAATCAACAGTGGGCAGTGTAGGCAGACCCATTGGCATCAACACTGAGCCTAACACCACCAGCTCCACTATTACTTCCTGCCTCATGCGTTCCAGTCATCATTGCCATGCACTTTTATTTGACTTTCCCACTCCGCTTCTTCACTTGTTCCCGACCGATTGCAGGTGTCTGCTTAGAACCTGACACTTTTAGAAACATGTCTCTATCAATGAGATGATTCACTGATCATCCGAAGATACCCCGGAGAAGGAGGGAATGGCTTAGTTTCTTGAACCTTTCAACCCATGAGCACGACGAATCGTCATGCTGCTGCTAACGATGGATTGCTCGGAGTTAGACCCGACAAAACTGAAAAAACAGCGAGATGATGGGCGCGGGATTTGCCGTGGAAGTTTCTCCGGGTATCTGCTGCCATAGTCTTTCTAATTGGATGCAAACAATCCATATCTGCTGTAGAAGTGAAATGGAAAGCAATTACAATTAATTGATGTCTGAAACTTTGTTAAGCTGCTCTCATACCTTGTCTTGAACGTGCGCCAACGTGTACAGCAGCAATTATCATCCTGGTAAGGAGTGCAGTTTCCGTCCCCTCACCCTTTCTGTAACAAAGGTACCACGTTTGCTTTCAGTGCGAAGGCAACACTGTTGAAAACAAGGTAACACTTATTTCCTGGTGTCACTGTGCCCCACGGATTGTTGATGTAGCCTCTCTGTCAAATTAATCCCACGTTAGTCTCTGAAATGCCTCATTTTGATTTTGTCTGCTGTTTTTCAACGCGAATGAACCAACATCAGAAATCCTGAATCATGCTTTGGTGCAGTTCGCATGTTAGTGGCTCAGTCATTTCATAACAGGAATGAATGGATTTACAGTCTAACCTTCACATGTGCTCTGAAATCGAAGCCATGTTGGAACTGGAACTGAGAAAGTGATTGACACGAAATGACGTTGTATCATTTACCTCATAGAAGAGCAGGAAAATGTAAACCTGGTCAGGGGAGGTGGTGGGGACAGCAAAGTGAGACACGTGGAGGTCTGGAGAAACCTCTGCTTTCTGATTCAGTCAGCAACAAGAGTCATGAAGGTGCCTCAGGCTGGATAGCTTTCCCATCTCGGACACCGAACAATCACGTCGAGTATGGACCTCTTTGGCACCTCGTTGTTTTGTTCTGCTAATTCGATTTGGAGTTTCTTACCTCGGTTCTAGAAGCGCTTTTGTTTAACCTCCTTGTTTATTCTCCGTCCTTCATTCTCAGTTTGTTGGGAAGAACGAGGTGAGGCAGGAATCACTGCGGATATCACACGCTGATCATTCTCTGCTGTAACTGTTCATTAATTTTACACGAAAAGCAAAATATTATGAATTGTATTTGGAACTTAAAAGGAAACATGTCGAAGGCCTCAGGCCTAAGTGACAGATATATTATCTAGAGAATGTGAGCCCAGTTCTCCACACTCCAGTCAGCGGGAGGAGAAATTGCCTCATCAGGTGCACTTTCACACGGTCTTCTGCAGTCAGAGTTTCCAAAGACCAGAATCGGGAAATGAGGGATTTGGACAGAGACTGTGAAAGAAGGTGGCAATGAACAGAAGTAGAAAGACAAATGGAAAGTCACATTGTGGAAGACACTGAAAGGGTCAATTGTCCACTTGACATGGCTGCTAAGTGACAAAAAGGAAAAGAAAAAGGTAACCATTAAAGCACAGCTTGTCACCAGCTCATGGAAACGGAAGCAGCATTACCGCCAAAACAAACCTTTCAAATTTGTAAAAGTGACGGTTTGGGGTGATGTCATTTCCTTTTCGTTTTCTAAGAGGTTGACAGATGGTATCTCGATAAATGTATTTGTTTATGGCGTTGTGGATGGAGTGCCAGGAGGAAGAAACCGACAGCAACCGACGTCACAGTAGAAAGAAAGGACAACGGAGAACTACAAACCTGCGTATACAGAAAACCGACAAACACTGACCAAATACCTAACTACACCAGCAACCATCCCAACACACACAAACGTAGCTTGTCAGAACACTATTCCAACGAGCCACCATACACTGCAGCACAGACGAACATCGGAAAACAGAGGTGAACCACCTATATAACGTATTCAAGAAGAACAAACACTCAAAAAGTACAGTCCGCAGATTCCTCGAGAACAAGGCACGACAAGCAGACCAAACACAGCCAGAAACACTAACCACCTTACCATCCATCAAAGAAGTTTCAGAAATGACAGCCAGACTACTAAGACCTCTCGGAATCCTAGTAGCACACAAACCCACCAACGCACTCAAATAAAAACTAGCAAACTTAAAAGACCCAGTACAACTCATGGACAAAAACAACGTCATCTCCAAAATTCCATGCAAGGACTGCCACAAAGACAACGTAGGACAAACAGGAACAAAGTTAGCCACCAGGATACACGAACACCACCTATCCACAAAAAGACACGACCCTCTCTCCATCGTAGCCCTACACACGGATGAAAATAAAAACATTTCGACTGGAACAACACATCTATCCTGGGACAGGCTAAGCAAAGATATGCCAGAGAATTCCTAGAGGCTTGGTACTCCAAACACAACGCCATAAACAAACACGTAGATCTAGATACCATCTGTCAACCACTCGGAAAACGAACAGGAAATGGCATCACTACAAACCCCAGGAACCCCATCCAGGACAAACCTACAAATAGAAAGCAGGAGACAACAGCTTCGCTTCACTGCGAGGTCGCCACTGATGATGTTACCTAAATTAGTCTCGAGGAAAATGGAGTGAGAAGATAAACAAAGCGAGAGAGAGGAAAGCGAGAGGGAGAGAGAAAGAAAGGGGGGAGAAGAATGAGAAAAAGTTAGAGAAGAGAAGGAGAGAGAGACAGAGAAACAGAGAGAAGGGAAATAGAGAGGGAGGAAAAAGAGATCAGAAGTTCCTTGGATGAGCAAAGGGAGATAAGAAAGGAACAGAGAAGAGAGAGAAAATTTGAACTTGAGAAGTTGCGATTTTGTCAGCAAAGTGAAGTTAGCAGGATGGAAATTAAAAGATAAATTAGTGATATATGTAAATGTGTCACAACTCCGCAACATTTTGATGAGGATGATGGTGAAGCCTTCTTCATTTCAATCAAAAACATGGCTAGGCAGATGGAATGGTCCGAGGATTGATGGGTAATGCGAGTTCAGACTAAACTCGAAGTCAGAGCGAGTAACGGATTTGGTATCATATTACGTGAGGTGTGAAAAGATTATGAATGAGTAAAACAGGCTCCTTTCAGTGCTTCTGAACCGGTACCAGATGTATATCGAGAGCGTTTCTGAAACACAGGTCAGACTTATGTTGAGTTAAAAAGAAATAAACACAATACTTTGATGGATGGATTCTTATTTGGATAATGAGAGGATATTTCAGGCTATTAGAGAGATAATTCTGCTGGAGGAGTTCAAAAACACACTTTTAGAGATTGCAAGAATTCACGTGGAGGAAAAAAGATTTCGGAAAGTCAGAAGGACAACAGAATTAGTAGATGAGTACATGCTGGTGCATAAGACAAGCTTTTGAACAGATATTCGTCCTGTGAAGGATCGAAATTGGCAGAAGGGGAGATTCTGCATTACGAAACCAAGAACCTTCCTGCACTTGGAAGATACTAGAGCAGGAAAAAAAAAGTCCAAGAGAGTCAAAAGGAGGTGAAAGGACTCAGCTGTTTCCATTCTGGCAAAGTTGAAGACGGAAAGTATTTGAAAACGGACAGTACTTGTCAATAATTAAAGGTGTTGTGGAAAATAGAAGTGTTTAAAGAAGCCAAACTGGTGGCACGAGAGTGACACGATCTAACCAGTTGCTGGTAGTAAGGGGTGGGCGAATATGTCCCCTTTCATATCTATTTCCCATGAGTGTTGTAATTTGTGGTATATATGAGCAGAATTTCGCGTTCCCTTATGTAAGATCACGTTGGAGCCCTAATTTAAGCCGGGGGAATTTACGCTGGGCGTGTTAGACAGAGTGTCAGTTCCACGAATTCAGCATGTGCTTGGAAATGATTTGGCAAGATCCAATTTGGAAGTGACTACCCTTATTGTGGAGAAGCCCAAGGAAAACGAAGAAACTGAGGAGTTAAAACAGAAATATCTTTCTATTTTCCCAGACTGTGTGTTAAACAGATCCCACTCTCAATAGGCACAGCACCAAGTGACAAGTAAAAAGAAAGATGAAGGAGTTGAGTTTAGGTCAGCTGATACACTACTTGATGTGATTCGTGCAGTGGGCCGAAGGACACAAGACTGTGTTGCAGCTACCACAGAGAGAGGAAGTGTTATGGGTAGCACATGAACTACCTATAGGGGGTCCCCGAGGGTTACAAAACACGCAAGCTAAATACTATACATTTCTTTGGCCTGGAATGCACACGGGATGTGGTTGCTTTTTCTGACAGTGTCATACATGTCAAATGGCAGGTAAGTCTCAGGCGGCAATAAAAACATGCCTTTGTTGCCAATTACCACAGTTGGAGAATCTTTCAGGTGGATTATAATTGATTGTGTGCATCCCCTTCCGAGAACTAAATGTCAGAACCAGTGCTTGTTGACTACAATGGGTGTGCTATCCATATTTCCAATGGCAATTCCTTCCCGGAGTATCAAGGCCACAATTTTGGTAGAGGAGTTAATAGTTTTCTTCACATGCTATGACCTAACTAGTCAGATTTAGTCGGACTAAGGGTCAAATTTTACTGCTCAACTGCTTAAGGAGGTTATTGATAGCTGAGATACACTTTAAATCTAGTGCATATCTTCCTGAATCGTTGGGAGCTTTAGAAAGATGGCTTAAGACCTTGAAGACCATGAAGAGAGCATACTGTCAAGATTACCCGAATGCTTGGGAAAAAGATATCCCATTCGTATTGTTTGTCATTAAAAATGTTCCAAACGAATCCACTCAGTCAATTCCTTTTAAGTTCATATTCGCACATGAAGTGATTGCCCTTTGGAATTAATTAAAGAAACAAATGGCAGAGTCAAAGTCGAAGATCACACAATTAAATCAAGTGTCGGAATTGAGGGAGAGACAAAATTTGGTCGGTGATTCAGCAAAACAGCACCCAAAGATGGCACAGCGTAGAATTACGCAGGTGGCAGATAAAAATCTGGGACTCAGAAGTTTTCCCACGGGGATAACTGTCAGTACTATTACCAATCATAGGTGATCCCTTTAAAGTTAGATTTAGTGGTCCCTGTGAAAAAGTTGAGTCATTTGAACTATTTAGCAAAGATGTCAGATAGAAAATAAAACTGTATTGTGTATGTCATGTGAACATGTTGAAAACGTATTACACAACAAAGGAAGAACTGGAGGAAGAGTTGTTCGTTACTGCCCAGCAGAGTGAGGAATCGAATTCAGTTGCTTTGAATTTTGCTGTACCTCAAAACAGATTCTAAAATGATGAAGTCCTTGAGGAGTGGAATAGATTAGAAAGCTGTCTGTCTCAGGAGCATAGAAAAGTGTTGAAAGATTTTTTTGTTCCGACAGAGTCAGGGTACATGCAAGAATCACATAGAGAGGACGAAAGCAATTGAACACGAAGTAGGTGTGGGGAATTCTGCTGCGATAAAGCAGTATCCCTCTCGACATAATCGTCTCAAAGGCTAACAGGACTAGATGCAGGTGAACACCATGCTCGACGAGAACATCAGTGAACCAAGCCTGAGCGCGTGGAGTTCGCTGATTGTCTTAGTTACCAAACCAGATGATTTGTGTTGAATTTCGTGTGGATTATGGAATGGCCAACGCCGTTACAAAATCGAACTCATATCCAATTTCTAGATTGGAGGACTGCATCCAGAAAGTCCGTCAAGCCAGTTACATCACCAAGTACGGCATAATGCGTGGCTACTGGAAGGTACCATTGTCAAAGTTGGTGAACAAATCTCTGCGCTTGTAACTCCATATAGGGTATATCAGTTTAAAGTGATGCACTTTTGAATGAAGAACAAGCCCGGCACACCCAAAGACACTTGTACAGAGTTGTGGCCGGGTTGACAAATTGTGTAATCTATCTGGACGATGTAGTGATCCTTAGCAATTCAAGGAATGATCACAAGGGTCAGTTGGCAGAGCTCTTTGAACGATGGCAAACATATAAAAAACAGAATTCACGGAAGCAGAGGTGATGTTCTTGGGATGTAACATCCGCCATGGCAGTTTGAGCACCCTCCAGAATGTGAGGACGAAGGCTTCTGAGGAATTCCCATGATCAACCTCGAAGAAAGAGTTTCTTTAATTCTTCAGACTCAGCGGACTCTATCAGAAGTCTGTTCCAAACTGTACTAGTGTAGTGGCAACGTTAACCGATTTGCTGAAGAAAAACACTACTTTTCGGTGCACAGCAACATGCCACGTGGCAGTTGACCGTTTGAAGTCGATATTAACCACCAAACCAGTATTACCTGCACCAAACATCTAAAAAAACTTTTAAAGTAGCCATCGATGGCCGTTAGAGTTGGAGGTGTACTCCAACGGGAAAAATGAGCATGGGGAAGAACTGCCAGTTGATAACTTTTCATAGAAAATAAACATCTATCAGAAGAAATGCTGCACAATCGAAAAAAAAACTATTGAGTTTGGTACTGGCGTTACAAATTTAATGTATGTGCCACGAATAATGGATCGGAGAGGTTATGTACACAGATCACAATCCATAAAACGTTGTATATATGTAATAATATGAGAATATTTCGTTGGCTTCTTATGGAAGAGACGTTCACTTTAAAAATCATGCATGTTGTGGGTCAGGAGAATGAAATCACAGATACGTTATCGCAGATTCAACTGATGGTGTTCAGATGAGATTGCCTTTATTTTATGTTTTATATGTTTATATAGGAAAAACCTAAGTCGAAATTGTATGAAATTTATCGATATATTAGTGTAAAGTACTTAAAAATTAAAATGAAAACATATCTTCATTATGATGGTTCATTTTTTTCCTGTAGAGGCGATGTGTTTTAAACATATTAGTGCACATTTAAGAGATTTAAAAGCAGCAGAACAACCAGACACAGAAACAAGTGTTCTCAATAAGACAACGACGTAATCCTGGGTCGAACAATTCAATTCGTTCATTGCCTGGAGACATAAATAGTTCGAGTTTGGCCACTCAGTTTAAATTTTAATCAGGAAAATATATAAATTTCAATTCAAATTTTAATTGCGTCTCTTGAAAGTCTTTAAAAATAAACAGGGACCCAATCAGGTGCTCTGGGGTATGAGATGGGGGACATTGAACAGTTGAGAGGAGGACTGCCATGACCTTGCATGTAACAATCTTCTTCAAAAAATATATATGTGGAAAATAACTTTTCGATCCGTGATCTATGACACAGAATCTCCCAACAGGGACAAAGAAGAGACAGGAAGATCCGAAGACAAGAAACTACAGCTGCCTGGTTTTGATAAAGAAATGCTGTATTGTAAACCTGAACTGGGAGTTTTATCTGAATAGCATTATCGAATGGAACATCAAAATGGGTAATAGAAATACATTGGTTTGTTAATTAATCTGTCTTTTACTTTAGAAATGAAGTGCTGAATTTTTACTTCGTGTAGTTCTTGGCCAATCGAATTGTTGCAGATTCCTGTACAGCATAAATCGTTTCTGTGTTACTGGTTTTATCGTAAGCTGGAGGGTTTATGCTGTGTCATAACGAGTCTAAACAAATTTGGCAAAACAAGTGTGCATCTGTGCAGTTCATTGAGTGAACTGTAGATTTGCACAATTCATGACCTGGATGAAGTGATTCTCCTCGCCGTGATCTGAATCTCCAAAAGGGAAAGGCGACCCAAATTCCCCGTAGTTGACAGGATTCGAACCTGCGTGGGAATGCCCCAATGGATTTCAAGTCCATCGCCTTAACCACTCGGCCACAACTACAAATGGATGCACGAGTTTCTCATTTCCAGGTCCCTGTCCCTGGGGAGATTAGCAGTAGTGAATCATTGTTTGCTTTATTTGAATTCAAAACCCACAGCTTTCAAATCGATGAAATATCGGGACAAAGTGGGTCTGGGTGATTCACCCCGGTAGGTGGCATCTATATTCAGATTAAACGACGGTGGAAAATACAGAAAATTACTCAGCGGGTCGAACAGGATCTGCGCTGGGAAAAGGCGATTCAACGTTTCAAAACTTCTTCAGAACGTTATCAGAACTCCGTTTTCTCCCAGTAGTACTGACAAACCTGTTGACATTCCCCAGAATGTTCTATTTTTTTTCAGATTCCCAACATCCACAGTCCTTTGCATTAGCCATTGAAACGATACAGAAATTCCTTTGGATAAGATTCCTGTTTGGGGCACATTTTCGTGACCACATTAAAAACCCGGAGCTGTGCAGGAAAGAAAGCCAATGAAGTATGACCAGTGAGAGATCCGACCCTGGAACGTCCCAAACCACCAACCGTTCGGTTAATGGATGAACGTGTTGACCAATTACGCAACAGAGACGGGGTGAACTGACTCATTGTCCGATCCAAAAACAGGCTTTTCACGAATTCAAACTTCAGCCTGCCCTTTCACGAAGTGATTGATGTCCTGTATCCGTTTTTCTTTTGCAAAATAAATCCTGGGACATTCACTGCAGTGAAATGGCGACAATCCTGCGCCCGCTGGAAACACATCCACGTCACAGCAACCAACTTTTCTACAACAGGATTCCTGCTCTCTTCGAGGCTTTTCCGTAACTTGTTTGTACCCGAGTCTTCACGTGGTCTTGTAGCTGTGGCGAGGTTTGAATTCCTGACGCGCAGGAATGAAAATCCTTTCAATGTCTCAGATTGGTTCATGTCTAGAGAACAACAGAATCAACAGTCGTGGCCTCTGAAAGACTGGCTGCGTTAAGTGGGACAATCCACCCTTCATTCACCTGTGGTTTCGCTTCCCAAAGAGATTCTAAAGTTTTCCAAAGTTGGAGACATGCGTTCACTGTTATTTTCCCTTGTTTTGTTTTAACCTTCCCAGTGGCGATATTTTCCCCAAACAGCTTCGCAATTCTCCACCTTGCATGATGTCCAGCGATGAGCAAAGCCCTTTTGTGGAGAAATTACTGAGGTTGGGATTCTTCTCTTTGGAACAAAGAAGGTTAACTGGAGATTTTTATGGTCTGTTTATAATGATAGGGGAGGGCGCAGTGCGGATTGGAGGGTTGATGTTGTGGAGGAAATGTTGCCAACGATCAGTGACAGTTTCCAGAAGACTGGGACTAAAGACATTTAATGAAAAACGAAATTTGCGAAGAATATATAGAGCCTAATCTCAGGGGAACCCTTAATTATTTAAGACACGGATGAGGAGGACATTCTGTCTTTGAGAGAGTAGCAAATCTGCAGAATTCTTTACACTGTAGGGCTGTCAAGGCTGAGTATAATCAAGGTTGAGACGGCCGCACAATTAGTCACTTTGGGAATCAAGAAGAATGGGGATAAGGCGGAAAATTGCCATTAGGAATTAACCAAATCAGACGTGACCTCATTAAAACTTGGAGCTGACCTAATGGGACGAATGGCTTCCATCTGTTGCAATATCTTATCGGTCATTTGGAAACTGCGAGAGACAATCGTGAAGAAAGAAATTGCAGGACGTTGAGAAAAAATGATTAGAATCAAACTGAGTCAACATCATTTGTTGAATGGAAAAACACACTTGACAACTTTTTCAGAGTCCTTTGATCATATTCCAAGCAGAGTTGATCAAATGTTTGTAGGCATTCCATAAGAGACCGTAGGAAAAGCCATTGAACAAGGTTGGAGTTCACGATGAAAAGTTAAAAAAAAGTCCAGGATTGTCCGTTGTTTTATTGAAGAAACGGAATCTGGATTATTGCGTATTTTTTAAGTTGTAAAAAGGTAATTAGTACAGTGCTGGAATGGTGAGTCATAGACTTCCATGATTTATATCTGCCTTAATTACTTGATGGAATTGGCAGAGTGAAATGTCCGCAGTTTTACTGACGATACGCAACAGATGGGAGGACATTTTGCGATGAGAACAGTGGAATCTGGAAATGGTTAGTGACAAGTTGAGTGTGTGGGAATGCAACAGGTGCACGGAGGAGGTTGCAGAGTTGATAGTTTGGAGGGGAGGGTGATGCACATGGGTGGGAAGGAAATGGGACAGATGGGACAGGTCATAAGGATGGTGCTGAGCTGGAAGTTTTGAAGTGAGGTCAGGTGGAGGGAAGGGAAATGTGGAAACTGATGAAATCTTAATTGATGCCATGGGGTTGGAGGTCTCCGATGTGGAGATTTAGCTTTAGAACGTAGAACAATGAAACAATACGGCGCAGCACAAGCCCTTTGGCTTTTGATGTTGCGCCGACCAGTGAACTAATCTAAACTCATCCCCCTTTATTATCCCATCATCATCCATGTGTTTATCCAAGGATTGTTTACATCTCCATAATATAGCTGAGTTAACGACATTGACAGGCAGGGCTTTCCACACCTTTACTTCTCTCTGAGCAAAGAACCTGGTTCTGACATCTGGCTTAAACCTATAAACCCTCAATTTGTAGTGTTGACCACTCGTACAAGCTGACATCATCTTCCTAAGAAAAATAGTTCCACCGTCTACCTTATCTAATCCTCTTATCATCTTGTAACTCCCGGGAGTAGTTTTGATTGCAGAGCTGTAGATTTGATTCAAACCAACAGCTCAGCGAGCAGACCTGCACCCTCAATCTTAACCTGAGCTGCACATCTTCACAAACCTTGCAGAAATCTTGTAACTCTGTATCATATCTGCTCTCAGACTTCTTTCCGATGAGAACAGACACAAGTCTCTCAGATTTTCCTGATAAGACTATTCCTTCAGGACAGGCAATATCTTGTTCTATTTCGTCTCCAACTTTTCCAATGTTTCCACATTCTTCCAGGAATAGGCGACCAGGCAGTTCAAAATATTCCAAGTGGAGCCACACAAGTGTTTTGTTTCTTTGCAGAATGACATTATGCTCAGGAACTCAATCCTCCACCAATAAAACCGACGACGTCGTACTCTTTCGCAGGAACACACTGGTTAGTACTGCTGCATCGCAACACCAGCGACGCGAATTCAGTTCCTCCGTCAAGCGGCTATCTGTGTGGGTTTTCCCCCAGTACTCTGTTTTCCCCTCACAATCCAAAAAATGTGCAGGTTCGCTAAAGGGGTAAGTGAAGGAAAATGGGTCTGTCTGAGTCGCGCCTCGGAGGGTCGGTTTATACTTGTTGGGCCGCAAGGTCTGTTTGCACACGGTAAGTAATCCAAAAAAAAATCAAACTGGCTTGAAACTATGTACATGGACTCCAAGGTCACTCTTCCCATCCACATTACCAAGAATCTTTCCATTAACTCAGTATTCTGCCTTCCTGTTATTGTTCCCAAAGTGAATTACTTCACATTTCGCTGCATTGAAATTTATTTGCCACCTCTAAGACCAATTTTGCAAATTATTCCAGCTCCCCTGCAACCTGCAACAGTTTTCCACGCTGCCCACTACTCCAGCACCTTTAGTGTTATCTGCAAGCTTACTAACTCATTCACCCTATGCCTGCGTCTTAGTCATTTACGAAAATGACAAACAACAGTGATCCCAAGCAGATCGTTGTGCCACACCACTCCTTACCGGATTCTAGGGTGAATATTTTCATTAGCCACCACTTGCTGCCTTCTCACAGAAAGCCAGTTTCTAATCTAAACAGCGAAATCATCGTCAATACCATGCCTCTGCATTTTCTCCAACAGGCTAACATGTGGCTTCTTATCAAAGATTTTACAGACGTCACGTACACCACGTCAAGTGCCCTACCCTCATCCAGATGCTTGGTCACCTTCTCGAAAAACTCACGAAACCATGTGGACCCTCTGAAATCAAGTTGTTGCTGGCTGAATGATTATACATCCTGTCTCTTATACTCAGTTCCATATTCTTTCCTACAAGAAAGGTAAGGCTCACTGGTTCAAGATTACTTTGGTCATCTGTATTACCCTTCTTCAACAAGGCAACTACTTTTGCTATCCTCCAATCTTCGAGTGCTGTAGACAATATCGAAAATAAAGATCAAAGGCAAAGGCTCTGCAATCTCCCCCCGGCTTCCCAGGAAATCCTTGGATAGATCCCAGTTGACCCAGGGGACTTACTTATTTTCGCCCCTTCCAGAATTGTTAACAAGTCCTCCTTGTAAACCGCATTGTAAACCATCAAGTCGAGTAGCCTGTATCTCAGATTCTCCTCGACACCGTTGTCTTAAACCAATATGAACACTAACGATAAATATTTGTTAGCGCCTTCCTACCTCCTCTGACTCCACATACAATTCATCACTCCTATTTTTGACTAGTCCTCATCTTCCTCTCGTCGTTCTTTGGTTCCTGATATACACATAGAATTCCGTAGGGTTTTCTAAGATTCTATCCGCAAGCGACTTCTCATGTCCTCTCCTGTCTCTTCTGGACTCTCTGTACAGGTTGTTCCTAACTAACTTGTAACTCTCAATCGCCCTCACTGAGCCTTCAAGTCAAATCCTAACATAAGCCTCCTACTTTCTCTTGACATGAGCTTTAAGTTCTTTAGAAAACCACGGCTGCTTCGCTCAACAACTTCCTTCATAACTGACAGTTACATACTCATCAAGTACATGCGATATCTGTTCCTTTAACAAGCTCCACATTTCAATTGTGCTCATACCAACCGTTTCCTTTCACATCTAGTGCAAACTAAATCTTGACAAATGTCATCCTAATTGCCTTTCCCTCGGATATAACTCTTTCCCTGCAGTACATAACTATACCTTTCTATTGTTTAAGTTAACATACCGAACTGTGTTCACGATGACTCAATTGCTCACCTACCTTCACATCTAACACCAGGCCAATTACACAGTAACAAATCCAATGTGGCCAGGCAAAATAGTGAGAGAGCGTTCAGCCTGTAAACGTTTGCACCTTTTCCATTTTCAAATGTAGGATGTAGCATGCTTTCTGAAGCAGTCATCTTAGCAGCTGATCTGTCGCTGACAAACACTGCAGGAAGGCGTGATAACTTGCTACATATGCTGTCAAACGAGGATTGCATAAGCAACATGAGTCATTGAGGAAAACGTGCAGTTGTGTTCTGTGCTGTTGCTGACTCTAAAGCAAGTGCGTCCTTCGGGAGCAGAAAGAATCCCACTGCTAGATTACAATTCAAATGCATTTGGTGTAAGGTTCTCAGCAGTTTATCAGCAGCACATAACCCTGACTCCAAAGGTCTGTGAGTTTCCAGAAGCACAGTGAGCGATCGTTGAAGGTACGTTTCTCCAGACGATATTTGGCAACATGACAAAGTGCAGCTGAGCTGGTGGCATTGCGATTGAAATTGCATGCGTCCGGACATTGCACTTAATTTTGGATATCAGAGCAAATGGTTAGCTCGAGTGTGCGCGTTCGGAAAAGTCAATGCTTTTTTTTGTTGAAAGGTTATGCAACGAAAAGAAATACCTCGGACGAGCGTGCGATCGATATCAAATCAGAAAATGAATAGCCACCATGATTGTGAGAAAGGGCAATGCAGGAATTTGCCTTCAGTTGGCAGCTCTGTTGGTCAGTTAGCTCAGCCGGTTAGAGCATGACTTTGATAATGCCAAGATCGTGCGTTCAATTCCCCACTGGCCATGGAAAGTGCTCGTGTCGTTATCTCCCCTGTGCCCAGGTTCGACCCGGTTTTTGATTTCAAACCTGTCACATGATCGATTCAGATGTGTATTCGTTCGAAAGCCGATCATCGCTGTCTTGGAAGGGCAACTCGTTGGTCCCATGCCGGATCTCAGCTGCGTTGCTGTATTTCTAAACAAAGTGAACCACAAAATCACCAAGCCGAAAGCCTCGCCAGCGCAATAAAACATTTGACAGGGATAGACGCACAACTCGATCGCCTTACCCTTGATGACTCTTGGATGATGTCTGCAGCAAATCAATCAATCTCAATTGATTTCACAACGAAATGCAAAACAGGAAATATATGCAGTATTCAGTCGACCTGGCACAATCTCGGAGGAGAACCAGAGTTCAGGCTTCAATTCAAATCAAAGATTCGTTCATCTTATTTTCCTGGATCTCTGTTAGTACTTTTTACACGACTTCCAGAGGGAATACATTCGCTTGTTCACCTCTTATGCATCTACACTGGAGTTATCATGTGCCCAGCAATATCATAGAGCCATTAATAGAAGCAAATTACTGCAGATGCTGGAATCTGAAACCAAAAGAGAAAATGCTGGAAAATCTAAGCAGATCTGGCACCATGGGCAAGTAGAGAAAAGAGCTGACGTTTCCAGTATAACTGACCCTTTGTTAAAGATTTTTTTTAAAAAATGGGGAGGATTAGGGAGCTATTTACACCATGCTGAGAGAAGGTGAGTCAGGTCTCCAGATGCAAAGGTGATAATGACAGAGCACGGAGAGATTTAAGGGAGATTAGGAGCTGCGAATGACCAAGGCTGAAGCCAGTGCTATGTGACAAAATATGTGGGGGATGTGTGAAGCAGACTAAATGGAAAATAGGGGAGAAGCATAGCAAAGCGGGAAGAGGAGAGGAGAAACGTATTGAAAGAGTGGGAAGCGACAGAAAGAGAGACAATCAAGAAAGAAGAGGTACAGAACAGTGAAAAAACACAAACGAAAAAGGTAATTAATATAATTGAAAATAAAATTATCTGATGTTGTTGGAATTTAACAACTTCGACAATTTTACTTCATTATTTTATTCATCTTTTTTATCATTTTACCAGCAATATCATAGAGCCAACAGATATGTACAACACTGAAAACACAGTTTTTGATCGAATTCGTCCATTCCGAACAGATATCCTCACCTGATCCGGCCGCGATTGCATGCACTGACCCATGTCTCTCTAAAGCTTTAGTATTCAAATACACGTCCAAATTCGTTAAAACTATTGGAATTGTGCCAGTCATCACCAGCTTGTCTGGCAACTTATTGCAGACACGCACCATCCTATGCGTGAAGCCATTGCTCCTCATTGCCTTTCGAATTCTCACTCGCACACAACAGATGTATACCCTCTCGTTCTGCACTGCCTCAGCTGAGGGAAAGGAACTTATCTACTTACCTGATTCATGTCCCTCATGATTGAAAAACCTCCATAAGATCAGCTCCCAGCCTCTGACGCGCCAGGCAAAATAGTGAGACAGCGTTCAGCCTGTAAATGTTTGCACCTTTTCCATTTTCAAATGTAGGATGTGGCATGCTGTCTGAAGCAGTCATCTTAGCAGCTGATCTGTCGCTGACAAACGGTGCAGGAAGGCGTGATAACTTGCTAAATATGCTGTCAAACGAAGGTTGCATAAGCAACATGAGTCATTGAGGAAAACGTGCAATTGAGTTCTGCTCTGTTGCTGACTCTAAAGCAACTGCGTTCTTCTGGTTCTGTTCGCCGAACTGAAAGTTTTTGCTGCAAACGTTTCGTTCTCTGGCTAGGGAACATCATCAGAGCTGTTGGAGCCTCGTGTGAAGTGCTGCTTTGATGTTTCTTCCGGTATTTATATTGTTTTGTTCTTGCCGCTTCCGGATGTCAGTTTCAGCTGCAGTGATTTGTATATGGGGTCCCGGTCGATATGTCTGTTGATGGATGTTCTTGCCGCTTCCGGGTGTCAGTTTCAGCTGTAGTGGTTTGTATATGGGGTCCAGGTCCATGTGTCTGTTGATGGAGTTAGGGGATGAATGCCATGCTTCTAGGAATTCTCTGGCTGTTCTCTGTCTGGCTTATACTATGATAATGGTGTTTTCCCAGTCAAATTCATGTACCTGGGTGTCTGAGTGTATGGCTACGAGGGATAGCTGGTGATGTCGTTTTGTGGCTAGCTGATGTTCATGGATGCAGATTGTTAGCTGTCTTCCTGTTTGTCCTATATAGTGTTTTGTGCAGTCCTTGCATGGTATTTTGTAAACTACGTTAGTTTGGCTCATGCTGGGTATTGGGTCCTTTGTTCTAGTGAGTTGTTGTCTGAGCGTGGATGTTGGCTTGTGTGCTGTTATGAGTCCTAAGGGTCGCAGTAGTCTGGCTGTCAGTTCTGAGACGCTCCTGACGTATGGTAGTGTGGCTAGTCCTCTTGGTTGTGGCATGTCCTCGTTCCGTGGTCTATCTCTTAGGCATCGGGTGATAAAGTTTCGTGGGTATCCGTTTTTGGCGAATACCTTGTATAGATGTTCCTCTTCCTCTTTTCGCAGTTCTGGTGTACTGCAGTGTGTGGTGGCTCTTTTGAATAGTGTCCTGATGCAGCTTCGTTTGTGTGTGTTGGGGTGGTTACTTTCATAGTTTAAGACTTGGTCTGTTGGTGTTGGTTTCCTGTGTACCCTTGTGGTGAATTCTCCGTTGGGTGTTCTCTCGACTAACACGTCTAGGAATGGGAGTTGGCTATCCTTTTCCTCTTCTCGTGTGAATCGGATTCCTGTGAGTGTGGCGTTGATGATTCTGTGTGTTTTTTCTATATCTGTGTTTTTGATGATTACGAAGGTGTCATCAACATATCTGATCCAGAGTTTGGGTTGGATTTGTGGTATGGCTGTATGCTCTAACCTATGCGTAACTGCCTCTGCTATGAGTCCCGAGATTGGTGATCCCATGGGTGTTCCGTTGATTTGTTCGTATATCTGATTGTTGAATGTAAAGTGTGTGGTGAGGCACAGGTCCAGTAGTTTAAGTGTGCCGTCCTTGTTGAGAGGTTCGGCCTCCTGTGTTCTGTTATGTATGTCCAGTAGGTTGGCTATTGTTTCTCTGACTAGGGTTTTGTCAATTGAAGTGAACAGTGCCGTCACGTCGAATGATACCATAGTTTCTTCTTTGTCTATGTGTGTATTCTTGATGATGTCCAAGAATTCCAGTGTTGATTGTATGGAGTGATTGGATCCGCTGACTCGGTGTTTCCCTAGCCAGGGAACGAAACGTTTGCAGCAAAAACTTTCAGCTCGGCGAACAGAACCACAACAACGGATACCCGAGCTACAAATCTTCAATCAAACTTTAAACAACTGCGTTCTTCGGGAGCAGAAAGAATCCCACTGCTAGATTACAATTCAAATGCTCTTGGCATAAGGTTCTCAGCAGTTTATCAGCAGCATATAACCCTAACTCCAAAGGTCTGTGAGTTTGCAGAAGCACAGTGAGCGATCGTTGAAGGTACGTTTCTTCAGACGATGTTTGGCAACATGACAAAGTGCAGCTGAGCTGGTGGCATTGCGATTGAAATTGCATGCGTCCAGACATTGCGCTTAATTTTGGATATCAGAGCAAATGGTTAGCTCGAGTGTGCGCGTTCGGAAAAGTCAATGCTTTTTTTTGTTGAAAAGTTTTGCAACGAAAAGAAATACCTCGGACGAGCGTGCGATTGATATCAAATCAGAAAATGAATAGCTGCCGTGATTGTGAGAACGGGCAATGTAGGCATTTGCTTTCGCGAGGTAGCTGCGTTGGTCGGTTATCTCAGCCGGTTATTCTTATTTTCCTGGATCTCTGTTAATACTGTTCACGCGACTTCCAGAGGGAATTCTTTCGCTTGTTCACCTCTCATGCGTCGACACTGGAGTTATCATGTGCCCAGCAATATCATAGAGCCATTAATAGAAGCAAATTACTGCAGATGCTGGAATCTGAAACCAAAAGAGAAAATGCTGGAATATCTCAGCAGATCTGGCACCATCTGCAAGGAGAGAAAAGAGCTGACGTTTCGAGTATAACTGACCCTTTGTTAAAGATAAATAAAAAAAGTAATGGGGAGAATTAGGGAGCTATTTACACCATGCTGAGAGAAGGTGAGTCAGGGCTCCAGATGCAAAGGTGATAATGACAGAGCACGGAGAGATTTAAGGGACATTAGGAGCTGCGAATGACCAAGGCTGAAGCCAGTGCTATGTGACAAAATATGTTGGGGATGTGTGAAACAGACTAAATGGAAAACAGGGGAGATGCTTAGCAAAGCGGGAAGAGGAGAGGAGAAACGTATTGAAAGAGTGGGAAGCGACAGAAAGAGAGACAATCAAGAAATAAGAGGTACAGAACAGTGGAAAAACACAAATAAAAAAGGTAATTAAAATAATTGAAAATAAAATTATCTGAAGTTGTTGGAATTTAACAACTTCGACAATTTTACTTCATTATTTTATTCATCTTTTTTGTCATTTTACCTGCAATATCATAGAGCCAGTAGATATGGACAGCACTGAAAACACAGTTTTTGATCGAAATCGTCCAGTCCGAACATATATCCTCAACTGATTCAGCCGCGATTGCATGCACTTGACCCATGTCTCTCTAAATCCTTCCTATTCAAATACACGTCCAAATTCCTTAAAACTATTGGAATTGTACCAGTCATCACCAGCTTGTTTGGCAACTTATTGCAGACACGCACCATCCTATGCGTGAAGCCGTTGCTCCTCATTGACTTTCGAATTCTCACTCGCCCACAACAGATGTATACCCTCTCGTTCTGCACTGCCCCACCTGAGGGAAAGGAACTTATCTACTTACCCGATTCATGTCCCTCATGATTGAAAAACCTCCATAAGATCAGCTCCCAGCCTTTGACGCGCCAGGCCAAATAGTGAGACAGTGTTCAGCCTGTAAACGTTTGCACCTTTTCCATTTTCAAATGTAGGATGTAGCATGCTGTCTGAAGCAGTCATCTTAGCAGCTGATCTGTCGCTGACAAACACTGCAGGAAGGCGTGATAATTTGCTAAATATGCTGTCAAACGAAGGTTGCATAAGCAACATGACTCATTGAGGAAAACGTCCAATTGAGTTCTGCGCTGTTGCTGACTCTAAAGCAACTGCGTCCTTCGGGAGCAGAAAGACTCCCACTGCTAGATTACAATTCAAATGCACTTGGCATAAGGTTCGCAGCAGGTTATCAGCAGCATATAACCCTAACTCCAAAGGTCTGTGAGTTTACAGAAGCACAGTGAGCGATCGTTGAAGGTACGTTTCTCCAGACGATGTTTGGCAACATGACAAAGTGCAGCTGAGCTGGTGGCATTGCGATTGAAATTGCATGCGTCCGGACATTGCGCTTAATTTTGGATATCAGAGCAAGTGGATAGCTCGAGTGTGCGCGTTCGGAAAAGTCAATGCTTTTTTTTGTTGAAAAGTTTTGCAACGAAAAGAAATACCTCGGACGAGCGTGCGATCGATATCAAATCAGAAAATGAATAGCCGCCGTGATTGTGAGCACGGGCAATGTAGGCATTTGCTTTCACCGTCCCGCTGGGTTGGTCGGTTAGCTCAGCCGGTTAGAGCGTGGTGCTAATCACGCCAAAGTTGTGGGTTCATTGGCCACGTGAAGCACTCGCGTCGTTAGCTACGGGGGCGCCAAGGTCAGTCGCGGCTTTTAATTTCACCGCCTGCAAGAACTTGTCACATGATCGATTCCGATGTGTGTTCATTCGAAAGCCGACTGCCGCTGTCTTGGCAACTCGTTGGTCCCATGCCGGATCTCAGCTGCGTTGCTGTATTTACAAACGAAGTGAACCACGAAATCACCAAGCAGAAAGCCTCGCCAGCGCAATTAAACATTTGACAGGGATAGACGCACAAGTCGATCGCCGTACCCTTGATGTCTCTTGGATGTTGTCTGCAGCCAATCAATCAGTCTCAATTGTTTTCACAAAGCAATGCAAAACATGAAATATATGCAATATTAAGTCGACCTGTCACGGTCTCGGTGGAGAACCAGAGTTCAGGCTTCAATTCAAATCAAAGATTCGTTCTTCTTATTTTCCTGGATCTCTGTTACTACTTTTCACGCGACTGCCAGATGGAATCCATTCGCTTGTTCACCACTTATGCATCGACACTGGAGTTATCATGTCCCCAGCAATATCATAGAACCATTAATAGAAGCAAATTACTGCAGATGCTGGAATATGAAACCAAAACAGAAAATGTTGGAAAATCCTAGCAGATCTGGCACCATCTGCAAGGAGAGAAAAGAGCTAACGTTTCGAGTATAACTGACCCTTTGTTAAAGATAAATAAAAAACGAATGGGGAGAAATAGGGAGCTATTTACACCACGCTGAGAGAAGGTGAGTCAGGTCTCCAGATGCAAAGGTGATAATGACAGAGCACGGAGAGATTAAACGGAGATTAGGAGCTGCGAATGACCAAGGCTGAAGCCAGTGCTATGTGACAAAATATGTGGGGGATGTGTGAAGCAGACTAAATGGAAAACAGGGGGGATGCGTAGCAAAGCGGGAAGAGGAGAGGAGAAACGTATTGAAAGAGTGGGAAGCGACAGAAAGAGAGACAACCAAAAAATAAGAGGTACAGAACAGTGAACAAACACAAATAATAAAGGCAATTAAAATAATTGAATACAAAATTTTCTGAAGTTGTTGGAATTTAACAACTTCGACAATTTTACTTCATTATATTATTCATCTTTTTTATCATTGTACCTGAAGTATCATAGAGCCAACAGATATGGCTTCAATTGAAGAACACAGCAGTTTCTGTCCAGTTTCGAACAGGGGATCTTTCGCGAGTAAGGCGAATGTGATGACCACTACACTACAGAAATCAGCCTCAGCCAGCCGCGCTGGGGCTCTGTGGCACCCAGCACTGAAAGGTGAAGACATTCTCCGTTTCACCTTTCATTTTCCAACAGCTCGTTGTTATCCAGGGTAATTGACATCTTGAAAACACTGCAGAAACGCACGACTTCCTTACTTTTGCTCCGACTGACCATACGTCGTGAAATTTTCCCAGATCCTCAGTTGAGGATCCTCCATGGTCCCACTCCGACTCGCACAGCTGCTGGGATGTGCACGGTTGCAATGTCAATTTCGCAGCAGGTAATGAAAGCCAATCCATCAGGACAAAAATCAATAGTGAGCTGAGTCTATCTTCTCAGACTCTTTTCACCCACAAATGTATCTGTGACTGCGTGAGAATATATGTTCGGTTATGATTTGGTCAAATCACCATGAGCTGCTTGACATTACTTCAATTTCGATTCTTGCTTTGCTAAATGATTTCACCCATTGCTCGAAACAGGACAACTTTCACGTTTACACGGAACACGAAACACACCGGACTACAGGGAAAATGCACAAAGCTGAGCAGGCCGTGTTCCACATCATACCGTGCAGCATCGTTTCAGTCACTGTGTCTGTTCGAGATGCCACTTTCCTTGCCTTTTACCTTAACCGTGCAATTTGCTGCAGAGATGGTCACACCTGGACATGTGCCACATGGATATCAACTGAGTTGGAAACCTGTGTGGGAATCGACAAGGAGCGACTCAATAAATTTTGCTAAACTTCATGGTGCTTATTAGAAATGCAGTTTCTGTCCAAGTCACTCGAAAAGGCAGTTTCTGAAGATAGTAACAGAAGTTACTGCTCACCCCACCCCCACTCCGGAAGAGGTGCTAACTGCCCTTGAGTGCTTTTTGTTCTCGATGTGAAGAGCTCTCACGCCTGAGTCACCTTCACGTCTCTTGTCGCTGAGTGACTCACAAAGAAGGAGTTTCACCAGAGCTGCAACTGCCTCACTTTCCCACTCGCTCTCCCCGTTTACATTTTCCTGCTCGTCAGTGATTTAATGAAAACCAAAAGGATGGGATGTCATTCTGTAGCCTCTCTGCCGATTCCTCCGTTTCAGTACCAACACGGCTTACATCTCGGGGCCCACCTTAATACTAGCGACGTTATGAAAGCACAAGTCCAAATGTTCCTCTGAGAGTGTAATTTCTTTCATTGCTGTTCCTGACTGAATGAGTCACTAACGAGCGAACTGATCTTAACCATGATTCAGCACCTCTGCTGCCAATTCTCGCACGTTCAATAACGACAGACAGCTTCCAAATGAGGTCTTTCAGATACGACTTTGGGCTACATTTGATAGACAGACTAGTTCGGGAATCCGTGGTGTACTGTGACACCAGCGCGTCAGCTTCTTCCTTGTCTTTGAACCGGCCCGCCTGCACAAGGAATGCAAACGCGGTACTGCTTTTGGTGAAAGATTCAGAACACGGCAACTACACTCTGAAGCAGAATGTCATATGATCAGACCCGGGCTGGAGAAAAACTTTACAATGCTTTGCAAACTAATTAAATGGAATTGCATCACATTTCACAAAGAGAGCAGATTTGTTCGAGCATTTTCGAAGGCAGGTTTGCAGATGGGAGAGTGAGCAAGAAAGCTCCGTTCTTGTTCGTGTAAAAGGCTACAAATGAAGAGTAAAGCAGTTTTTGCCCAGTTTCGAATTGTGGACCTTTCGCGTGTGAGGCGAACGTGATGACCACTACACTAAAGAAACTGGCCCCAGCCGGGCCCTTTGCGGCTCTGTAGCATCCAGCACTGAAAGTTGAAGCCATTCTACGTTTCACCTTTCTTTTTCCAATAGCTCGTTGTTATCCAGGGTAATTGACATCTTGAGTAAGTAAAAAAAATAGAAGTGAAATCAGTGACAAAATATAGACAAGGATGTGGTCAATGTTTGGACTGTAGAGTGAAGTGGAATAGGCTGGGACAACTTTCCCGGCAGCATAACAGCTGCGACATGATTTTATGGAATGGATTTCAATTGAGTATTTACGTGTTTTAGCCAAGCTAGGGTGAGTTGGAAACTCGAGAGCATAGGTTTAAGTTGAGAGGTCTGAAATTGACAAAGGACCCCGAGGCACATTTCCCACACACAAGGTTATGGGTGTATGGAATGAGCTAGCAGAGGGAGTGGAGGAGGCTATTGCACTCAGAAAATTGCAATGGTAATCGGATGAGTTTCTGGGTAGGATGGGTTTATAGGGATTGAGGCCAAATGCTGTAGAACGGGACTTGTTTAATTTTGGTTATGTGGTGAGCATGGATGAGATACACCGAAGTATCTGTTTCCACGCGGTGTACCCCAATAACCTTGTGTTGCTTACACTGGTTTTAAAGGATTACTTTTTAGCGGAGCTTGCCGTCGCAGTCTGTGGCACAATCATTTAGTCTGTTCGACTGCTCACGGGAAAGGTAGTATTGTGAAACACTGCAGAAACGAACGACTTCCTTACTTTTGCTGTGACTGACCATACTTCGTCAAATTTTCCCAGATCCTCAGTTGAGGATCATCCATGGTCCCTCTCCGACTCGCACAGCTGCTGGGATGTGCCCGGCTACAATGTTAATTTCGCAGCAGATAATGAAAGCCCATCAATACGGAAAAAAAACAATAGTAAGCTGAGACTATCTTCTCAGACTCTTGTCAGCGACAAATATATCTGTGACTGCGTGAGAATATATGTTCGGTTATGATTTGGTCAAATCACCATGAGCTGCTTGACATGACTTCAATTTCGATTCTTGCTTTGCTGAATGATTTCACCCATTGCTCGAAACAGGACAACGTTCACGTTTACACACCGGACTACAGGGAAAATGCACAAAGCTGAGCAGGTCGTGTTCCACATCATACCGTGCAGCATCGTTTCAGTCACTGTGTCTGTTCGAGATGCCACTTTCCTTGCCTTTTACCTTAACCGTGCAATTTGCTGCAGAGATGTTCACACCTGGACATGAGCCACATGGATATCAACTGAGTAGGAAACCAGTGTGGGAATCGACAAGGAGCGAATCAATAATTGTTGCTAAACTCCATGGTGCTTATTAGAAATGCAGTTTCTGAACATAGTAATAGATGTTACTGCTCACCCCACACCAACTCCGACAGACGTGCTAACTGCCCTTGAGTGCTTTTTGTTCTCGATGTGAAGAGCTCTCACGCATGAATCACCTTCACGTCTCTTGTTGCTGAGTGACTCACAAAGAAGGAATTTCACCAGAGCTGCAACTGCCTCACTTTCCCACTCGCTCTCTCCGTTTACATTTTCCTGCTCGTCAGTGATTTAAAGAAAACCAAAAGAATGCGATGTCATTCTGTAGCCTCTCTGTCGATTCTTCCGTTTCAGTTCCAACACGGCTTAGATCTCGGGACGCACCTTAATACTAGCGACGTTATGAAAACACAAGTCCAAATGTTCCTCTGAGAGTGTAATTTCTTTCATTGCTGGTGCTGATTGAATGAGAAACTAACGAGCGAACTGATCCAAACCATGATTCAGCATCTCTGCTGCCAATTCTCGCATTTTGAATAACGACAGACAGCTTCCAAATGAGGTCTTTCAGATACGACTTTGGGCTACATTTAACAGACAGACTAGTTCAGGAATCCGTGGTGTACTGTGACACCAGCGCGTCAGCTTGTTCCCTGTCTTTGAACCGGCCCGCCTGCGCAAGGAATGCAAACGCGGTACTGCTTTTGGTGGAAGATTCAGAACGCGGTAACTACACTCTGAATCAGAATGACTTATGATCAGACCCGGGTTGGAGAAAAACTTTACAATGCTTTGCAAACTGATTTAATGGAATTGCATTACATTCCACAAAGAGAGCAGATTTGTTCGAGCATTTTCGAAGGCAGGTTTGCAGATGGGAGAGCAAGAAAGAAAGCTCCGTTCTTGTCCGTGTAAAAGGCTACAAATGAAGAGTAAAGCAGTCTCTGCCCAGTTTCGAACTGGGGACCTTTCGCGGGGGAGGCGAACGTGATGATCACTACACCACAGAAACAAGCCGCGGCCGCACGTCCAGCAGCTCAGTGGTGTCCAGCACTGAAAGTTGAAGCCATTCTTCGTTTTATCGTTCAGTTTCCAACAGCTCGTTGTTGTCCAGCGTAATTGACATTTTGAAAACTTTAAAAAAAGACGAGAAATTGATGACAAAATAACGACAAGGATGTCGTTAATGCTTGGACCGTTGGGCGAGGTGGAATAGGCTGGGACAATGAACAAAAATCTTCAAGAGCTCGATAGGACAGATCCAGTAAGGATGGATGTGCTCCTAGGCTGGTGTGCCTGTAATAAAATAAACAGTAACTATGGTATCTTTACCCAGCATCCCCTTTAGCTGCATCAATGTTGAAGATTTATTTGCTGCTCTAATTCCACTCTCTCGATCACTCCCTTTTTTCACTGCTGTAATGTTTATGACTGCAAATGTATAAGATTTAATTTAATTCATCCCAAAACCTCTCTGTGCCTGTGTCTCACTTGTGTTCACCGAGATGTTCATTCAATCTGACCTCTTTGCAAACCCTGCTCTGATATTTCCTTTGTGGGCTCAGAATTAATTATTCCCAGAATTGTTACTGTACAAAAGGAGGCTGATTGGCTGATCAGCTCTCCAAAGGATCACCTCACTGAATGCCATTCTTCTCCCTTTACTCCATAAACCTTCCCATTCGTTCTCTTCCCATAACACCAGCGAGTTCACAACTAACCACAGCGATCGGATTTATTTTGTTTGTTCGTGGGATCACGGCATCACTTGCTGGGGCAGCAGTTGTCATCCATTCTAACTGCCCAGGAGATGGTTCAGAGTCAACCCCATTATTCAGGGTCTGGATTCACATGTCGGCTGGATCAGGTCAGAATTAACACAGTTTCCCAGTCCCAATGACATGAAGAGTTGATTTCTGGCCTACTAACTTATTTCTGAAATGATAATGAATAATGTTTGCCTTTGATTAAACGTGCGAGACCAAAATGGGTTTTATTCTGATTCAGCACGTCCTCCTGTTTATCTCAGTTATTATTGACAGTCTCAATCCCCCCGCACCAGAACCTGTTCCAGAGAGTGTTACAGAAACAGCGGAATGGTCAGCTGCAGCTGGTCACCTGACCGGTCACTGGACCCAACGGTTCACTCTCCACAGATGCTACCAGATCTGTGACTTTTTCCAGCAATTTCTGTTTTTGATCCTGATTTCCCAGCATTTGCAGATGTTTTGTTTTTGAATATTGATCTTGTCTGTTGCAGAGGAGTTTACTGATGAGTTTTGAGAGTTTTGAACATTGCAACTCAGGCCACAAATCAGCCATGACCTATTGAATGGCAGAGTAGGATTGAAGGGCTGAATGGTCTCCTCTTGTTCCAATGAAAGTTATTCATCTGCAGCTTGTGGTAACATTTCCCCTCACTGCTCACTTCACATCCATGTCTAACACACTGTTTCTGACTGTACAAACCTCCCGGGTTTGAAGTAAACCTGCTAATGTTCAGTGGCTCTCTCTCCTGCCATCTGGGTTTAACTCTCATCATGTAATGCTGTCACGTTTAACTGCGGGAAAGACCACAAAGGATTCAGCCTGGAGTCTGCATCCCCTGGGATAGAAAAATCGTGTTTATTTCCTTCTACCTATTTCATTTTGGCTATTGAACTCACGGTTTCAATCCATTCCCCTGTCATGCTCTTCAACATGCCCATGTGGGTGGACTCGAGGCAGCTGGCACCTGAGATTGTCGGTGGCGGGGGGGGGGCAGATTCAATCAGGAATTCGGGAAAACACTCAGACAATGACATATCCATCTGATTTTCGACTCAGACAGATAGAAAGAAAGATGGACATTTAGATAGCACCTTTGTTGATCTGGGGCAATGAAGCATGCTTCCAACCCAAATATTTCAACCTCAAATCTCTGAAAATATAGGCACAACACTTCCTACTTGTACCAGGTTGTCTCTGAGCCTCCTCTTTTCTTAAGAAAAGAGTTTTAAGCTGTTAAGTCTTTCCTGGTGATTATAACCTCTGTTTCTGTCAGATTTGTGACTGAACCTTTATTTTTCTGTTCCTTGTAAGTGATGCTAGTACCAGAAACAGTTCCTAACTTGTGAGGGGTTTCGGTTGGAGTATTTATATTTACACGTTCATTCCCACCCTCACAGACAGTGTGAAATTGATGTAAAACAGAAGTAAAGGATTGAGTGAGCACCCACAGAAACACAGAAGGCAGCATGTGTACTTGAGCTGAATGAACCTGGCCTTAGGAAAATGTGACAACAATCACAACTAGTTAGAATCACAGAATCCCTGAGCAGCACAAAGAGACTATTCGCTCCATCGAGTCTGCAATGACCTGCTGTCCCACCCTACCTCCATAGCCCAACATGTACCATGGCTAACCCAACCCACCTAACCTTTACACTACAGGCCATGTTAGCACGGCCAATCCAGCAAACCTGCACATCTGTGGGAGGGTGACAGATGATGTCTAAGTGCTCAGGATTGTGAATGAAGGCTCACAAATACTTAACTCTGACACAAATCCTCTTTGTTTTCAAAATAAAATCTGGGGGAAACTGCAACCGGAAAGATTTCCGATTATCTCATGAGGAAGAGAATTCAAAACTCGTGCCATTGACCCAGGGGCACAGTGAAGTCACGGAGGTCAGGGAACCATCAAAAATTTAACAAGTTGTGAGCAAGGTGGGAGTGAGACAAGGACAAAAAGAGAGTCTGTCACACGGGGGCAGGCAGGAGAGATTAAACAGCAGAAATGGTCGTCCCTCAAAGTCATGAGGAATGGAGTTAGGGCGGGGAAAGAAAGGAAATAAAGTGAGCAGCTGTCAAGGAAATACATTGAAAAAACAAATTATAACAACATAGAGGGCAGAGTCCGCAGTTTGAAATTGTTGCTCTCATTGATGAGTACAGAACGCTGTAAAGCCTGGGTCATTCTATTACAGCCATGACATGCAGGACAGGCCAAGTGGCCTCGATCTGTGCTGTAACTTTCTGATAAATTTATTCTGACATTTGGAATTCAGGTCGGATGATGTTCATAAATTCTCAAATTGGACTTGAGTTTAATATTCTGGAGAAATGTTAAATAAATCACAATGATCCCATTCTGCAAACTTTAGTCCACAGCCCTGTGTGCTCCAGCATCTCAGTTACATCCATGTCCTTTTATCCTAATGTGATGCTGGTTACTGCCTCTGCCACCCCATCAGTGAGTTCCTGTTCCCCACCATCTCCGAGTGAAATGAATTCTCCCCTCCCCTTCTTTCTCAGAATTAGTTTCCATCTAAATCCTCCAGTTTCTGACCTCTCTGTTAATGAATAGCTCCTTCCTATCCACTCGATCTGGATTCCTCAGCATTTTATCACTTCAATTAAATCACAGCTCATCCTCCTCGGAAATCATCCCCAGCCTATCCAACTTTTCCTCATAGCACAAATTTTACAATTGTAGAAACATTCTGATCAATCTCCTCTGTACCCTGTCTGGCGTGATCACATCAACCCTGGAATTTGGGGATCAGAATTGTGTTCAGTACTTTAACGAGTGTTCCTGACATTTCCAGTGTCACCTCTGTGTTCTTGTGGTTGTCGCTCAGACAAGACGTGTCCTGGTTTTCCCACATGGAACTGGATGTGCACTCCATGGGGCTGGGATTCCCACAAAGTGTTTATTTGTTGAATAATCCTAAATTAATTTCAGATTAAGGCAAGATTATCAGCTACCCACCAATCAATTTCTTCCATTATACTCAAGTCACCTTACTTTTTAAAAATTTCCTTAAAATTTTTACTATCTAAACACAACAGGCTTTAATTTGCTGATCAAGCTTTCAGACGTGTCCACTGTTACAATCACTTGAAGATTGTCTTTACCTTCAGCTACATTGGTGAATTGAACATTGATTGTAAATATATGAATATCAAACGGACTTGAGTTTTAAGATAATTAATCCAGTCTGATGTTCTTGTTGGTTAATATCTTGAAGAGAACTGTCCTCAGAACTCCAGCTGTGCTCTGATTTCATTCACAGCTGGATGTGGTTGGACTGCAGATCTTAGATCTGTTGTTTCCCGGATTGCTTCGCTCTATCACTTGCCACTTATGCTGTTTGGAACACAAGTAGTCCTCTTTGGTAACCTCATCAGGTTAATACCTCATTTTTAGGTATTCATGCTGTTGTTACTGGCATGCCCTCCTGAATTCTCTCATTTGAACGAGGATTGATCCTCTGATTCGATGGTAAGAGGTAAATTGGGGGATATGCTGGGCCATGATTCTGTAAGTTTTGTTGGAGTACAATTCTACTGCTGTTGTTGGAAGGAAAGAGCTAAACTCTTACACTGTTGGTCCCATATACTACATGCAGTATCATGAACACTGATAGGCTAAGACATGAAATTCGAGCAACACTGTACAATGATGCAGGATCACAACTGCAGCAAGGGGAGTTTAAGATCCAACCCGACATAGGAGTAGGGAAAGAAGCAGCTGATCAGATTGTCTCATTCACTGTCATAAAGAGACTCTATGAGATTATTGCACTCTTGGGGGTAAGGATGGACGAGTTGGGGAGATGGAGAGCCCTTCAAAAGAAAGTAATCTGCCTGAGAGTTGTGAAAATGAATTGATTGTCATGCATTTAACAGAAAGCTAATTGAAACTCTTTTAATCGCCAAAAGATAACAAGACTGATGGTGCTTCCAATCATCACCAGAAACAAACCCCAGAATACATGGTGCGGAGATGGATGTCAATTGCCTATCAACATCCAACTCCTGCAATCATTGTGCAAACTTACATGTGATGAACCAGTTCTGATGAACCAGAAAATCACTGTTCACTCTGTGCAGATGGACAGCGATGTGGGGAAGGATTGGCCGAGTGGTATTGTCGTGAGACAGTTAATCTAAAACCCAAGAGTGTGTTCTGGAGAACTGGAGAATTGGGGATATTTCAATTCAATAAAAAAAACTTGTGAATTTACAGTCTCATGGTGCCCATTAATAGATTGTCAAGAAAAACCCATCTACCCTTTCAGGAAGGAAGCTGCCATCCTTACTTGGTCTGGCCTACATTGTGACTTCAGACCCTCTTACCTGCTCTCTGGGCAATTAGGAATGGGCAGGAAATGCTGTCAGGCAATCCACATTTGTGGCTGAAAGAGGTTCTATTTTGAGATACAGTCAGCCTCCCCCTTTCTGAGGTGTTCTGTCTGTATTCTAAGAGTACAGGCCTTCAGTTGATGAAATAAGGCCTTTGGTAAGGAATGTTTAACCATTGGAACCGCAAAGTGTCCTGAAAGAGAAGCAAAAGTTATGGAACTGGCCCCTCTGTGGTATTTTAACTTCCTCATTCTGATCAGGAATCTGTTGACCAGAATTGAATGTAATGACTGACTGCGACCAAACTAGAGTCTTGTCAAGGGTCAGCATCTTTTCTGTGAGTTTATTATCATTCCCCCATTAATGAAGCCAAGCATCCATTTGTTTTACTGAAACCAGTTTGTGTGTTCTCTCCTTTAATGATTGGTACACATTGTCCCCCATTGCTGCTGTCGTGCTCTCTGTATCTGTGTCATTCAAATATATATTCCCTTTTGACATTGCTTCTCTCAAAATGCATCAACTTACTGTGTGTTCTAAAGAAGAGCCATATTCCACTCAAAATATTATCTCTCGCTCCACACATTCTATCTGCTGGAAAACAGAACAGTACAGCACCGGAATAATTGGTCCAACATGAGTGTGCGGATCATGAGGCCATTCCAAACTAATTCCACCTGCCTGTACATGGTCCATATCACTGCCAGCCCATGCCTGATTATGTGCCCACCCAAATGCCTCTTAAAAGTTGTGATTTTTTTCTGCTTTTCCTATCTCTCAGGAAAGTACATTCTTGTCACTTACCGCCTTCTGCATAAGAAACTTGTCTGACACAACTGCCTTTAAACTTGCACATGTTGTTGGAAATGCTCAGCAGATCATGCAGCATCTGTGAAGAAAAATCAGTTCATGTTTCGGGTCTGGTCACCCTTCCTCAGAAACGTTAACTTTAATTTATCTTCATAGAAGCTGCTAGACCTGCTGAACTTTTCCCGACAATGTTTCTGCTTGTGTTTTACAGCATCTGCAGTTGTTTCAGTTTTCGTTTCCTTTAAACTTGCCCCCACTCCCCTTAAATCTATGACCTGTAGAATTTGCCATTTCAACTTGGAAAAAGATTGAGATTTTTCACTTTGTCTGAGCCTTTCGGATCACCCGCAGCCACTGACTTCCCCAAGACAAAAATACAAGTCTTTCCAACCTATCCCAATCCAGGCAACATTCTGGTAAACCTTTTCTCACGCGGTCCAAAGCCTGCACATCCTCCTTTTTATGTGGTGATCAAAACAGCACACAATACCCCAAAGGTGGCCTAATGACAGTTTTATATTCACTCCCCTGACAGAAGAAGGCATGCCTGCCATCCACCTCCTTCACCATTTTCAGGGAGCTGTGAACTTGCCCTTGAAGATCCCTCTGTATATCAATGCTGCTGAGAGACCTTCGGTTTAGTGAATACATTCCTCTTGCAATGAGTCTCCCAAAATACATCACCTCACACTTGTCTAGATTAAAATCTATTTTTGTATGGGTTTTTCAACTGATCACTTTCTTGCTGTATCCTTTGACATCATTCACAACTTCATCAATTTGTACCATCTAGAAACTTGCTAATTAAATCGTTTACATTTCCATTCTAATCATTGATATATGTTACAGACAATAGATATTGCATTTCGGATCCTTGTGAAACAACACTGAACACAGAACTCCAGCCAGCAGCATGCTGTGGAAGGAACATTTTTCATTTAGTCCGTCAGTCGGAAAGCATTTCAGGTATTGGTGTGGCACTAGATGTTCCAAGATATTCACAATCCTGGTGAAAACACCCTAGAGCAGATTTTCAGTTCTCTGTATCCTACCTGGGGACTCCCCCACATCCATGTATAAAGCAATGGACATTATCTCCTGCTGTGGAAGGACAACCTAGGTTGGTCTGAGCATGAACACAGAGTAGATTCACCTTAATGATAATTCAACCCCTGAAGACAAATAACCAGAACAAATTAAGCAAGTACAAAAAAAATGTGTTATGGCATAGAAAGGGGCTCATCAAAGCCAAGCTGGGTCTCTGTAGCAGAATCCCTTATTCTCATTCTCCAACTGCCCCCAAAACCCAGAACGTTTATTTCTCTCAGATCTGATATAATCGTATTTGTTAATCATTGACCATCTCTACTTGCACCACCATAATAGGCAGCACGTTCTGCATATTTCCAGTCAGTACAGTCAACGGGAACATTTGCTCATCTCCCACTTTCTGAAAACGTTATATCTTATCTTAAATTTTGAACCATCACCTATCAAGTGCGATTTATTTTATTGTCTGGTCTATCTGGATGTGTTATAATCTTATCCATTTTATTCTATCAAGATATATTCAACTTGATTTCTTCAAAGAAAATAGCATTTTTTTCCAAATCTATCCAGTGACTGCATTTTCTTCATCAGTACACCACTCCAGTAAGTCTGTACTCCACACCCTGAAGATCACTCAGATCCTTCCTGAGCAGGAATCTGTTGACCTGAATTGGATACAATGATTGACTGTGACCGAACCCGTCAATGAAATTGTTTAATGAAACCCAGGCTCCTATATGTTTTGATCAAAACACTTTGATTATGTCCTATCTCCTTTAAAGAATTGTACACATTGTCCCCCCCCCCCCCGCACTTCCCTCAGTCTCTACTCTTTGTGTCTGTGCCATGCAAATATATATTTCCTGTCTCAAAATGTATCAACTACTGTGTGTTCCAAAAAATATTATCTCTCGCGCTACACACTGTACCCCCGGGAAAACAGAACAGTACAGCACCGGAATAATCGGTCCACCATGTCTGTGCAGACCATCATGCCATTCCAAACTAATTCCACCTGTCTGGACATGATCCATATCCCTGCCAACCCCTGTCGGCTCATGAGTCTGCCCAAATGCCTCTTAAGCATCATGATTGTTTCTGCTTTTACCACCTCCCAGGAGAGTACATTCTAGTCATCTACCACCTTTTGCATTAGAAACTTGCCTGACATAACTACCTTTAAACTTTCACATATTGTTGGAAATGCTCAGCAGGTCTTGCAGCATCTGAGAAAGTAAAAATCCCTTCATGTTTCGGGTCCTTCCTCAGAAACATGAACTCTGATTTCTCTTCACAGATGCTTCCAGACTTGTTGAGCATTTCCAGAAACTTCTGTTTTTGTTTCTGATTTACCACATCTTCTGTTATTTCGGTTTTTATTTTCTTTAAATTTCCCCCTGTCCCCTGAAATCTGTGGCCTCTAGAATTTGTCATTTCTACCTTGGAAAAAGATTCAGATGATAGAACATCGAACATAGAACAATAAAGTGCAGAAGAGGCCCTTCGGCCCTCAATGTTGCGCTAACCTGTGGAATTTTCTCAACTCGTCCCCCTACACTATCCCAAAATCATCCATGAGCTTATCTAAGGATTATTTAAATCTCCCGAATGTGGCTGAGTTGACTACCTTAGCAGGGAGGGCATTCCTCACACTTACCGCTCTCTCTGTGTAAAGTATTTGCCTCTGATATCTGTCTTAAATCTATCACACCTCAATTTGTAGTTGTGCCCTCTCGTACATGCTGACGTCATCATCCTAGGAAAAAGACTTTCACTGTCGACCCTATCTAATCCTCTGCTTATCTTATATGTCTCTATCAAATCCCCCCTTAGCCGCCTTCTTTCCAATGATAACAGATCCAACTCTCTCAGCCTTTCCTCATAAGACCTTCCCTCCAGACCAGGCACCATCCTGATAAATCTCCTCGGCACCTTTTCCAATGCTTCCACATCCTTTTTGTAATGGGGCGACCAGAACTGAACACAATATTCCAATTGTGACCACACCAGCATTTTGTATGGTTACAGCATGATATTGCGCTTCCAGAACTCCATCTCTCTACCAATGAAACCTAACACACTGGATGCCGCCTTAACAGGACTATCCATCTGGGTGGCAACTTTCAGGGATTATGTGCATGGACTCCAAGATCCCTCTGCACATCCACTCGACCACCAAAACCCAATATTCTGCCTTCCTGTTATTGTTCCCAAAGTGCCTCACCTCACATTTAGCTGCATTGAACTCCACTTGCACCTCTCGCAAGAAGTGAGACAAATCAAACATGATATAAAGATCCAACAGAGTCACCAAATTCATTTGGACATAAAGGGAACGTGATTATCTTGTTTGTCAGTGAGCAAAGGTTTCAAACAACATTGTGTATGGTCAAGCACCAACAAACACACACACACACACACACACACACACACATACACACACATCTAAGAATGTGAGTGTTCCAGTGAACTGACTGGAGAAATTATTTAACATTATCCAGTTAACAATCTAAAAACATTCACAGACAGAGAAGCCATAAATATGTTGTGTTTATGGGAAAGGATACGCCAGATCATCCAACTTGGAGATGTGCGAGGAGATCAGCACCATGGAAATATCTGGATCGTGAGAAGGATTGAAAATTCACAGACCTACTGGAGACTCACTGACACAGACTTTCTGTGTGAACAGATTTATTTTGTCATCCAAATTCCTGTCACACCAGTGGCTTTACACTGACAAGAGGGCTTTCCCCTGACTGTGGGGAAAAAAACTTTAAGATCTGTAAAGATCTAAAATTTAATGGTCTTTATTTAACATCACCCTATTCACATGGGGGAGAAGTCGTTCAGCTGTTCCACGTGTGGGAAGGTATGCATTTGGGTATCTAGCAGTGCCTTGCTCTTTCTTCCTTGATAAGAGACTCAAGCATTTTCCTCACTACAGATGTTATGCTAACTGATCTATACTTCCCCATCTTTTGTTTACCTTCCTTTTTAAACAGCGGCGCCACTGTATTCCAATTTGGTGGAACTGCCCAGAGTCCAGCAAATTGGGAAAGTTACTGACAGTGCACCTGTTCTATACCCCACTGTCTCTTTTAGCACGCTGGATGGATTACACCAGGACAGGAGACTAGTCTCTCCTTAGCTCCATGAGCTGGCACAACACTAGCGTTCCGTAATAACGTTTGTTTCCAGATCCTCACCGACTCCATCTCTTTGTCAATCTCTGGCATGTTATTAGCCCCCTCCACTGTGAAGACCGATACAAAATACCTGTTCAGTGCCTCCGCCATTTCATCACATCCCATAACTAAATGTCCCTTCTCATCCCCTGAAGGACCAACATTTACCTTAGCCACTATTTTTCATTTAAAGTTTTCATAGAAACGTCTGAAATCTGTCTTTAAATTCTGTGGTACATATTTTCTCTCCTTTTCTTTCCTACGGTTCTTTATCACTCTTTTTGTGGCTTTATTCTGATCTTTAACGCTTTCCCAATCTTCCAGTTTCCTGCTGTTTTTGACCACTTTGTATGCCTCATCTTTCAATGTGAGAAATGGGAAGGGAGAGTGAGGAGGGAACGGGAGGGAGAGGTGAGGAGGGAGGGGGAGACGAGAGGTTGGAGGAAGGGGAGGTGCAGGGATAAGTGGATTGGGAAAAGAGGCAGGGCAGAAGAAAGAGGGGTGGAGAGAGGGCTGTAGGAGAGAGGGGGAAGGAGAGAGCTGGGAACGGTGGGCGAGAGTAGGAGGAGAGATGGGAGGAAAGGGTAAGAGGAGTTGGGTAGGAGAGGGAACAGGAGGACGGGAGTGAGGAGCGAGGGGTGAATGGCGTGAGAGGAAGTAGAGGGGTAGAGGGTGTAGGGGGAAAGAGTTTGTAGCAGAGAAGGAGAACAATGAAAGAGAGGAGTAGAGGTGGGGAGCAAGTGGAAGGTGGAGGACGGGGACGAGACAGCGAATGAAGTAAATCTGTCAGATTTTGATTAAATGTTTCTTTGGCATTTCCTGTCTGTGAATCTTCTTCACATATTCAAAGAAGTTTAATAAAGGCAATGCTGGTCCAGGTGAGAAATCAGACAGACAAATTATTCCCTTAGTTTGATACTATTGTGTATATATCCTTCCTTGAAGTCCTCAGAGAAAGAATCTTACAAGATCCATCACTATTAGGGCAGAGAAAAAAGAATAATCAAATAAAGTAAGAAATTATCTCTAAACATGAACATTATTTCTCTCTCCCAAAAGGTGCCATTCCTATTGGGTTCCTCCTGCACCCTCTCTATAATTTCAGAAACTCACATTATCGCTCCTCGAAGTCGAGGGTGATCAGTATACTCACAACAGTGATAATCATACATTGCGAAGGATTGGAGGTTCCAGAAAGGGGATAGGCTCATTCATTTACGAGAAAGTTCCAGGAGTGGCTTATGATGCAATGGAGCAAGTGGAGTTGAAGCAAGATGTGACAAAGCTTATTGGCTTATTATTGTTATAGGTAAGGAAGATGAAAACAAGATGTTCACATTAGCTGGGGGAAATGGACAACGAGATACAAAAATTAAGATTGTGGATAGATTGACAGGGAGGATTTGATGAAGTGGTTATATAGAAGGGATTCAATATCCATTGTATCTTAATGGATTGCATTTGGACTGAACAGCCTGAAGTTCTGTATTTAATTTTCAGATTCTGTCAAGCTGTGTGCTTGAATTATCCCAGTATCAGAGTCATAGTGATGTAGCTCAGGCAGTCATTTTGAACGATCTGGGTATCTTCTAATTTCCAGTTCCTTTCCCTCTGGGTGTTTGCAGACCCCTTAAGCTCTCTGACACTTTTGGTAATGAAAGCAGGAAAATTGGTGACAGACTCTGAAAACAGTGAAAGCTCCAGTTGTTCCACCGCCCTTCAGATCCCCGCTAACCTTCCTGCTTTAGAGAAGTCGGCACGCCTGGTTGGTGACAGGCTGTATGACTCCAATGGTCAGCAGGAGGCTGAAAGATAAAGGTTGTTAGTTTGACACCATCCAGGTATGGAGCTTTGGTTGTTCCCGATCAGACTATGGGAATACTACCCTAGCTCCATTTAAACCGGAAAATCCATGGCAAGGTTGAATTGCAGCCCAAACCATTGATGATTCTGTGTTCCCTGGCTCCACATGGAGTAAGATAGGGACAAACATTGTTCTCTCCAGACCCCTGCTGTCAACAGAAAGTGGCCACTGCAGCTCCCTGCACAGCCCTGGGACACAGATTACAGAAACTGTCTCTTCATGAATGGCGCTTCCCCTGTGAGAAACTTTACTTTTAATACGGTAACGGCTGCAATCCAACCCCTGTCCCCAAGATTAGAAGCTGCAGGATTTTGTGATGAGAACAGTGTTATGAAGTTGAAGACGTGCCCTCCACCTTTAAATGAGAGTGAATGCTGTTCGGAACTGACAGCTGACAAATACCTGTGATGACCAGCTCGCAGTCTCAGCGTGTACTGGAAAATTGGAAAGATGTAACGGTTGGCTGTGAAACAAGTCAGTTTTGTTTGTTAATTAAGAAACAATTCCAATTTTACCAATCAATTTAAATTATGCCTCAGAATACTAAAATCCAACCGCTCTTGAATTTAGTGTTTAGAAACACTGCAGAACCGGGTGCTTCCACAATGTTACTCCCACTGACCATTCCCCATGAAACATGCCCAGGTTCTCAGTTGAGGATTGTTGCTGGGAACCTTTGCCCCTTGGCTTTGAACCAGGCCGCCTGCCCAAGGAAAGCAAATGTGGTTCTGTTTTTAGTGGAAGGATCAGAGTCCAGGAACTCCACTGTGACACAGAATGGCCATCAGTGCTGTACACATCTGTGCATATTCAAACCATATTGGCGACCACTGTGACAATGTTTCACACAGAAATGAAATGGGATTGCATTCCGTTTCATCACGCGAGCATGTATGAGCGACCAAATTCAAAGCCAGGTTTGCTGACGTGAACAGCAAGTTATAAAACTCTGCTCATGTCAGTCTGAAAGGCTGCCATCGGGAATAAGGCTATTCTTGCCCGATTTTGAAGTGGGGAGTTTTCCTGAATGAGGTGACTCTAACAGCCACTACATTACAGGAAACATCCCCGCGAGCAGCTGGTGTTCAGAGTCGGCCAGCACTAAACTTTACAGCCGTTCAACGCTTCATCTTTCTGTTTCCAGGAGCTGGTTATTCTCCAGCGTAATTGGCATCATTAAATAATAAGAAAATCACGGGAAATTGCTCACAAAATATAGACAAAGATGGTGTCAGGGGTGCACAGTTTGGAATGTCGGGCGAGCCTGAACATGCTGGGACGTCTTACCCTTCATCGTCGGGCATGGCCTGAAGGAAGGTTTGTCAACAGAAAAAAAATGAGTTATTGGTCTCTGCAATATGGGGCGAGTTAAAAACTGGAGAGCATAGGTTTAAGGTGGGACGGGTAAAATATAAAAGGGATTGAGGCACCTTTCCCACACAGAAGGTTGTGCGTGTATGGAATCAGCGACCAGAGGAAGTGGAGGAGGCTCGTAAACTCAGAAGATTTCAAAGGCAACCGGATGAGCTTCTGGATAGGAAGCGTTTAGTGGGATAGGGGACAAATGCTGGGAAATAGGAGTTTGTTTAAAATGCATTTTAAGAGACATTGAAGCATGAATGCTGTTCTGGGGACAGTCCGAGGGCAATCAGCTATAAACAGCTCCCAGATCCTTCAGAGCAATTCCAAACTGCACTCCCAAAATGTATTGGAAACTTGGTGCACCGCCACCTCCCGAAAAGCTCCGAAATGAGGGAAAAGAAAGAACTGAACATGAACGGACCAAGAAAAGTTAAGAGATTCCCAAACACAGTCTCGTTTAGATTAATTTGCCCATCCGATCAACAATGCGGCAGTGCCTGCTTCCTCCATCTCCAGGGCAGAAGTGAAGGAAATAAAAGAAATTTAAGACCATATGACATCACAATGTAGTGGAATTATTTTCCCATTCGCCGGAACACCAAATAATGGGAAGTAAAGTCACTGCAGGATTTTCTTTCACAACAGCGATGCAATACCAATCTCCGTTCTGTTTCAGTGAAAACAGTCAATAACACAACTTGGCCGGAACATGATGCAGCAGTAGAACCGCTTGAGACCGGGACATTTCATATGGGACTCAAACGTGATCATAACAGCATGAACATTGACAAGATGGAGAGTGTGCACTCTCCCAAATCAGAGGTACATTTCCAAAAGCAAAACCACATGGCAGTGTTGGAATTTAAACACAGCATCATTTAACAGGCTACAGTAAAACAGACAGCACACCCACAAAGGGCAGCAGTTGGATCTGAACTCGAGCCACCTGAGAGCTTGTCGTGAGAAAGCGGTTTCTTCGGTCACTTGGCCACGAAACCAGCCACAGCTGCAGTATATTGTCTTACACCTTCCATGGTGCTCTTGTGAAACATTAGAAGCAAAGTCACAGGGAAACAGTTCTGTGATCCCTCTCCTGCTGGCACAGCTGCATGGATATGCCCAACTACAATATCAATCTCGCAACAAACATTCAATCCAGCCAAAAATCATTTGATAGCTGGAATCAAGCTTCTGAGATTTGCTAAAGCCACAAATGTAATGTCTGTATGAGAGAATGATTGGGCAAAGTAACCATGAGCTGCATGATATTGCTGGTATTTGGATTGTTGCTTTGGTAAATGATTTCGTCTTCTGCTCGAAACAGGACAACTTTCAGTTTTTGAGGATCTTAATAGAACTCAAAAGGTGATTACCCGACCCAACCACAGAAGATGTTAAAGAGGTGCTAACTGTACCTGAGTGATCTTTGTTCTCGATGTGAAGAGCGCTCTGCCTGAGTCACCTTCATGTCTCTGGTTGCTGAGTGAATCACAAAGAAGGAGCCCCTCAATCCAGACAAAAAGCCATGGTAAGCTGAGTCTACCTACTCAGACTCTTTTCAGCGACAAATGTTTCTGTGACTGCGTGAGAATATATGTTCGGTTACGATTTGTTCAAATAACCATGAGCTGCTTGACATTACTGCAATTTCGATTCGTGCTTTGCTCAATGATTTCTCGAAACAGGACAACTTTCACGTTTACACGGAACATGAAACACACGAGACTACAGGGAAAATGCGCAAAGCTGAGCAGGCCGTGTTCCACATCATACCGTGCACTATAGTTTCAGTCACTGTGTCTGTTTTGCAGCATAACGGTCCCAAAGAATGTTCTCCACCCTAAAACCGGAGGTAGCATTACAATCCGAGAACGACAGATCACATTGTGAGGATGCTCTCTCCTCGGGGCCAGTTCGAGATGCCACTTTCCTTGCCTTTTACCTTAACCATGCAATTGGCTGCAAGGATGTTCACATCTGGACATGAGCCACATCGATACCGACTGAGTTGCAAACCTGCGTGGGAATCGACGAGAAGCGACTCAACAAATCTTGCTAAATTCCATGGTGCTTATTAGAAATGCAGTTTCTGTTCACCTCAATTTAAAAGGCAGTTTCTGAACATAGTAACTGAAGTCAAAAGGTAATTATCTCACCACACCCCCACTCCAGGAGAGGTGCTAACTGCACGTGATTGCTTTTTGTTCTCGATGTGAAGAGCTCTCACGCCTGAGTCACCTCACGCCTCTTGTTGCTGAGTGACTCACAAAGAAGGAGTTTCACCAGAGCTGCAACTGCCTCACTTTCCCACTCGCTCTCCCGTTTACATTTCCTGCTCGTCAGTGATTTAATGAAAACCAAAAGGATGCGATGTTATTCTGCAGCCTCTCTGTCAATTCCTCCGTTTCAGTTCCAACATGGCTTAGATCTCGGGGCGCACCTTAATACTAGCGGTGCTATGAAAGCACAGGTCCAGAGGTTCCTCGGAGAGTATAATTTCTTTCATTGCTGTTGCTGATTGAATGAGTCACTAACGTGAGAACTGATCCAAAGCATGATTCAGCACCTCTGCTGCCAATTCTCGGACGTTGAATAAAGACAGGGAGCTTCCAAATGAGCCCTTGCAGAGACGACTTTGGGGTACATTTGACAGACAGACTAGTTCAGGAATCAGTGGTGCGCTGTGACACCAGCGCATCAGCTTCTTCCCTGTCTTTGAATCAGCCCGCCTACGCAAGGAATGCAAATGTGTTACTGCTTTTCGTGGAAGGGATCAGAACGCGGTAACTATACTCTCAAACAGAATGACTTATGATCAGACCCAGGTTGGAGAAAACCTTTACAATGCTTTGCTCACTAATTAAATGGAATTGCATCACATTTCACAAAGAGAGCAGATTTGTTCGAGCATTTTCGAAGGCAGGTTTGCAGATGGGAGAGCAAGCAAGAAAGCTCCGTTCTTGTCCGTGTAAAAGGCTGCAATTGAAGAACAAAGCAGTTTCTGTGCAGTTTCGAACTGGGGACCTTTCGCGTGTTAGGCGAACGCGATGACCACTACAGTACTGAAACAAGCCTCAACCGGGCGCGCTGCGGCTTTGTGGCATCCAGCACTGAAAGTTGAAGCCATTGTACTTTTCACCTTTCCTTTTCCAAGAGCTCGTTGTCATCCAGGGTAATTGACATCTTGAAAAAGTTAAAAAAAAAATAGACGTGAAATTGATGACACAATATAAACAAGGATGTGGTCAATGTTTGGACTGTAGAGTGAGGTGGAATAGGCTGGGACAACTTTCCCGGCAGCATAACGGCTGCGACATGATTTTATGGAAGGTTTGTAAACTGAGTAATTACGTGTTTTACCCAAGCTGGGGTGAGTTGGAAACTCGAGAGCATAGGTTTAAGGTGAGTGGTCTGAAATTGACAAAGGACCCCGAGGCACATTTCCCACACACAAGGTTATGCGTGTATGGAATGAGCTACCAGAGGGAGTGGAGGAGGCTATTGCACTCAGAAAATTGCAATGGTAATCGGATGAGTTTCTGGATAGGATGGGTTTAGAGGGATTGAGGCCAAATGCTGTGGAACGGGACTATTTTAATTTTGGTGATGTGGTGAGCATGGATGAGATACACCGAAGTATCTGTTTCCACGCGGTGTACCCCAATAACCTTGTGTTGCTTACACCGGTTTTAAAGGATTACTTTTCAGCGGAGCTTGCCGTCGCAGTCTGTAGCACAATCATTTAGTCTGTTCGACTGCTCACGGGAAAGGTAGTATTGTGAAACACTGCAGAAACGAACGACTTCCTTACTTTTGCTCCGACTGACCATGCTTCGTGAAACCTTCCCAGACCCTCAGTTGAGGATTTTTGCTGCTGCAAGTTACCTCAGAACCCCTGTTACCTCGTAATGTATTGAGCGAATCGCAAACAGAAAGCATTTAACACGGAACACAAACAAAACTGGCATACCTAATGCATGTTCAGACACAGCGAAGCATGAATGCTAAATGTGAGACAGTCCGAGGGCATGAGGCATAAAGTTATCTCACAACTACCAACACGGCAAATCAAAACTACTCTTTCAAACATACTGCAGCCATAGTGCACCACCACTTCCCAGACAATGCTGAAAAGAGAGAAAGAAAGAATATAATAAGTATGGGCCATAAAAATGTGAATTTAACCAATCACAGTCTCGATTAGATTACCTTTCCCTTCCGGTGTCTCCAGGACGGAAATGCAGGAAATGGGAGAAATTCAATAACATATGCATTTTGAAAGATTTTCCCATTCGCCAGAAAGCCAAATAACGATGAATCGACTCACCGCAGGACTTTGTTTCACAACAGCGATGAAATAACAGTCTCCATTCGGTTCCAGTAAAACCTCAACTTGCCTGGAACGTAAACCAGTCGCGGAGCTGTTTGCGATTTTCTGCAGAGGAGGCGAACAACATTAGGTCTGCAGAGAGACCGTACAATAATCGGTACGTTTCCACAGTCAATTTCCCTGGAACATCAATGCAGCGGGGATCGAAGCAGCATTTTAACAGTGCTGCGGCGGTGGAGTTGATCAGCTGAAATAGCAGTGCTGAGATTCGAACCCACGCCCTTTTCAGGGCTAGAACCTGGATCCAGCGCCTTAGACCGCTCGGCCAGACTACCAGACAGCCCAGCCGTCTATTTTCTTGCATTTCGAATTGTGCTCCTGGATAACCACACATGCAAAGTCACATGAAAAGAGTTCCATGGTCCCTGTCCGACTCGCACAGCAGCTGGTATGTGCCCGGCTACAATGTCTAGGTTGGAGTTGGAAATCTCACTAATGTAGAAATCATGCTTTTGGAGTTGGTCTGCTCCTCCTCATCACTCCCCCTCACTAAAGCACAGATATTGTTCCTTGTTCTATCTGTCTGTCTTTTCTGGTTATGTCCTTCTCTCCCATTCTGCTACAAACTAATATTTGATCCCACCGTTGTTGCAAACACCTACTCCATCCCGACTCTCTCTTTCCTTTCTGAATTCCTTGTATTTGGTGTCCCTCCTTAGTCTCTCCTGTTTCTCAGCTACATACTGCCAGGAGGTGACATCGTCCAAAAAGCACCGTGTTAGGTTTCACATGTACACTGACAATGCCCAGCTCTCCCTCCCCTTCATCCCTCTCCATTACTCAGTTATCAAACTGCTCATCACACTCCCACTACGCGATTGGCTGCAGTTTCCTCCAATGAAACATTGTGGTGGTTAAACTCATTGCCTTCAGTTGCTATTACAAATTCCTTTCCCTTACTGCTAACCCCCTTCCTCTCCCTGGGAACTATCTGAGATAGAACCATACTCATCACAATATTGCTGTCATATCTGTAACCCCAAGGTGACCTTCTGATCAGACATCTACACAATCACAAACACCAGGAATTCCAATCCCTAAAATGTTGCTTGTCTCCCCCTCACCCCAGCTCCATTGCTACTGAAATCCCTGACCCGTGTCGGTGTTGCCTTAAACTTGACGAATCTAAAACAGAACCCTTGATTCCGTGACTGACCCAGAATCTGGTTCCAGACTCCCTCATGATGGGAATCATCCTCTCAGTATTTACTCTGTCAAACTCCTCAAGAATCCTACATGTTACAATGCGATCACCTCTCATTCTTCCCAAATCCAGTGAGTGGAGTCCCAACTACTTCAGCCTTTTCTTAAAAGATAATCCCTCCAAACCAGGTTTCATCCCAGTCCAGTTTCTGTGAAATGCCTCTGATTTGGTTCTTAGTCCGCAGACAAAAGCTAGGAAACTGAAATCAAACAAAGGAGAGAGTGTGAGAACTGGTTTGGAGGGAAGGAGTGAGGAGATTGGTTTGGATTTCAGTTCACAGAAGAAAGAAATTGTTAGACTGAGAGTTAAAACTTTGAGAAACATGAAACTACAATTTAATACTATAATTGTCTTATAAAGATCCATCCTGTATTAATATAGTGAGTTGTTTTCTCAGGTGTAGGGTACTGAAAGGGTGGATTTGTGGATGAGAAATTCAAATTGAACTTCATGTTCAGATCTGAAAGTTACTTGATCCGTGCCGATCTGAATATCATTGGCCTTTTCCTGTGGAAGGAAAGGGGAGTATTCTGTCCGTGGGCGAATATTCCAAATAAGAGTGTGACTGGAGAAAATACTGAGATACAGCCAAGTCCATGTTAGGGTGGTGACTGTGGAGAGAGAGTTCGTTTGTTTTTGAAAGTCTGAAAAATCATGGCACATCTCCCAGGAAAAATTAAGCCACAGCTTTGCTTTGTAGACGGACAAGTCTTTAATTAACCATGCAACCAGAAAGACACAAGGATACCTGCACCTTGGGAAACACTATGAAAACGGGATTGTTGTAAAGGAGTTCATTCTCGATCATGGACTGTAATCCATTGGCGTTGTCACGTCCGTTCCAGTGCCGTGGGGAAACACTGGAAATATGATGAATGCAGTGTAGGTTTCAGTTATTAAACTGTAAAAAGTGCAGAACAATTTAAAAGGATGTTGTCAGGGCTCAGGGGTCTGAGTTATAGGGAGAGGTTGGACAAGCGAGGAGTTTTTTGTATAGAGCAGAGGAAACTGAGTGGGTACTGTTCAAGAAGTGTATAAGACCATGAGGGGCATGGATAAGGTGAATGCATTCAGTCTTTTTCCCAGGGAATCCAGGACTGGAGGGCATCAGTTGAAGGTTAGAGGGGAAAGAATAAAAGGGAAGCTGAGGGGCAACTGTTATACACAGAGGGTGGTATGTATATGGAATGAGCTGCCAGTGGAAGTGGTTGAGGTGGGTACACTCTCACAACAGGTAAAAGGCATTTGGATAAATACATGGATAGGAAAGGGTCAGAAGCAGATGGGTCAAGTGCAGGGAAATGGGGTTAGTGTGGATGGACATTCTGGTCAGCATGGACCAGTTTGGGCCAAAGGGCCTGTCTCTGCTGTAGGACTCTGACTCCAAGTATATTTACTATTTCTCCTGATATCTCTGGTAGCACCCTGGGATGTATTCCATCTGAGCGAAGAGACTTGTCTACCTTTAGCTCCATTAGCTTGCCCAGCTCTAACGCTTTCGTGATAATGATTGTTTCTTGGTCCTCACCTTACTCAGTCCCCTTATCAATTACTGGCATGTTCTTCTTATCCTCCACTGTGAAGACTGACTGCTGTGTACTCATATTCCTAAACCCTGCTGGATAGCAATAACTACATTAGCAGAACTCTGAGAGGTCTTCTTTGAGTCTTTATTGATGAGACATGGCAGTTACCTGGATAGTGTACATGCAAAACATCTCCAGGCAGCATCAGGTAAAGCCCCGCCTATCCAATGTATAGCTCACATTCGTATACCTTTTGTGGTTTGGGACTTTGAATAGAGACTCTCTCTCAGTATTATCTCCATGGCAACGGTCAGTTAGAAAGTCTAGTTCAGTTTCACACTTTGTGGTTAAAACATACACCCCTGTGGCTCCCTCAAGTATCTGACAGGCACTTCAGTTTCAGTGGGGCTGTATATCAGGATTCTGATATGGAGGAGCCGGTGTTGGGGTGGGGTGGACAAACTTATAAATCACACAATACTAGGTTATAGTCCAACAGATTTATTTGGAAGTACAAGCTTTTGGAGTGTGCTGTGATTTTTAACTTGATCAGGATTATCTCTATGGTAACAGTTAAGTGCTTCAACAATGAGAGGCCACATTTCCCCACACAATAGGTTCCCCTCTAGCAGTGTAAATTGCTATTCTGCCCCTGTGGATAGCTACTCATCACTTTTCTCCCCCAATCCCATCTAGCTTTCTGTTGATCTTTAAAGTTTCTCTAATCTCCTAGTTTCTCCTTGGTCTTTGCCAATTTGTACGCTTTCTATTTCAATTTGATAGACTCCCTTATTTCCTGAGCCACTCATGGCAGATGACTCCTTTTCCTCCAGTCCTTCCTTTTCCCTGATATATACTTTTGCTGAGCACTTCGAAAAATTCCCCCATTGTCCGTCAACTTTCCCACGGTAAAGTCTTTGCTTCCAGTTTACATTAGCCAACTCCTGTCTCATCCTATTGTAGTCTCCTTTGTTTAAGCACTCGATCTTGGGATTGGATTCAATCTTCCAGCTTTCCAGCTGTGTTCTAAGTTCAACCAGATTTATCAGAAGTCTTTTATCAGATTACGAGGGGAGGCAAAGTTTCCTGGGTGCTTTGCGTTTCATTGTCAAAGACCTTGGCTCTGTATTAAAGTATAGGATAGATATTCACAGCAGAGTATTCTCCTCCTCTCAGTTTAAAATTGCAATTACCTCCTACACGCTTCCTCACTATCTAAGTTTGGAACAGTAATCCACCTGACTATCCTGCATTTTCCAAAATCTCCTTTGGTGAAGGTGGTGAGTTTTGGATTCAGCTTTCCAGTTATTACCGTAAGAAGATGACCACTGGGCACAGGAGAGGCAATGCAGCCCTTCGAACCAGCCCCACCATTTAATACGGTGATGATTGAGCTCACCTCGGTCTCAGCTGGATTTTCCCACCTGCTCGTTCTCACCCTTCAACTCATTGCAAATTCAATACCTGTATCTCTTCATTAAATCTGCGCTTTGCCCTGGCATCCACCGCATTTTGAATAGGGAATGCCACAGATTTGCAACACATTGAGATAGGTACATTCTTCTTCATGAGAATAGAGTCCCTACAGTGCAGAAACAGGGTATTCATCCATCGAGTCCACACCAGCCTATGATGAGCATCCCATTCAGACCCACCCTGTCCCTGTAACCCTGCATTTCCCATGGCTAATGGCCTAACTGGCACATACATGGACACTGTGGGCAATTTAACATGGGCAATCCACCTAACCTACACATCTTTGGACTGTGTGAGGAAGCTCGTGCACTCTAGGAAACCCACGCAGACATGGTGAGAACGTGTAAACTCCACACAGTCGCATCTGGCTGAAATAAAATCCGGGTCCCTGACGCTGTGTGGCAGCAGTGCTAACCACTCAGCGACCTCTGCTTAAAATCTGCTACCCCTTATTAACCTCCCCACCCCGCAATCTATGTTCCTTACGTCAGAAATCAGGTCGTGGAAGCAGATGTCTCAGTAAAATCCAGTGACAGTACATATGTCCTGTGTGTCTGAATGGGGATCCAATACACAACACCCTCCAGCCCACAACTTTCATTCACTATACAGAAACATGTCTCCAGTGGCTTCATGGGGACTACAACTCCCACAATCCCTGAGGCAGGGACCACGCGTGTGAGGGGAAGACCAGAACTGCACATGTACAGAATATGGGTGGATTTTGGAGCATGTGCTTTGGGGTAATTAGCGGAAAGCATTTGACACTGTGATTGGCTGGAGGAGGGACCAATCAGCTTGTAGTATTGATGGCTTGGGGGGGGGGTTCAAAGTGTCACCACACCCACATGGGCCCAAGTTCCATCCCCAACTTGTCATAACACTGGGCATTGACCAATGGGAAACAAAGAAGGATCTGACCCATTCTTCCAGACTGAAGGTTCCTCTTCTGTCCAGGATCTGCCACCTCCCTTTCTGTTTCCTTTTCTTTCATTCTGCTGTTACATTATTGACTTGCAGTAACTGAAGGGAAAGGAAGTGAACCCAGAAAGGGTGCAGTCTAACCACGACAGGAAGTGGTGGCATGGATCTGTTTACCAGTAACTCCATGAGAATGGGGGTGGGTACATTAGGGACAGCAGAGTCAGAATGGTGGGAGAGAGTAAGTGGGCTGGAGGGTTACAGCTTTTGGGGAAGAAAGGGAACAAAGATTTCCAGAGAAGCTAGAATTGTCTGCTCTGAATATCTAACCTGTACATATTTGTTTATTCAGGGTGCTAGATGGTGAAGATTTGCAGACCGAAATCTCAAAATCATGTGCAGATCATGATTAAGTTAACCAGCATTTGAAGAACCAAAGATGGAGAATAACTTGGCCAAGCAACCCTCTCCCTCACAGCATTGTTGGTCTCTCTGCGCCAAATGGACTGTAAATGGTTCAAGACAGCAGCTCACTACCATCTTCTCAAGGGTAACTAGAGATGTGGAATAAATGCTGGCTGAGCCAGTGATGCCCATATCCTGGAAATGGTTTCTATCTCTAGTTGCTGAAACCTAGTTGATGTTACTGCAGGATGATGAGGGATGCTGAGTGTATCCTCCAGGAGGCAGCACCATCGCATTACCCCTGCCTACATCCACACAGTAACACTGCAACGTCACTGGAACAAAAGGCAGTGAAGCCAAAGGAGGACTTAGATATAGTTCTTCGAGGTAAAGTCATGAAAGGGGATTAGAACACAGCAGGAACAGGAGACTGAGCTGGATGGTCAGCTGTTTCCCATTGAATGGTGGAGCAGGATTGAAAGACCGAATGGCCTCCTCTACTCTCCCCCAGGTATGTATATAACCATGGAGCCCGGGGAGGAAGAAGTAGGCAGGGCAGGGATTCTCCAGGAGATTGCACTTCCACATCAGGTTTCAGTGAGGGACGGTTTGATGAATTTTATTTAACATTTATCTTTAACACAAGGTTTATGAATTTGATTTTAAAATATTGTAGCTATTTATTCCACAATAAATAAAACTAAAAGAAAAGAAATGAAACTACCTGAATATAAGTTTTTAAAATTTCAAACGCCCTGTAAAACAAATCCTGTCTACTCCTAGACACCATCACTTTCCAGTTACTCAAGCTCCAGGGAAATATTCCCTCCCTGTCTGAACCTTTGGTTTGATTTAAGTGCTTTTCAGTTCTCGTTCTGTGAGCTGTGAAGTGTTCTTTATTCCCCATTTCCCCGACCCGGAAATGTTATCACACACAGCTGAGCAACCTTCCCACCATCAACATCATCATTACGCCATTAGGGTTTTGGTTCACATATAATCACCAGCAGTAAACCACCCATGTAACCAATTGAATATTTATAAACAACGCCCCTTACAGGCAAAGCGAACTATTACAAATGACACAGTGGGAAGGGACCAAATCAAAGTAGAGTTGGGGGTGAGGAGGCAGCGGTGGAGATAAAGCACTCTATCCACTGCGGTGCCCACCTCTATCTAAAGGCATCGGGAGAATTGATACACACTACATGCTCTTTCTCCAAGGACACCCTGTTGTATCACCTTTATCCTCAATCATAGAATAGAATCCCGAGAGTGTGGAAGGAGAGCATTGGCCCATCAAATCCCACCAACTATCCAAAGAGCATCCCATCTGGAGCACTCCACCCCTGTAACACTGCATTTCATATGGCTGATCCACAGAGTCTGAACAATCCTGGACACTGTGGACAATTTAGCATGACTGATCCACCTAACCCACAAATCTTTGTACTGTGGGAGGAAACCAGAGCACCTGGAGTGGACCCACACTATCCTGGGGAGAATGTGCAGACTCCACACAGGCTGTTGACCAAGGCTGGACTCTAACCTTGTACCTGGTGCTGTGAAGCAGCAGTGCTATAGAGCAATTTAAATCAAAACAGATGACCCCTGCTCATTGATGTTTGTGGAGACTCATTGCCCAGAGAGACATCCTGAGATTCAGAAAGAGACAATATGAATTCAGTCAACTCCTGCCGAGTTAATGTGATTAACAACAACATCAATACTCCAACAGTATCATCAGACCTCGTACCTACTCTATCATTTACGATTTTTAACCCATGGGAAGTTTGTTACCAGCTTCGATGACAGCCATAATGCTCTGACCACTTTGACAGAGCCAGTGCTCGTCAGTTCTCATAGTTATCAATAGATTGCATCTAAACAGGATGCCCCACAACAGGAAGTGCTCTGACACTCAATGCATGTAAGGCAAGGTCATTTTCCTAAAACCACTCGCGTCTGGCAATACCATTGAATGTATTTTATACAGGAGTCTTTCAGTCTCAATTGCCAGTTCCAGTCCATGAAGCAGCCAGTAACACGCACCAGTGAATTGAATTCTAACAGCAGCATTGCCCTGGCAGGAGAGATTGAGGAGATTGAAACTGTCTTCTCTGGAGTATCTAAACATGAAACACTTCAAATGAACAAAAATCTTCAAGAGCTCGAGAGAATGTATACAGGAAGGAAGTGCTCCTAGGCTGGTGTGCCTGGAATGAAATAAACACGAACTACGTTATCTTTACCCAGAATCCCGTTTAGCTGCATAAATGTTGAAGATTTATTTGCTGCTCTAATTCCACTCTCTCCATCACTCCCATTTTTCACTGCTGTAATGTTGATGACTGTGCAAATATATAAAATTTAATTTAATCCATCCCAAAGCCTCTCTGTACCTGTGTCTCACTTGTGTTCACCGAGACACTCATTCAATCTGACCTCTTTGTAAACGCTGCCCTGATATTTCCTTAGAGGGCTCAGAATTTATTATTCACAGAATTGTTACGGTGCAAAAGGAGGCTGATTGGCTGATCAGCTCTCCAAAGGATCACCTCACGGAAAGCTATTCTTCTCCCTTTACCCCATAAACCTTTCCATTCATCCTCTTCCAGTAACACCGGTGAGTTCACAACTAACCACAGCGATCAGATTTATTTTGTTTGTTCATGGGATCATTGCATCACTTGCTGGGGCAGCATTTGTCATCCATTCTGACTGCACAAGAGATGGTTCAGAGTCAACCCCATTATTCAGGGTCTGGATTCACATGTTGGCTGGACCAGGTCAGGAGTAACACAGTCTCCCAGACCCAATGACCGGAAGAGTTGGTTTCTGGCCTACTATCTTATTTCTGAAATGATAATGAATAATGTTTGCCTTTGAATTAAAAGAGAAAGACGAAAATGTGTTTTATTCTGATTGAGCCCGTCCTCCTGTTTCTCTCAGTTGTTATTGACAATCTCATTCCCCTCGCACCAGAACCTGTTCCAGAGAGTGTTACAGAAATAGCAGAATGGTCAGCTGCAGCTGGTCACCTGACCGGTCACTGGACCATGGTAGGCTAATGCTAACCCCATGGTAGGCTAATGCTAAAACTACGGAGGTATGGCATTGAGGATACATTAGAGGTTTGGATTAGGAATTGGCTAGCTGGAAGGAGACAGAGGGTAGTAGTTGATGGACTATGTTCATCTTGGAGTGCAGTTACTAGCGGTGTACCACAAGGATCTGTTTTGGGACCATTGCTTTTTGTTATCTTTATAAATGATCTAGAGGAAGGGCTTGAAAGCTGGGTAAGCAAGTTCGCGGATGACACAAAAGTCGGTGGAGTTGTGGATAGTGAGGAAGGAAGTGGTAGGTTACAGCGGGATATAGATAAGTTGCAGAGCTGGGCAGAAATGTGGCAAATGGAATTCAATGTAGCTAAGTGTGAAGTCATTCACTTTGGTAGGAGTAACAAGAAGATGGATTACTGGGCTAATGGTAGGCTACTTGGTAGTGTGGATGAGCAGAGGGATCTTGGTGTCCATGTACACAGATCTCTGAAAGTTGCCACCCAGGTAAATAGTGCTGTGAGGAAGGCATATGGTGTACTGGGCTTTATTGGGAGAGGAATTGAGTTCCGGAGTCCTGAGGTCATGTTGCAACTGTATAAGACTCTGGTGCGGCCTCATCTGGAGTATTGTGTGCAGTTTTGGTCGCCATACTATAGGAAGGATGTGGAGGCATTGGAACGAGTGCAGAGGAGGTTTACCAGGATGTTGCCTGGAATGGTAGGAAAATCTTATGAGGAAAGGCTGAGGCACTTGGGGCTGTTCTCATTGGAGAAGAGAAGGTTTAGGGGAGATTTGATAGAGGTGTATAAGATGATTAGGGGTTTAGATAGGGTCGACACTGAGAACCTTTTACCGCTAATGGAGTCAGGTGTTACTAGGGGACACAGCTTTAAATTAAGGGGTGGTAGGTATAGGACAGATGTTAGGGGTAGATTCTTTACACAGCGGGTTGTGAGTTCATGGAATGCCCTGCCAGTAGCAGTGGTGAACTCTCCTTCTTTATGGTCATTTAAGCGGGCATTGGATAGGCATTTGGAAGTTATTGGGCTATTGTAGGTTAGGTAGGATTCGGTCGGCGCAACATCGAGGGCCGAAGGGCCTGTACTGCGCTGTATCTTTCTATGTTCTATGTTCTATGTTCTATGGACCCAAAGGTTCACTCTCCACAGATGCTGCCAGATCTGCTGAATTTTTCCAGCAATTTCTGTTTTTATTTCTGATTTCCCAGCATTTGCAGATGTTTAGTTTTTCATATTCATCTGGTCTGTTGCCCAGGAGTTTATTGATTAAATTAGAGGGTTTTGCAAGTTGTACGTTAGGTCACACATCAGCTATGATCATCATAAATGGCAGAGAAGGGTTGAGGGGCTGAATGGCCTCCTCCTGTTCCAATGAAAGTTATCCATCGGCAGCTTGTGGTAACATTTCCCCTCATCTGCTCACTTCACCTCCATGTCGAACACACTGTTACTGAGTGAACAATCCTCCTGTGTTTGAACTAAACCTGCTAATGTTCAGTGGCTCCTCCTGCCTCCTGGGTTTAACTCTCATCATGGAATGCTGTCTTGTATTACTGCGGGAATGCCCACAAGGACTCAGCCTGGAGTCTGTATCCCCTGGGATCCACGAACCCCATTTATTTCCTCCTTCCTCTCTCATTCTGGCTATTGAACTGTCGGTTTCAATCCATTCTCTTGTCATGGTCTTCAACATGTCCATGTGGATGGACAAGAGACAGCTGGGATTTAATGAAGGGAAATGGGAATTAGGCGGAAGCATGAGGTGACATGACAGCAAAGACAGTTCTCATTGTAACGGCAGAGTTTCTCCATGACCCAGTGAGTGCTGCAACACCTGAGACTGTGGGGGAGCCAGATTCAATCATGGATTTGGGGAAACACTCAGACACTGACCTGTCCATCTGGTGTTAACTCAGACAGAGAATGAAAGATACACATTAGATTGCAACTTTGATGATCTGGGGCAATGAAACATGCTTCCCGACCTGATGATTTCAACCTCATATCTCTGAAAATACAAACACAAAGCTTCCCATTTGTACCAGGTTGTCTCTCAGTCTCCTGTTTTCTTGAGAAAAACATTTGGAGCCGTTCAGCCTTTTCTTGTAATTATAACCTCTATGTTCCTGTAAGATTTGTAATGAAACCTTTATTGTTTTCCTGTCCCTTGTGAGTGATGGCAGCAGCAGAAACAGGTCCTGACCTGTGAGGAGTTTCAGTTGGAATATTTATATTTAAAAATTCATTCTCACCCTCACATACAGTGTGAAATTGAGTGAGAACCCACAGAAACACACAGGCAGCATGTGTACCTGAGCTGAACGAACCAAGCATTAGGAAAATGTGACAGCAATCGCAACCATTTATAATCGCATAATTCTGCAGCTGTAGACAGAGGCTATTCGGCCCATCAAGTCGGTAATTACCTGCTCTCCTACCCTATCCCCGTAAGCCCACATTTACATTGGCCAACCCAACGCGCCTAACCTACACTCTCCAGGCCATGTTAGCACGGCCAATAGAGCAAACCTGCACATCTGTGGAGGATCACAAATTACACCCAAATGCTCGGAATTGTGGATGAAAGCTCACAAATACTTGACTGACGCAAATTCTCTGTTTCCAAAATAAAATCTGGGGGAAACTGCAGCCAGAAAGATTTCCCATTATCTCTGGAGGAACAGAATTCAAAATTTGTGCCATTGACCCGGAGGGAGTGAAAGTTACACTGGTCAGGGAACCATCAGAAATGTAACAGGTTGTGAGTAGGTAGGTGTGAGACAAGGACAGAAAGGCAGTCTGTCACATAGGGGAAGGCAGGAGAGATTAAACAGCAGAAATGGTCGTCCCTCAAGGCCAAGGGGAATAGATTTAGGGCTGGGAAAGAAACAAGGAAACAAGATATGCAGCTGCCAAAGAAATACTTTGAGAAAATAGGTTATAACAACATAGAGGACAGAGTCTACAGTCTGAAATTGTTGCTCTCATTGGTGAGTACAGAACGCTGTAAAGCCTGAGTCATTCTATCACAGCCAACACATGGAGGATGGGCCGAGTGGCTTTGATCTGTGCTGTAATTTTCTGATAATTTTATTCTAACATTTGGAGCTCAAGTCTAATGATGTTTAACTTCTCAAATTGGACTGGAGTTTAATATTCTGGAGAAATGTCAAATAAATCACATTTATCCCATTCTGCAGAACTTAGTCCATTGCCCTGCACATTCCAACATTTCAGTTCCATCCACGTACTTTTATTCAAATGTAATGCTGGCAATTGCCTCTGTCACCCCATCAGTGAGATCCTGCTCTCCACCATCTCTGAGGGAAATAAATTCTCCTTTCCCTTTTTTTCTGAGAATTATCTTCAATCTAAAACCTCTAGTTCCTGATGGCTCTGTTAATGAATTGCTGCTTCCTATCCATTCTACCTGGATTCCTCAGCATTTCATCACATCAATTAAATCTCAGTTCATCTTCCTTGGAACCCCCCCCACCCAACCTATCCAACCTTTCCTCAGAGCAGAAATTCTCCAATCAGAGAAACATTCTGATCAATCTTCTCTGTCCCCTCTCTGGTGTGATCACATCAATCCTGGAATGTGGGGACTATGAGTGAGTGCAGTACTTTAGCCGTGGTCAAACTAGTGTTCCAGTGTCATCTCCGTGTTCTTGTGGTTGGTGCTCACACAAGAAGTGTCCTGGTTTTCCCACATGGAACTGGATGTGCACTCCATGAGACTGGGATTCCCTACCATGTGTTTATTTGTTAACTAATCCTAAATTAACTTCACATTTCAGATACCCACCAATAAATTTCGTCCATTATACTCAAGTCACCTTACTTTTAATATCTCTTTAAAATTATTACTAGCACAACAGGTTTTAATTTGCTGAATAAGTATTCCGGTGTCTTCACTGTTACAATCACTTGAAGATTATCTTTACCTTCAGCTACACGTGGTGATTTGAACACTGATTGTAAACGTATTAATATCAAATGGACTTCAGTTTTATGATGATTAATCCAGTCTGTCATTCTTGTTGATTGATATCTTGGAGAGAACTGTCCTCAGAACTCCAGCTGTGCTCTGACTTCAATCACGGCTGCTTGTGGTTGGACTGCAGATCTTAGATCTGTTCCGATGTTTACTGGATTGCTTCGCTCTGTCTATCACTTGCTGCTTATGCTGTTTGGTAACTTCATCAGGTTAACACCTCATTTGTAGGTATTCATGCTGCTGTTACTGCCATGCCCTCCTGAATTCCCTCAGTTGAATGAGGGCTGATCCTCTGGTTTGATGGAAGGAGGGAAGTTGGGGAATATGCTAGGCCGTGATTCTGTAAGCTTTGTTGGAGTACGACTCTACTGTTGTTGGAAGGCAAGAGCTAAACTCTTGCACTGTAAACCCGATGTACAAGAAGCTACATGCAGTATCATAAACACTGACAGTCCAAGACATGAAATACAAGCAACACTATACAACGATGCAGGATCACAACTGCAGCAAGGGAGATTAAGATCCAACTTGACATAGGAGTAGAGAAAGAAGCAACTGATCAGATTGTCTCATTCATAGTCACAAAGAGACTCTGTGAGATTATTGTCCTGTTGGAGGTGAGGATGGAGGAGGTTGGGGAGATGAGGAGCTCTTCAAAGGAAACTAATCTGCCTGAGAGTTATGGGATCGACTTGATTGCTAGGTATTTAACAGAAATGTAATTGAAACTGTTCTTATCCCCAAAAGATAACAAGACTGATGGTGTTTACAATCATGATCAGAAACAAACCTCAGAATACATGGTTCATAGATGGATGGCAATAGCCCATCAACATCCAGCTCCTGCAATTATTCAGCAAATGTATGTGTGATTAACCAGTCCTGATGTCAGTCCTGATGTACCAGAAAATCGCCGTTTACTCTGTGCAGATGGACAGTGATGTGGGGAAGTATTGGCCGAATGATATGGCTGGACAGTTAATCCAAAGCCCCAGATAAAGTTCTGGAGACCTGAGTTCAAAGCCTACTGCAGCAGATGGGGGAATTTGAATTAATTTTTTAAAAACTTGACAATTTAAGAATCTAATGATGACCATTAATCGATTGCCAGAAAAGCCCATCTGGATCACTAATGCCCGTTCAGGAAGGAAGCTGCCATCCTTACCTGGTCTGGCCTACATTGTGACTTCAGACCCACAGCAATGTGGTCGACAGTTCAGAAATGTTGTGAACATTTCCAAAACGAAGTTCTCGATATGCAAAACTTTATGAACTGCCAAAACCGCTGCTCATTACTTGGTGTGAAAAAGAGAAAAAAAATCATCCAACTGTGGGTATGAGTAAATTGACTGGTATCTCAGCAGGATGGATGCCTGAGTGAATCCCTTCCACACCCCCCCACCCCCCCACACACACAGAGCAGGTGAACAGCTTCTCCCCAGTCTGACTGGTTTGGCCAGTTTCCAGGTGGGATAGGCATGGAATTCCCTTTTGACATTCCCCACATTTCCAGAGTCTGTCCCTAGTGTGGCTGCACTAGTGTTTTGCCATTTCAGATAAATGCTGGCAGACTGCTATACACACCGTTACACCCTCACCACCCCCTCTATATATATATACACACACACACACACACACACACACACACACACACACACACACACACACACACACACACACACACACACACACACACACACACACACACACACCAGTATAAAGCAGTAAACATTATCTCCTGCTGTGGAAGGACAGACTGTATTGGTCTGAGTAGGAACACTGAACAGATTTACCTAAATGACAACTTAATCGGTGACCAGAGCAAGTTAAGCAAGCCCAAATAAAATGCATTATTGCACAGAGAGAGGCCCATCAAATCCAAGCTGGCTCTCTGTAGCAGAATCCCATATTCTCCCTCCCCATATGTCCCACAAACTTTGCAAGTTTATTTCCCTCAGATCTGATATAATTTTTTTTATCAATCATTCATCTTCTCCTCTGCCTGCACCACCATAATAGGTAATGTTCTGCATATTTCTAGCCAATACAGACAGCAGAAACACTTGTTCATGTCCCTCTGTCTCAAAACCTTACATCTGATCTTAATTCTAGTGCCATCGCCTATCGAATACACATATTTTTGTCTGCTATATCTAGGTCTGTTATAATCTTATACAGCTCTATCAAAAATATATTTAGCTTGTTTACTTCAAAGAAAATAGCAATTTCTTCAAATCAATCCAATGACTGCATTTTCTTCATCAGTGAACCACTCCAGTAAGTCTGTACTCCACATCCTGAAGATCATTCATATCCTTCATTGTTGATGACTATTTTTTTCCACAAATCCAGACGATGCAAGTTTTCTGCACAACAGCAGTAGCTTTATTATTGGACAGCCGGCGAGAGTTTTAAAGCATCTCTAAAGTAGCAAAGTGCCTACTTGTAGAGACTCTTCTTCATGAATCTCTGCCTTACCCACAGAGACAGTATATTTAATAGGAATTAGACAAAGGCATATCAGTCACATGGGCGATTGTCATTACATAGTTTAAAGTAGGTAATTATGACCTTACAAAGCTTGATGAATGGCGATGTCCTGTGATAACGTATGAATGGATTACAGAAACTGATTATCGTAATGCTCATGATTATGTGTTGATGGGAAGAGATTAAGGCTGGAGGGTTCTTCCTTCAGTAAATGGGGAATTCACTTACCTATGCTAATATGGAGGGGAGGTAAGACAATGGGAGCTTGTTAGATGATTATAACTGTTATCTCTTATAATCCTTTCCAAAACCTTTCCTACAATGGAAGGAAGGCTCACTGGTCTATAATTACCTGGGTCATCTCTGCTGCCCTTCTTGAAAAAGGGCACAACATTTGCAATCCTCCAGTCCTCGGGTACTAAACCCATTGACAATGATGTCTCAAATATCAAAGCCAAAGGCTCTGCTAGCTCCTCCATAGCTTCCCAGAAAATCCTCGGATAAACCCCATGGGGACTTGTCTACTTTCACTCCTTCTCGTATTCATAACACCTGTGTGTAACTAACCTCAATCCTTTCTAGTCTAATATCTCGTACCAAGTTTTGTCCTCTACAATATTCCCCTTTTTCTGTGTAAACACCATTGAGAAATGTTCATTTAGCACTTCTCCGATCTCTGCACGGTCCACACTCAACTTCCCACTTCTGCCTTTGATTAGCCCTATTCCTACCCTAATCATCCTTTTATTCTTCACATACCTATGGAAAATTTCAGGGTTATCCTTTATTCTGTTTGCTCAAGACTGCTCTTGTCCTCTCTTTGTTTTTTTAAAACTCTCTCTTTAAATCCTTCCTAGCTGATCTGAAACTCTCTATTGCTTCATCTGTACCATTTTGCCTCATCAACACATCAGCCTCTTTCTTCTTCTTAACAAGAGATTCAATTTCTGGAGTAAACCATGGTCTACAAACTCTGTCTGTGCCAGTTGGGTCACCCCACAGCCATTGATTTTCCAAAGACAACAATCCAAGATTTTCCAACCTATCCCAATCCAGGCAACATCCTGGTAAACCTGTTTCCACCTTCCCAAAACCCTTCACATTCTACCTATAATAAGGTGATCAAAACGGCACACAATACCCCAAAGGTGGCCTGATTCTAGGTTTATATTCACTCCCCTGACAGAAGAAGGCAAGGCTGCCATTCACCTCCTTCACCACTTTCAGGGATCTTTCAGCTTGCAACTGAAGATCCATCTGTATATCAGTGCTGCTCAGGGCCCTTCCGTTTATTGTGTATATTCCTCTTGCTATGTGTCTTCCAAAACGCATCACCTCACACTTGTCTGAATTAAAATATATCTGCAATTTCTCCACAAAACTTTCTGACTCATCTCTTTCTTGCTGTATCCTTTGACATCATTCTTCACGATTCACAACTTCAACAGTTTGTGCCATCTACAAACTTGCTCATTAAATCTTTTACATTTCCAAACTTTTCATTTACATACATTACAAACAACAGATGGCCCAGGTCTGATCCTTGTGGAACAGCACTAGCCATAGACATCCAGCCAGCAACATGCCCCTGCACAACTGTTGCTGGGAGAAATATCAAAGAGGAGCCTTGAGTTCTGTGATGAGCAGCATGACCAACGTTTATTCAGAGCTCCTTACTAATGCATGATGGGAGAGGTCTCTCTCTGGCTCCCCCAGATAACTCCAGCATTTTGATGTGTTTATTTCATACGTTCCAGTAATATTTTCCCCCTGACCTGAACTCCAGGGTTTGGAATGTCAGCTCGGATATTTCCGTGTTCCCTTTCACAGTCTCTGATTCTCTCAGCCCATGCAGCTGCTTTGCCAGTTCTTTCACAAATGGTTTAACCCTATCCTTGTCATTGCACATCTCCAGCCCTCCCACTACCACACATCTCCAGCCCTCCCACTACCACACATCTCCAGCCCTCCCACTACCACACATCTCCGGCTGTCCCACCACCACACATCTCCGGCCCTCCCACTACCACACCCTGTGGCATCTGCATAGTCCATCCAGTCACTAATTCAAAGGGGGACAGCCCCATACCCTTTGCTGGGTTGTCCTCAGTTTCATTAGGCTGGTGTGGAGTACTCTAACCCATCGCTGTCCTGTCTCTGAGAGAGCCTTAGTCAGACTAGCTGTCAGTGTCTGCGTCATTCCTTCTACTGTCCCAGAGCTCTGGGGGTGGTATGGAGGAATGGGTATTCTGTTCAGTACCAAACAGGGCACATAGCTCTTTAGCTATGTTCCCTGTAACATTTGTCCCTTGGTCATAATCTGCAGGGGAACGCTTCCACCCAATGAGTAAACCTATTTATTAAAACCCAGTAGGACTTCCTTCCCTGGGACTGGGATGGGTGTGTGTGTCAAATCCATCAGTAATTGTTCCCATGGACCCCTGGGTCCCTGCTGCTGCCTCCATTTTATCCTGATTGCTTTCCCTGGCTCACACTGTGAACACACTGCACCCCTTCGACAAAACCTTGCTCCCTGTTCTCGGCAAGGATTGTCGTGGATCATCTGCTATTGCATTGTATCCTGCCCCATATGGTTCAGCCCATGATATGTTTTTAATAATGTTTGTCTTATACAGTGTGGTGGCACTGCTGGATCATCCAGACTCTGTCTTGTACTATTATTGCCCCACCCTTTTCCCATTCCTGTTTCTCCTGTTGTGGGACTGTTTCTGGGAATATCTTTCAACCTTCCTCTCTCACTTCTGTAGCTATGCCCATTGCCATCTCCTCAAATGTCTTCACTGTTTCAGTCAGTATTTTACATATAAGATTATTAAAGGATTGGACATTCTGGAGGCAGGAAGCATGTTTCCGCTGATGGGTGAGTCCCGAACTAGTGGGCACAGTTTAAAAATAAGGGGTAGGCCACTTCGAACAGATTGAGGAGAAACTCCTTCACCCAGAGAGTAGTGGGATGGAATGCTCTGCCCCAGAAGGCAGTGGGGGCCAAGTCTCTGGATACTTTCAAGAAAGAGTTGCATAGAGCTATTAAGCATCGTGGAATCAAGGGTTATAGGGATAAGACACGAACTGGATACTGATTGAGGATGATCAGCCATCATCATAATGAACGGTGGTGCTGTCTTGAAGGGCAGAACAGCCTACTCCTGCATCTATTGTCTATTCACCCGCCTTCCCCACATACTCACTGCTCTGTTAGTGTGGTGTTTCTACTTTCCTGTGAGCTATAATCTTCATTATTGCTGCTTCACTGGGAAAGTTAGCTGCTTCCACAAACTCTCTGATCTGTCCTTCATGCTCTATGTGCCCCACCAAGCCCAGGCTATCAATTGGTCATGAACTATACCAAAGGCATGCTGTCTGTCTGTGCATGTGCTGACTCCCTGACCCCTGGCTAATGTCAGTGCTTCTGTCAGGGCTCGTGATGGTTCTGCCATTTCTGGGTAATTCTCGACAAAAGTTCTCCAATAATTGAACAATCCTAAAGTTTGCCTTATCTCCTTCACGGTGTGTGGGTGTATAGTTTTGAAATCATGATCTTTCGTTACACTGGGATTGTCCTCCTCCCTTCCTGATTTGATCGCCCTGATGTGATGTCCCAGGTACGTCTCCCCCTACCTTCCCACGCTCTGTGGGTTAATTTTAAGCTCGGCCTGCCTGATCCAACACAATACTCTGTGTGATATCTGGATATGTTCTTTCTCTCCAACTGAGGTAATGAGGTGCTGGTAAGATTAAATTGACGAACTCCATCAGCCATGTATCGGTGGGATATACTGGAATATTATGGGATCCCTGAGGTAATTGGATCCAGGTCTACTGCTTTCCTCAGACAGTAAATACCAGCTTATTCTGCTGTTCCAGGTCCACAGGAACCCATTCACAATATCAAGGGCTGAGACTGTATCCTGTTGCAATTTTAATCCATTAACTGAAGTGGTGTGGTTCGCTACTGTAGGATACTGTTTAGTGGCGGATTTACTGAGGGAGGTATAATCAATAGTGAGGTGGGATGACCCTTTCGGTTTCTGTGAGTTAGTCTGGGATACTGTTAGTCTGACTATTCCCTGCTTCTCTCAATTTGTTACTGTCACAATGACTGCCTCCTCAGCCCCAGCTTTAATGGGATCCTGTTTGTGTGGGGAGTGAGAGGACCCTCGATCTTTACAGGATCTACAGATAACAATCCACATTCCTGTTTGAGTTACCCGCCCTGCTATAACTCTCCAGATTCTCTGACTGCTCCAGTCTCCCTGCAAGGTAACTACTCTGGAGATGTCGCCTCTCCTTTGCTTCCTGTCCCGGGCCTGGCCAGGTTGTTCCCATATTACAGTTTGTGTCTCTACATCAATAGTTGTTCGGAACGGTTCTAAAATGGCAACTCCCAGAATGGTCCTTTCCTCAGTTTCACACTCCCATATCTGAATATATTTTGCCGTATCCATGATCTGCATCGGGACAGGTTTATTTCATCCAGCTTCCTCGATTCCCTCTCCAACTGCTCTCATTTTAGTAATTGAGGAGTGAGGGGCAAATCCGTATCGGTAACTGATATAGATGCTCCTGTATCAATATTATGTTCTGCTGGTTCCCAAGCACAGCATCAATGAATATTCATGTGCCTACATGAACACAGGTGCACACACAATGTGAACATCTACCTCCCTCTCTCTGCCTACGTTCCTTGGCTATGTACCCTTTCCTGCTTCCCTTGTAACATTGTGGGTCTGGTTACCCTCCCTGTACTGCAGCTATTCCCCTGTGTTTCTGAGTTTGCCTCAGCTCTCATGGCCCAATTCAGAAGGTGGTTAGAATTATCTCCCACTGGGAGTCCCATGTTTATAATTACAGTTAAATATGGTCCCATGTTATCTTTAAACACATCAACCTATTTCATCATCACAGGTTGGGGGTTGGTAATCCCCAGTGGTCCTTACACACCTTAGGTTTCCTCTCTGTATGATCCTCGATATTACCCTTGGGTCCCTGAGTCACCAAGGTTATTTTAGCCCATTCAGCCTGACCCCTCCCCAGTGTGTCCCTGTAATATCTGTAAATGCCTGGAGCCACTGATCGGCTGTGCACTGGGGGGAACCGGCTCACACCCTCACCCTCTCATTGCAGAGACATGTTCTGCTGTACACATCGTGGCATCTTGGCCTGACACCATCATCGGTGAGACTGTATCTCAACTAATTTATCTGTATTCACCCAATAAGGCCCATTATTACCATTTCTCTATCAGGCTGGGTGGTCATTCACCAACATCTGTCGTTCAGCTGGATAAACGGTTCAGTTTGGTTTCTGTCAGTTCCCTTTCTTGCCCCCCTCCCGTCTGTCCAAGTTTGAGCTTTGATGCCGAGCGGTGCCACAGACACGGCCTTCTGGGCCTTACAGGGCGGTGGGTCAACCCACCTACTGTCCTCTCTCTGTCCATACGTGGGCGCTTTGTCATCTAACCCGTCCCAGTCAGTGTCACCATCCTCACTGCCTTCTGAGGATAGTGGGAGACTCGGTACCTCCCCCACTGTAACTACCACCTGGCTCTTTGGCTTTCAGGTCTCGCGTCTGAGAGGCACTACCTTCACTTGTTCCTGTTTCCCATAATAACGTAACACATCCTGTCATTCCTGGAAGAAAACAGAACAAAATGTAAATTTGGTTTGACTTGAAATATGAGTAATTTGACATTCACTTGACATATCTATAGAAGTGAAAATTCTACTGTGATTATTTAAGTGAATTTAACGTAATCATATGGTGAAAATGATGATAATCAACGACAATGAATGAACTGAATAATATGTGATTATTTGCACAAGTTCTTGCAATGAAAATTCAATTTTATTTAATGCTTGTCACCCATTACACCATGGGCACTGTTATTAGGGAATAAAGTAATGGAAGGATATCAGAGAAAATAAATAGACTTTAATTTTAGCTTCACTACAATAATGAACCAAAACAATATTTGGACATATGGGTAAACTACATAACAAAGTTTCCATTGTCATTATTACCATGAAAACTATTTTAGTTTGCAAGTTGTTTTATACTAAGAATAATTGGAAATAAATTGTGATTATGAATTGACCATTTAACATATATTTTGAAGAGAATAATCAGATATATTTTTTGCAGGCAATTAGGAAAGTAAATAAATATGTATATATTGATATTAATAGTTTTAAAATGTTTAGAAGTTGACTAGGATTATTTGATTGAGAGAGGCTGCATGATTATAAAGACTAATTCACCTTTTTCATTGCATTGTTGGTTTCACTAGAATCTGTTGTGGTCTAAGCTCTTGTTGTGTGCAATGGGCTGTCACTAATAGCTTCATTAACCTGCGAGTCTCAGATCAGGTTTCCTTTGTCTGTAAGGCAGTCTGTAAGTGCGCGACACACCTGCTTTTCTGAGGGGAAACAGAGACTCTTTTCAAAGGAAATAAGTGGCAGATCACTGAGAATGGTTTCTACTGCAAACCATAAGCAGGGAAGTGTTTTTCCAAAGAATTCCAATCTTTATCTATAAATCTGATGGTATCTGTGTTTGTCAGTTTGTGGAGGATTCAGCCCCTTTGTTCTGAGCTGTTTTATACAAGCAGTTGGTTCATTAAGTCTTTGCCAAGAATGTTGTTTACTTTCCCCTTTTACTGTGATTCTGCAGGTTAGAATATTCTGAGAGTCAATAATGTCCAATAACTGAACATTGAATGATTTTGACTCTTAACAGAGCAGTTGCCTTGTTTTCAGCTAATTATTCATGTTTTTTATTTCCTGGTTGAGTTGAATGTTACAGAAACAGGCTCTGAGCAATGTTTCCATTCACTTGTGTTGGAGTCACTGACAGCCACATGGTCAGTCAGTTTCAGGCTGATGGATCAGTTTCTCTGACCTTGTACATGATGACACTGTTGGAGTATTGATGTTGTTGTTAACCACATTAACTGGGCTGGAGTTGACTGATCTTACATTGCCACTTTCTGAACCTCAGGCTGTCTCTCTGGGCAGTAAGTCTCCAAAAACAGTAATGTGACAATGCGCAAGGATCATCTGTTTTGATTTAAATTGTGATTGTAGCACTGCTGCTTCACAGCATCAGGTGCAAGGTTGGAGTCCAGCCTTGGTCAACGGCCTGTGTGGAGTCCCCACATTCTCCCCATGATAGTGTGGGTCCCCTCCAGGTGCTCTGGTTTCCTCCCACAGTCCAAAGATGTGCAGGTGGATCAGTCATGCTAAATTGTCCACAGTATCCAGGATTGTGCAGACTAGGTGGATCAGCCATGGGTCATGCAGTGTTACAGTGATAGCGTGCTCTGGGTGTGATGTTCTTTGGATGGTCGGCGCGATTTGATGGGCCAGTGCTCTACTTCCACACTGTAGGGACTCTATTCTATGATTGAGGATAAAGGCTACACAGCCGGGTGTCCTTGGAGAAGGACCATGTGGTGTGTATCAATTCTCTCGATGCCTTTAGATAGAGGTGGGCACCGCAGGGGATACAGTGCTTTATCCCCACTGCTGCCCCCTCCCCACAACTCTACTTTGATTTAGTCCCTTCTCACTCTGTCACTTGTAATGGTTTGCTTGGCCCGTAATGGGCTTACTTTGGAAATACTCAATTGGTTACACAAATGGTTTACTGTTGGTGATGATATGTCTAGATTAGAGTGGTGCTGGAAAAGCACAGCAGGTCAGGCAGGATCCGGGGAGCCGGAAAATCAACGTTTTGGCAAAAGCCCTTTTCCAGCACCACTCTAATCTCGGCTCTGGTTTCCAGCATCTGCAGTCCTCACTTTTGCACTGCTGGTGATTATATGTTAACCAAAAGCAAAATGGCATAATGATGATGTTGATGGTGGGAAGGTTGCTGTGATAACATTTCTGTGTCAGGGAAATGGGGAAAAAGAACGCTTCGCAGCTCATAGAAGGAGACCTGAAAAGCAATTACATCAAACCAAAGGTTCAGACAGGGAGGGAATATTTCCCTGGAGCTTGAGTAACTGGAAAGTGATGGTGTCCGTGACAAAAGGGATTTTGTTTTACAGTGGTTGAAAGTTTTAAAACTGTTATATTCAGACAGTTTAATTTATTTTCTTTAATTTTATTTGCTGTGCAAAAAACTTTTACAACATTTTAAAACCAAAATTTACAAACTTTGTGTTAAAGATAAATGTTAAATAAAATCCATCAAACCTTCCCTCACTGAAACCTGTTGTGGAAGTGCAATCTCCTGGAGAATCCCTGCCCACTCCTTCCTACCCGGGCTCCATGGCTATATACATACCTGGGAGATAGCAGCAGGAGGAGACCATTCAGCCTTTCAATCCTGCTCCACCATTCAATGGGAAACAGCTGACCATCCAGCTCAGTCTCCTGTTCCTGCTGTGTTCCAATCCCCTTTCATGACTTTACCCCGAAGAACTATATCTTAGTCCTCCTTTGGCTTCGCTACCTTTTGTTCCAGTGACGTTGCGGTGTTACTGTGTGGGTGTAGGCAGGGGTAATGTGATGGTGCTGCCTCCTGGAGGATGCACTCAGCATCCCTCATCATCCTGCAGTAACATCAACTGGGGTTCAGCAACTAGAGATAGAAACCATTTCCAGGATATGGGCATCACTGGCTCAGCCAGCATTTATTCCCCATCTCTAGTTACCCTTGAGAAGATGGGAGTGAGCTGCTGTCTTGAACCATTCACAGTCCATTTGGTGCAGATAGACCGACAATGCTGTGTGTGAGTGTTGCAGGATTTTGGCCGAGTGATTCTCTATCTTTGGTTCTTCAAATGCTGGTTAACATAATCACAATCTGCACATGATTTTGAGATTTCAGTCTGCAAATCTTCACCATCTAGCACCCTGTATAAAGGAATATGTACAGATTAGAAATTCAGAGCAGACAATTCTAGCTTCTCTGGAATATCTTTTTCCCCTTTCTTCCCCCGAAGCTGTTACCCTCCAGCCCACTTACTCTCTCCCACCATTCTGACTCTGCTACCCCCTAGTGTACACCCTCCCCATTCTCATGGAGTTACTGATAAACAGATCCATGCCACCGCTTCCCGTCCCTGGTTAGACTCTGCACCCTTTCTGGGTTCACTTCCTTTCCCTTCAGTTGCTGCAAGTCAATAATGTAACAGCAGAATGAAACAAAAGGAAACAGAAAGGGAGGTGGCAGATCCTGGACAGAAGAGGAACCTTCAGTCTGGGAGAATGGGTCAGATCCTTCTTTGTTTCCCATTTGTTGATTCCCAGCATTACAATGAATTGGGGATGGAGAGTGGTCCTACATGGGTGTGGTGACCCCCTAACAGATCAATACCAGAAGCAGATGCATCCCTTCCCCAGCCAATCACAGTGTGAAATACTTTCTGCAAAGTATACTTACCTAAAGCACATGCTCCAAAACCCGCCCACATTCTGTACATGTACAGTGATGGGTTTCCCCACACACGTGTGGTCCCTGCCACAGGGATTGTGGGTGTTGTAGTCCCCAAGAAGCCACTGGAGCCCTGTCTCTGGAAAGTGTATGAAAAATGTGGACTGGAGGGTGTTGTGTATAGGATCCCCATTCAGACACACAGGACATATGGGCTGTCACTGGGTTTTACTGAGACACCTGCTTCCACAACCTGATTTTCTGATGTAAGGAATATAGATTCAGCCAACTGGGGCGTGGGAAGTGAATAGGAGGAGCAGATTTTAAGCAGAGGTGGCTCAATGGTTAGCACTGCTGACTCACAGTGTCAGGGACCTGGATTTGATTTTAGCCTTAGGTGACTGTGTGGAGTTTACACGTTCTCCCCGTGTCTGAGCGGGTTTCCTCTGGGTGCTCCCGTTTCATCCCACAGTCCAAAGATGTGCAGGTTAGGAGGATTGGATATGCTAAATTGCCCACAGTGTCCATGCCTGTGCAGGTTAAGCCATTAACCATGGGAAATACAGGGAATGGGTGAGTCTGAATGGGATGCTCATTATAGGGTTGGTGTGGACTCCATGGACGAATACCCTGTTTCTGCACTGTAGGGGTTCTATTCTAATTTCATGAAGAAGAATGTACCTATCTCAATGTGCTGTGAATCTGTGGAATTCCCTCTTCAAAATGCAGTGGATGCCAGGACAATGAGCAGATTTAATGAAGAGATACAGATGTTGAATTTGCAATGAGATGAAGGGTGAGAGAGAGCAGGCAGGAAAACCCAGCTGAGACCGAGGTGAGCTCAATCATCACCGTATTAAATGGTGGGGCTGGTTCGAAGGGCTGCATTGCCTCTCCTGTACCCAGTGCTCATCTTCTTATGGTAATAACTGGAAAGCTGAATCCAAAACTCACCACCCTCCCCAAAGGAGTCATGATTTGGAGATGCTGGTGTTGGACTGGGGTGTACAAAGTTAAAAATCACACAACACCAGGCTGTAGTCCAACAGGTTTAATTGGAAGCGCACTAGCTTTTGGAGCGACGCTCCTTCATCAAGTGATTGTGGAGGGCTCGATCATAACCCAGAGTTTATAGCAAAAATTTGCAGTGTGATGTAACTGAAATTATACATTGAAAAATTAATTGTCTGTTAAGCCTTTCATCTGTGAGAATACAGTGATAGTTTGACTTCTTTCATGTGTAAATCACAAAACCCTTCTTTTTAAAGTTGCATTCTCAGGTTAGCTGCTAACAATGGTTTATAGTGAGACAATATGTTGAAGGTGTTAGTTCCCTTTGTTCTCTGCCTATGACCTGATGTTTAGATTGATCCTCTCTCCACAGTCACCACGCTAACATGGACTTGGCTGTACCTCAGTAATTTTCCCAGTCACACTGACATTTGAAATATTCACCCACGGACAGAATACACACCTTCCCTTCCACATGAAAAAGGCCAATGATATTCAGATTGGCACGGATCAAGTAACTATCAAAACTGAAAATGAAGTTCAATTTAAATTTCTCATCTGCAAATCTGCCCTTTCAGTTCTCTACAACAGAGAAAACAAGTCACCACCGTTAACACAGGATGGAAATTCATAAGACAATTATAGTATTAAATTGCAGTTTCTTTGTTCCCCCAAAGCTTTAAATCTCAGTCTCACAATTTCTCTCTTCTGTGAACTGAAATCCAAAATAATCTCCTCACTCCTTCCCTCCACACCTAGTTCTAACACTCTCCTCTCTTTGAATTCAGCTTCCTAGCTCCTGCCTACAGACTAAAAACCAAAAAAAGGGGTGGCACGATGGCACGGCAGCCCCACAGCACTAGGGTCACAGGTTCGATTCCAGCAATCCAAAGATGCGCAGGTCAGGTGAATCGGCCAGGCTAAATTGCCCATAATATTAGATGCATTAATCAGAGGGAAATGGGTCTGGGTGGGTAACCCGAGGGTCGGTGTAGACTGTTTGGGCCGAAGGGCCTGTTTCCACACTGTAGGAAATCTAATCTAATCAAATCAATGAGTCTGACTCGGAGCCTCCTGGGTGTTGGTGAATCCTCCCTACACCTCCCAGGGCTTCCTTCTGGGACAGAACGGACTGACGTTTTCCCCCCCAATCTGGAACCTCTTATTTATTCCCCTACTCCGATCCTCTGATGAGAACCATCCTGCACACACTGGCCAAATCATATCTGGTTGAATAAAAATGAACTAAAATGAATGTTCCTCTCCGTAACATCCCTGAATCTTCACCCGAGTTCTGATAACTTTCTGCAAAATACTCCCCCACTGATACGCCGACCACTTGTCCCGATACCAGGGGAGGGGCCATTCCCCTGGGACCTGTTCCCAGAGGGAGGAAGGGAGTGAGCTGCCAATGAAAGATCAATCCCACACACCCACAGCCGCTCTCCCTGGCACTGACCCACCTTGCACATACACCAACAATTGCCCAGCACTGCGCCCATGCACTGGTCTCCCCTCCTGCTGAGCATGCTCCAGATCACACAGGAGCCTGAGTGATTGACAGCAGCCACTGCCCAATAGGGTGGAGGGGGCGGGGCTGGAGGACTGGGACAATGGGATTGTAAACAATGAATGAATGTGGAGGACACTGGGGGATGGACAGGTCAGTGAGGGACATGAGCAGTGCAGCAGCAGGAGGGGATCCTGGACAAACTGAGCAATGGGAGAGTCTAACAGGAGAGAAACTACAGGAAGGTTTTGTTTAGAGGCTCAGGCAGGGACAGCTGGGAGACAGTATGGCCTGGTGGCTTGGGCAGGTTTTCCAATCAGCCACTTCAAAGATGCTGTCACTCAACTTTGAACCTGATCCTCCTGGTCCAGAGGTAAGGACACTACCACCATTTCTTAGTGGACTAGAGGAAAGAAGGGAAGATGTTCTCCGTCTCACTCACATGGAAACTCCATGAGCTCCTACCACTTACTGTCTCTGGTGGGGATGGAGGAGACAGAGCAGATGGGAGCAGGGTTAGGGATATAGGGACTGCCTTTGAAAAGGAACTCACTGTGTTGGTGATATTAATAAGACTCGATACACAGTCACTAACACAAAGCTGGTGTACGTGAACTTTATCCAGAATATGAACACCCATAACTGGGTGACGCAGACTCCAATGTACAGAGTTAAGTCCTGTATACTATTAACAGCTTTGTGTGTGAGAAATCACGTCTCATGAACTTAAGTCAGGGCAAAAGGGTGGAAATCATCTACATGGTCTTCAGTAAGGCGTTCAAGAAGGTTCCCCATGGGAGATTAGTTAGCAAGGTTAGATCTCACGGAATACAGAGAGAGAACGAGCCGTTTGGATACAAAACTGGCTCAGAGGTAGAAGACAGAGGGTGGTGCCAGAAGGTTACTTTTCAGATTGGAGACCTGTGACCAGTGGGGTGTCACAAAGGATCGGTGCTGGATCCACTAATTTTCATAATTTATATAAATGATTTGGAAGTGAATATAGAAAGTATTGTTAGTAAGATGACATCAAAATTGGAGGTGTAGTGGACAGTGAATAAGATTATCTCAGATTACAACGGGATCTTGGTCAGATGGTTGAGGATTGGCAAATGGAGTTTAATTCAGATAAATGTGAGGTGCTACATTTTGGAAAAGCAAATATTAGCAGGATGTATACACTTAATGGTAAGGTCCTCGGGAGCGCTGCTGAACAAAGAGACCTTGGAGTGCAGGTTCACAGCTCATTGAAAGCAGAATCGTAGGTAGATAGGATAGTGAAGAAGGTGTTTAATATGCTTTCCTTTATTGGTCAGAGCACTGAGTATAGGAGTTGGGAGGTCATGTTGCGGCTATACAGACATTGGTTAGGTCATGCTTGGAATATTGCGTGCAATTCGGGTCTCCTTCCTCTCAAAACAATATTGTGAAACATGAAAGGGGTCAGAAAAGTATTACAAGCATGTTGCCAGGGTTGGAGGATTTGAGCTATAGGGAGAGGATGAATACACCGTTTTCCCTGGAGCGTCACAGGCTGATGGGTGACCTTATAGAGGTTTATAAAATCAGTAGGGGCATGGATAGGGTAAATACACAAGGTCTTTTCCCTGCGGTGGGGAGGAGGTACGATGGGGGGTGGGAGACAGAGGGGGGAGACTGAGAGGGGAGGGTGACGGTTAGCTTGTAGATCTACAACACAATCCTGTTCCTGTTTTCTCCCCATCCCCTTCAATCCCTCTGAAGGGCTCAGAGTAAGTGCACAGACCCTGGAAAATAGAGCTTTAGGGTGACCAAGTGCTGAAGGTTGCATTTGGGACGTTGACCTTTATTAGTCTGTGCACTTTATCAATAAATGGACCTGGGTTCAATTCCACTGTTCTGGATTCATGTCAGTGGCCACAGACACGCCTGTCTCTGACCCTGACGACTGGATCCCCTGTCACTATAGCTCTGCCATTCTCCTTCCTCCCGTTCTGTGCAGCAGAGCTCTCTATGGGGTCATGAACCTGGCTGTTGCTGATTTCCCCTGAGAGGCAACCCCATCTGTTCCCTCCCTTATAGAATCCCAAGCGGTGCACAATATCTGTATGAGAAGCGAAATGATCATGGGGCGTCCTGCACTCCCTTCCTGAGCCTTTTGCTTGATATGATGGTCACCCATTCCCTTTCTGCCTGTGTAACCCTCACCTGCAGTGTGACTAACTCACTAAACGTGCCGTCCATAGCATTCTCAGTATTGCTCCACAGTGAGTCCACTCTCAGCTCCAGGTCTGAAAAGCAGTTTCCCAGTAGCTGCAGATGGACACCCTTCCTGCACACACAGCCGTCAGGGACACTGGAAGTGTCCCTTATTTCCCACATTGTACAAGAGGAGCGCCCCACGGGTCTGAGGGCTCCTGTAACAATGTGTCTCTAGTTTCAGCTAGTTACTCCCATTAGGAGAATTTAAGTGAGCAAAAACCTTCCTTCTCTTCCAACATTTCCATTATCATCAAAAGCCCCGATCTTTACTTAAGCTGACATTTTACACTTTAAAAACTGTTTTAAAGAAAACACTCAGCAGGTATCGCTTACAACTTGGCTGTTCCCTTTGGGAACATGTGAATTGCTGAATGGCCTGGACTAAAACTGAAGCTGTGGTTCACCTTCTCCCTGTCTCCCCTCGCTCTATTTACACCCAACTCCAAAACACTCTCATTGAACCAAGCAGCCCTCACGGTGCAGCCCTGTCATTTTCATTGTCTGCTCACACCTACACTGCCCTCAGCCTCCTGTACTGTTCCAATGCATCTCAATGGGAGCTGAAGAACTGCATCTCATCTTTCAGTTCAGCCCTTTGTAACCCCAGAGTCAATACGGACCTCAGCAGTTTCTGAATGAACAGACAGTTGTCAAAACCTGGAACATTCCACCCGAAATGGTGCTGGAATTTGAGTCCATAAGGAATTTTAATCAGAAGCTTGCAGGGAATTGAAAATGAGGAGTTTACAGGTTAACATCAGAAAGTGGGTGATTGGGTCTAAATCTGACAGTTCCTATGTAGAGACGAGGTGTAATTTGGACAAATCTGCGTTCCCTCTCAGGGCCCAGAATTGAGCACAAACCCAAAGGGTGATCCCTTGGAACATCTTTCTGCTTTTTGCTTGAAAAAAAGAGATACTTTCCCACAGACAGAACAGACACACCTTTCTCCTTCCCCAGTTAAATGTCAATGGTATTCCGATCCTGATGACCCTGCTGACGATAGAAAGTTGATTTTGAGATCCCTGTCTCAATTATTAAATAAAATCCTATAAAATGAATTCACAAAATAAAACTCACAGTCAGTGCAGGCTGAACAGTAAAGACAAATACTTCTCTTGGTATGTGTTTGATGTGTAAATGCTCCTCTTCAAATCACCCCGACCCCACCCAGGAAGAGGATATGCCCATGCGCCTCGCTGTACCTTGTCCCCAATAAAGATGGTGGCCATAACCCAGAACCCATCACCGCCTGAGGCCCACAGCCGTTTTCCCATTTGCTGTAAACGTGGGACCAAGAGTTTCTAATTCAGGCCTAACTACCTGTACAGAGTGTAATTAAACCCTTCCAGTCTAAACTGATCCAACTCCCCTTTCCCGTTTCCTCCTTCTGCACACACTAAGGGTCACTCTAGGTCCAGTGACCCTCACTCAGAACTGACTGCAGCTGGGAAAATTAGAATCCCTACAGTGTGGAAACAGGCCATTCGGCCCAACAAGTCCACACTCACCCTCTGAAGAGTTTCTCAACCAAACCCATTCCCCGACCCTATTATTTTACATTTACCCTGACTAATGTACCTAACCTATACATCCCTGAACACTACGGGAAATTTAGCTTGGCCAATTCACCTTACTGCACATCTTTGGACTGCAGGAGATAGGGGGTAAAGAGTAAATAATAGGTGGGGACAGAGCCCAAAAGAAAAAATAACATTTGGAAAGAAAGGAGTAGATAACAATCTGCTGGGAGGGTGAATAGCTGTGAATGGAGGGGACAGGAACCTGTGTCTGGCAGCAGCTCAGTGGAGGTGCTGGAAATGGCAGTTGATGATCTACGTTCTGCTGCAAAACTGACCCTGAGCTTCCAGCTGCCTGCTACTTTAACACACGAGCCTGTTCCCTGGCCAACATCTCTGTCTCATGCTTACTGCAGTGTTCCAGTGAAGCTTGATGCAAGCTGGCAGAACATTCCAGAACATTCCAAAACACACATATTTCAAGGACTGCAATTTCCCCTCCTACGTGGTCAACAATACCCTCCAGTGTATCTCCACCACTTCCCGCACCTCTGCCATTGAACCACACCTCTCCAACTGCAACAAGGATAGAACCCCCCAGTCCTCACCTTCCACCCAGATACAACGCATCATCCTCCGCCATTTTCACCACCTACAATCAGATCCCACCGGAGATATATTTCCCTCTCCATTCCTTTCAGCATTCCACAGAGACCATTCCCTGTGAATCCTAGTCAGATCCATGCTCCCCAACAACCCACCTTCCACTCACAGCACCTTCACTTGTCAATACAAGAGGTGCAAAACCTGTGCCCACACCTCCCCCTCACCTCCAACGGACCATTCCCCATCCAGCAGAGATTTTCCTGCACATCCAAACACCTCACCTATTATGGCCTTTGCTTTCGATGTTGTCTCCTGGGACACCAACTTGCGGAATGTTTCAGGGAGCATTTCTGGGACACATGCACCAACCAACCCCACCATCCTGTGGCTGACCACTTCAACTTCCCTACCCACTCCTCCAAGGACATGCAAGTCATGGGCCACCTCCACCACCAAATCCCAGCTACCCGACGCCTGGAGGAAGTAATTGGGACCCTTTAACCACAGAATCAAGGTTTCCTCATCTCCCCTCCCCTGCCTTATCCCAGATCCAACCCTCCAACTCGACACCACGCCCTTAAACTGTCCCACCTGTCCACTTTCCTTTCCAATTATCCACTCCACCCTATCTCCATTACCCTCTAACTACATCTAACCATTGCCTTCCTAGCCCACTTCCCACCAACACCACACATCCCTCTTATTTATCTCTCAGCCCTCTTACTTCCCACCCCACTCCCAATCCCGGCATTCCTGATGAATGGAATATGCCCAAAACGTCGATTATCCTTCTCCTGGGATGCTGCCTGACCTGCTGTGCTTTTCCAGCGCCACATGTTAACGCAAGTTGGAAGAACAACACCTTATCTTCTACTTGGGGACCCTGCACCCCTCTAGCCCCAGTATCAAAATCAATAATTTAGGTCCTGAACTCTCCAGTGTCCTAGCGCCATAGCCTCTTAACCCACACACCAGGCCTTGTTAGTACATAACCTACCATTACACATTAGCTATAGTTAGCCACTAACAGTCCCCATAAACAGCTATTCACCCTCCCCCAGCCAGATCGTTATCCACTCCTTTGTCCAACTGCTCCCATCTCTTTGGACTCTATCACCACCTATCATTTACTCCTTAACCCCGATCTTCTGCATATATACCAACATTTTTTTTCAGTAGCATCAGTTCTGAGGAAGGGTCAGCAGATCCAAAATGTTAACTCTGATTTCTCTTCACAGATGCTGCCAGACCTGCTGAGCTTTTCCAGTATCTTTTGGCTGTTGAGTGAGATTTACAGCATCCGCAGTTCTTTTGGTTCTAATTTACCAGGAATTTCTAATTCAGGTCTAGCAGCCTAAAACTGTGCGTTTATAAACCCTCCGAGTCCACAATAACTCAATTTCTTCCCCAGACTTTGCAGTCTCTCCCACTCCCTTCACACTCACTAGGTCCCCCCCACCCCCTCACCGTGACACTGCGCCTGCACAGCTCATGGCCATGTGTTGGCCTGCTGGACCCACCCCAATTCACTCCCATTGGCCGAAGGATCACGCCAGTTCTCCTATTGGTCTGAAGCTGCTGTCAATCACCTGGGCCCCATTGTGACATGAGTGGGCTCCTCCCAAGAGCATCGGATGCTGAGGGGTGACCTCATAGAGCTTTCTAAAATCATGAGGAGTATGGATGGGAAAAATAGACAAGGGCTTTTCCCTGGGGTGGGGGAGTCTAGAACGAGAGGGTGTAGGTTTAAGGTGAGAGGGGAAAGATTTAAAAGGGACCCAAGAGGCAACTTTTTTCACACTGAGATGGGTGCCTGTATGGAATCTTCTGTTTGGGGAAGTGGTGGAGGCTGGTACAGTTACACCATTCGGCATCTGGATGGGCATGTGAATAGGAAGGGTGTAGAGGGATATGTGCCAAATGTTGGGATATCTGGTCGGCATGGACCAGTTCGACCAAAGGGTCTAATTCCATGCTGTATGTCTCTATGACTCTGCCCTGGGATAAGCTTCATCATTCACAGTGAATGGGGCAGTAACACAGAGGACAAGGGTTTGGGGCTATTCAGCTGTACTGGCCGCTCTGGAGATGGTGCCAGTCTATCCCAACTCACCTCCCATTTGTCTGTAGACCTCCAAATCCTTCCTTAAAAAAGTTACATTCTAAATTCGTTTTCTCAATAACTACTGGATCTGCATCCAGCTGGCGGACAAACTGTTCCAGATGCTCAGAACTTAGTGAGTAATATAATCTTCACATTTTTAACCTGTTTTATTAGCCATTTACCTGAAGGTAGTTACTCAAAATTGTGACGTTAATAATTTCTCCCTCTGTCTCTCTGTAAATTAAATATCCTGGAAAGAAATCTGCTCCTGGTCGAAATTCCTGCCTAACCTTCTCAGCTCCAAGAAGAATTAGTTGATCTTCTGCTAACTCTCCATAAAATAGAAACCCATCTTAATTTTAGTAGTGCCATAAAGATGTACAGCAGAGAAACAGACCCTTCGATCCAAAACTTGTCCATGCTGACCAGATATCCTAAATTAATCTCATCCCATCCACCAGCTCTTGGCGTATATCCTTCTAAACTTTTGCTAATCACATACAACATCTCAAAGGCATAATTGGGTAATTGTACCAGCCTCCACACTTTCTCTGGCAGCTCCTTCCACACACGTACCATGTTCAGCTGGAAACATTGCCCCTTAGATCTCTTTTCAATCTTTTCCCTCACACCTGAAGCCTGTGCCCTAAGCTTTGGACTCACATATCCTGGGAATAAGACCCTGGGATTTCACCCTATCCTTGCCCCTCACAACTGTATCCGATGCTCCAGGGGAAACAGCCCCAGCCTATTCACCCTCTACCTATATAGCTCAAACCTGGCAACATCTTTGCACATCTTTTCCGAACCCTTGCAAGTTTCACAATATCATTCCGATAGCAGGGAGACCAGGACTGAAAGCAGAATTCCAGAAATGGCTGAATCAATGTGCTGTGCCACTGCAAAATGACATCCCAACTTCACTACTCAATGTAGTGACCAGTAAAGGCAAGTACACTAAACACCTTCTTCACTACCCTGCCTATGATTCCACTTTCAAGGAACTATGAACCTGCATTCCAAGGTCTCTTTGTTCAGCAACACTCCCCAGGACCTTCCCATTAAGTGTATAATTCCTGCCCTCATTTGCTTTTCCAAAATTGAGTATCTCATATTTATCTGAAATAAACTCGACCTGACAATCCTCAGCCCATTAGATTGAAGTCCCATTGTACTCCGAGGTAACCTTCTTTACTGTCCAGTGCACTTCCAATTTTGATGCCTACTGTAAACCTACTAACTATACCTCATATATTCACATCAAAATAATTGATATAAATGATGAAAAGCAGTGGACCCAGCACTGATCCTTACACCATATTGCTCATCACAGGCCTCCAGTCCGAAAAGCACTACCCTCCATTTCCAACCTTCCCGCCAATTTGTATCCAAATAGCTGGTTCTCTCTGTATCCCATGGTGTCTAACTTGCTAACCAGTCTGTTATGTGGAACCTTTTTGAATGTCTTTCTGAAGTCCAAGTTAGTGATGTATGTACAAAGCCATGCTGACTATCCCTAATCACTTCTTGCCTTTCAAATTACATATAAACCTGTCCTTCAGAATTCCTTCCAACACCTTGTCTGCCACTAACTTCAGCTCACCTGTGTATTGTTCTCAGGCCTTTCCTCATCACCTTTCTCAAATAATGATCAGGTCCCATAGATTTACTCAGCTTTCTGTATAAGACATCGAGTACAACCTCCTCTGTAATATGGATATTTGTCAAGTTATCACTATTTATTTCTCCAAAGTCTCTAGCTTCCATATCCTCTTTCAGTAAAAGCTGACATGAAATCCTCGGATAGTATCTCTCCCACCTTCTGTGGTTCCACAGACAGCCTTGTTGATCTTTGAGGGTCCCTATTCTCTGCCTGGTTACTCTTTTGTCCTTAGTGTTTTGTAGAATCTCTTTGGATTGTCCTTAAACCTCCTTCCCCCCAAAGCTCTCTCACGTATCCTTTTTGCCTTCCTGTTTTCCCTCACGTGCACTCCTACTGCCCCTATACTCCGAGGGATTCACTCAAACCCAGCTGTCTGTACCTGCCCTATCCCACCTTCATCTTTTTGACCAGACTCTCAATTTCTCTAGACACACAGCATTCTCTACACCTACCAGACTTGGCTTTAACAGGAACATACTGTCCATGTACTCTTGTTGCCTCATTTTCACAGGCCTATGGAGGCAATCGCAGATGAGGACATGGAAACAGTCATTCTCAGTAAATAGGTAGTGTTGGGAAAGATAACAGCCCAAAAGTACATGGGTCTCCTGGCCGTGATGGAATGCATCCCAGGGGACTAAAAGAGATTGTGAAGGGTCTATTGTCCTTCCTTGCTAGAGGGATGGTTATGCTGCAGCTATACAGGATGCTCGAGAGCATAGCGTCAAAGTAAGGTGGTATCAGATTTAGGACAGAGATCAGGCCTGCTCCTGCTCTTATTCCTTCTGTTCTTCTCTTCCCACTTTCCAGCCGTCCCTTTATCTGGGGGTTGCAAAGAAATATTGAAAGTTCTCGTCTTGTACTGTCAAAATTCACCTTTGTCCAATTTTGAACACTAACTTTTAGATCTGATCTATTATTTTCTGGAACTATTTTAAAACTAGTAGAATTATCGTCAGAGAATCCCAAGTGTGGAAGCAGGCTATTCGACCCATCACATCCACACTGACCCTCAGAGTCTCCTACGTTACCCCTGGAACGCTGCATTTCCCAAGGCCAATCCACATAGCCTGCACATCCCTGAACAATATGGGCAATTCAGCCTGGATTATCCACCAAACCTGCAAATCTTTGGACTGCGGGGGGAAACCAGAGCACCCGGACGAAACCCAGACAACCTGAATAAGGTGATCATCCTGTTCTTATTTCCCAGTTCCACCCAAGTAATTTCAATGGGCGAACCCCCATGAATATCCTCCCTAAGCACAACAATGATGTTATCCTGAATCAAACACACCATTCCACCTTCTCTCTTATCCCCCTTTCTATCTTTCCTTTTACATCTATTCCCTGGAACATGAAGCTACCTATCCTTTCCAACCTAAGCCATGTTTCTGTAATACCCACTATATCACAGTACCATGTTCAAAATCCTATCTTAAGCTCAACTGCTTTCCCTGTAAAACCTCTTGCATTGAAATAAATGCAGTGCAGTGCTATCAAAATGACAGACTGATGGGCAGAGGGGGTGGGATGGCCCTATTGGTGAAGGATGACGTTCAGTCCCTTGCGAAGGGGGAGACACGAATCAGGGGATGTAGAGTCAGATGGGAGGGTGACTAATGTTATCCCACATTTCAAAAAAAGTTGGGAGAGATAAAACAAGGAATTATAGACTGGTTAGCTTGATGTCAGTGGTGAGAAAGATGCTGGAGTCAATTATAAAAGATTAAATTATGGCTCATTTGGACAGCAGTAATAGGATTCGTCAGAGTTAGCATGGATTTACAAAGGGGAATATACTGATTGGATTGAAAATTGGCTGGCTGACAGGAAGCAAAGAGCAGTGATAAACGCTTCCTTTCGGAATGGCAGGCAGTGACTAGTGGGGTACCACAAGGTTCGGTGCTGGGACCGCAGCTGTTTACAATATACATTAATAATATAGATGAACATACTAAAAGTAATATTAGCAAATTTGCTGATGACACAAAGCTGGGTGGCAGGGTGAAATGTGAGGAGGATGTTATGAGAATACAGGTTAACTTGGACAGGCTAAGTCAGTGGGCAGATGCATAGTAGACTCAGTTTAATGTGGATAAATGTGTGGTTATCCACTTTGGAAGCAAGAACAGGAAGGCAGATTACTATCTAAAAGGAGTCAAGTTTGGTAAAGGTCAAGTACAACGAGATCTAGGTATTCTTGTACATCAGTCAATGAAAGCAGGCATGCAGGTACAGCAGGTAGTGAAGATAGCTCACTGCATGCTGGCCCTCATAACAAGAGGAATTGAGTATAGGAGCAAAGAGGTCCTTTTGCAGCTATTCAGGGCCCTGGTAAGACCGCACCTGGAGTATTGTGTGCAGTTTTGGGCTCCACATTTGAGGAAGAGCATTGTGGCTATTGAGGGAGTGTTGGATAGGGTCACGAGGATAATTCCTGGAATGGCGGAATGATCATATGTTGAAAGATTGGAACGACTGAGCTTGTATACCCTTGAGTTGAGAAGAATGAGGGGGGATCTGATTGAGACCTACAAGATTATTAAAGGGTTGGACACTCTGGAGGCAGGAAGCATGTTTCCATGATGGGTGAGTCCAGAACCAGAGGACACAGGTTAAAAATAAGGGAGAGACCATTTAGAACAGAGGTGAGGAGAAACGTCTTCACCCAGAGAGTAGTGGACACATGGAATGCACTGCCCCAGAAGGCAGTGGAGGCCAAGTCTCTGGATACTTTCATGATTCCACTGATTGTGGATGGTCAGCCATGATCATAATGAATGGTGGTGCTGACTCAAAGGGCAGAATGGCCTATTCCTGCACCTATTGTCTATTGTACCTTGTCAGTCCGACCTCATTCTGTGCCTTGCCCTTGCCTGTCTAACTTCTCAACGGTACCAGCCTCAGGGTTACCTCCTTTCTCACTATCTCTTTAGGATTACCCCCACGCCCTCACTGGTTTAATGCCTCCCGAGTAGCACTAGCAAATCTCCCTGCTTGGATATTAGACACCTTCCAATTCAGGTGTAATCCATCCTTCTTATGCACGTCAATTCTACCCCGGCAGAGATTCCAATGATCCAAAAATGGGAATCCTTCTCCCCTGTATCAGATCCTCGGCCACGCATTCATCTGCTCTACCCTGCTATTCCTACTCTCACTAGCATGTGGCACAGAGAGTAATCCAGATATTACTACCCACAAGGACCTGCTTATTATCCTCCAGGCTAGTTTGCAATATTCTCTCATCAGGACTTCATCCTTTTCTCTGATGTCATTGGTATCAATGCACAGCGACCTCCCACTGATCATTCTCCCCTTTCAGAATATTCTGCACCCTCGGAGCCATCCTTCACCCAGGCAGTAGGGAGGCACCACCCCATTCTGATGTCTCACTGTCAGCTACAAAAACTGCAGTCTGTGCTGCAGACTAGACAGCCCCCTATCACCATCGATCGCATGAAAACAGATATACCTCACATTACACTAGATTCATTACACTAGTAACTTGGCTGTCAGTGTGATATTCCCCTGAGAGTGTGACCCCCGACGCTTTCCAAAACAGTATACTTGTTTGAGGTGGAAATAACCACAAGACTCCTGCACTACTTTGCCCTCCACTCCTCCCTTTCCGAGAGGAAACCCATCTACCTGACTGGATCGGCAGTTTTCCTACCTTTCTGAAACTGACACCTATCACACCCCCCGGCTCCTGTAAATTCTTCATTACCTTTAACTATCGCTCCATCTGATCCATGAAACCCTACAGGATTTACGTCCTCACTTCCTGCAGACAATCAGGATCATTGAAACTTTCCTTAATCTCCTACATCCAACAGGAAGAGCACATCACTGTACGAATGGCCATCTCTGCGCCTTAACACAGAAAAAGGTGCACAGTCTTACAGCTTTATAAAACTCTACTCTAGAATAAATTAGTACCAATATTTTATGATACATTGACTAAGTTTTTAAATATAAGATGTGTATTTAAAGAAGTAAACCGTCACCAAACTGAATGTTGTAGCTTTACCTAAATAAAACAAACTAACATTTATCTTTGAAGAGACCAAAACCTTGTGAGTCACAGATGAACAGCACTAAACAGAACCTTTGGTCAAATTTGTCCATGCCGACCAGATATCTGAACCTAATCTTATCCCTCTTGCCAGCACCTGGGTCATATCCCTCTAAATCATTCCTATTCATGTGAAGTACCCAAATGCCTTTAAAATGCTATAATTGTCAGCCTCCACCACTTCATCTGGCAGCTTATTCCATACACGCACCACACTCTGCGTGAAAAAGTTGCTCCTTAGTTCCCTTTTATATCTTTCCCCTCTCACCCTCAACCTATGCTCTCTATTTCTGGACTCTCCTACTCAGGGAAAAGACCTTGTCTGTTTACCCTATCCATGCTCCCAATGATTTTATAAACCTCTATGGAGGTCACCCCTCACTCTCTGATGCTCCAGGGAAAGAAAGCCCCAGCCTTTTTGCTCTCTTCCTGCAGCACAAACCCTCCAACCCTGGCAGTATCGTTGTAAATCGTTGTTGAACGCTTTCAAGTTTCACAACATCCTTCCGATTGACGGACAACAGAATTGCACACAATATTCCAAAAGAGGCCTAACCAATGTCCTGTACATGACCTTCCAACTTCTATACTCAATGCTCTGATCAATAAAGGAATGTATCCCAAACACTTTCTTCAGTATCCTATCTACCTGCAACTCTACATTCAAGGAAACATGAACCTGCACTGCAAGATATCTTTGTTCATCAACACTATCTAGGAGTTTGCCACTAAGTGTATCAGTCCTGTTAAGATTTGCTTTTTTTTAAAATGCAGCACGTCACATTTATCTGAATTAAACTCTATTTGCCACTTCTCACCCATCTGAACAGCATCCTGTTATAATCTGAGGTAAACCTCTTTGCTGTCCACTATACCTCCAATTTTGGTGTCATCTGCAAACTTACTAACTATACCTCCTATGCACATATCTAAATCATATGTATAAACGACGAAAAGTAGTGGACCCAGCACTGATCCTTATGGCACTCCACTGGTCACATGCTTCCAATCTGAAAAACAACCCTCCACCACAACCTTGCCTTCTACATTTGAGGCAGTTCTGTATCCAAATGGCTAATTCTCCCTGTATTCCATGAGATCTAACCTTGCTCAACAGTCTTCCATGGGAACCTTGTCGAGTGCCTTACTGAATTCCATAGATCATGTCCACCTCTCTGCCCTCATCAATCCTCTTTGATACATCTTCAAATAACTCAATCAAGTTTGAGAGACATGCACAAATTCTTGCTGACTATCACTAATCAGTCCTTGCTTTTCAGAATACATGCGCATCTTGTTCCTCAGGATTCCCCCCAACAACTTGCCCAGCATCAATGTCAGGCTCACGGGTCAATAGTTCCCTGGCTTGTCCTTACCACCTTTCTTAAATAACGGCACCACATTAACCAACCTCCAGTCTTTCGGCATCTCACCTGTGACAATCGATGATACAAGATATCTCAGCAAGAGGCCCAGCAATCACATTCCCAGCTTCCCAGAGCTCTAGGGTACATCTGATCAGGTGCTGGGGATTAACCAAGCTGTACGGGTTACAAGACACCCAGCACGTCCTCCTCTGTAAGATGGACATACTCAACATCTATTTCCCCACATTCTATATTGCCCATGTCCTTCTCCACAGTAAACACTGATGCAAAATATTCAGTTAGTATCTCTCCCATCTCCTGCGGCTCCACGTGTGGGCTACCTTGCTGATCTTTGAGGAGCCCTATTCTCTCTCGAGTTACCCTTTTGTTCTTAATGTATTTATAAACACCCTTGGGATTATTCATAACTATTTGCCAAAGCTATCTCATGTCCCCTTTTTGCCCTCCTGATTTCCCTCTTAAGTATACTCCTACTGTCTTTAATGCTCAGGGTTTTTTTTTGGTATTTTTGGATTGGAATAAATGCAAAATATTACATCTTGATAAAACAAACGAGGGCAGACTTACACTAATTAAAAACAGAGCCTCGAGTAGTGATATGGAACAAAGAGGCTGAGGAGTTCGGGTCTTTCAAGTCTGTGCCACATGTAGACAGGGTGGTTAAGAAGGTGCTTAGCACGCTTACCATCATTGCTCAGATCTTTGAGTACAAGAGTTGGGACGTTATTTTGGATATTGGGAAGGCCTTTTCGGGAATTCTGTGTCCAGTTCTGGTCATGCTGATATCGGGAGGACATTATGTAGTTGGACCGGATTCAGAAGCGATTTACCAGGATGTTGATGGGAATGAATAATTTGAATTCTAAGCAGAGGCTGGATAGGCTGCGACTTCTTTCACTGGCGCGCAGGAGGCTGAGGAGTGACCTTATTAGATGTTTCTGAAATCACGGAGGGGTGGTTTCAGTAATGTGAACAGAAGGTGTCCTTTCCAGGAAGGGACACGATTCAAGACTGGGTACATACCTTTGAAGGTGACAGCAGAATGGCTTTAAAAAGTCGTTTGGGATTTTTTTTATTTTTGTTCAGGTAATGGTTTATGTGTGGAATGAACTATCAGAGGAAGTGGTAGCTGTGAATCAAATTACAACTTTAGGGTGGCACGGTGGCTCAGTGATTAGCCCTGCTGCCAGGGCCCCAGGTTCGGTTGCAGCTTTGGACAACTGTCTCTGTGGGAGTTGCACATTCTCCCAGTGTCTGCATGGGTTTCTTCCAGGGGCTCCAGTTTCCTCCCTAATGAGAGAGCAGCCCTATGGTCTGGGAGGACAATGCTGCCTTTACCTTTTACACAGTGATGCCACTGTGTCTCTGGGGTGGGGAGAGGGAATGCTGAAGGTGGGGGATGGGACACCACTCAGGCACAGTGCTTTGTCCTGGAGGATGTTCACTTTCTTTAATATTGTTGGGGGCTGCACTGATGGAGGCAAGTGGAGAATGTTCCAACACAATCCTGATGTGTACCTTATAGAGAGCAAACAGACATTGGGGAATCAGGGGTTTGGGGAAACTGAGGTCGTTCTCCTTGTAGCAAAGGCAATTGAGAGGAGCTGTGACAGAGGGGTTTAGAAAAGTTACACGTTATAATAATCAACCTTACACCCATCAGCTCATTATACAAGGCTTACAAGACACACATTAAATGTTTGGGAAGTTTCAAAGGAGAACTTTTATGTAGCAAATGGGATTCAGATGGAATACAATACTCACACACAATGCGAATATCCAGGTCCTGATGAACTGACTAATTCAATCAGAGTTTGGTGTTACAATGACTGAGATTACCATCTGAATGTCCACCTGTAGTATCCTGTAATACACGTTTATAAAAGCCATCACTGTCAGTTCAGGTTAGAAACTCGCACCATCCCCTCCTCCTGGCCCAGGATGACTGGACACATTACTCCTTGTGGAGGTCAGCAGTCAGTTCAGGTGGAAATCTATGTTGGTTTCTCGGAGTTTCCACCTTGGAATTTCATGTGACTGAACAGGGCAGATCTTTGACACATGGGACCGAATATTCCAAGAATCAGTGAGATGTGGAGAGCAGGATTTGCTTGTTTTATTTCCTTCCGTGCTGCCGCTGTGCCTCATCAATAAGACATGGGGTGTGAAAGGCTCATGCAGTTCGATGGGCAAGTTGTCTCCATTCTGACCAATGGGCAGCAAGCTCCTCCCATAGAGTATCTCTAAAAACAGAGCAACTCTGCATGCTTCACACTGCCCAGTGTTCCCAGTAAATTCTTCGAAGAATGGGGGTAGGGGGGAACTCCTGGAAAAGGCATAACTGTAAAGTTCTAAGAGGATTGTGAAGAGAGAGAGATACATAGGAGAAGGGGGCAACAAGTTGCCAGATGGAGTATAATTTAGGAAAATGCAAAGTCGGTCATTTGGGAGGGGATAATAAGAGAACAGAGTGCTATTTACATGGTGGAAACTGTAGAAAGCTGCACCAAAAAGGGACCGGGGGGTCATTGTGCAGGAAACACTGAAAGGTAGCAGATTCTGGGTCAGTCACGAAATCAAGGGTTCTGTTTCAGATTCACCAAGTTTAAGGCAACGCCGACACGAGTAAGGGGTTTCAGTAGCAATGGAGCTGGGGTGAGGTGGAGACAAGCAACATTTTAGAGATTGGAATTCCTGGTGTTTTTGATTGTGCAGATGTCTGCTCAGAAGGTCACCTTGGGGTTCCAGATATGACAAGAATGTTGTGAAGAGTCTCGTTCTACCTCAGACTGCACCCAGCGAGAGGGAGGGGCTCAGCTGGAAGGGAAAGAAATTTGTATTAGCATCTGAAGGTAATGTGTTTACCCATTACAATGTTTCATTGTAGGAAATTGCAGTTAATCGAGTAGTGGGAATGTGATAAGCAGTTTGGTAACTGAGCAACAGTGGAGCAATGGAGAGGGATGATGGGGAGGGAGAGCTGGGCATCGTCAGTGTACATGTGAAACCTCACACTGTGCTTTTGGACAATTTCACCTCCTGACAGTATGTCGGTGAGATACAGGAGGGACCAAGGATAGATCCTTGAGGGACACCAAATACAAGGAATTCAGAAAGGAAAGGGATTGTGGAGATGGAGCAGAATTTACAAATGATGGTGAGGTCAAATGTTAGTTTTTTTGCAGAATGGATGAGAAGGACATAACCAGGAAAGACAGACAGACAGAACAAGGAACAATACCTGTGATTTGGCGAGGGGGAGTGATGAGGAGGAAACAGAGTTGGAATGTCTGTAGTTTAGTGAGACTAGTAAAAAATCAAGATGAGCTCCGATAAGGCTTGACAAGAGACTGGAGAAAGATGTAAGTTTGGGACAAAAATCAGGAACACCATGTGAGGCAGTTTGTCTCAGTGGGCTAGTGGGAGGGAGGGAAGCAGCAGAGGCAGCTGGTCGGATTGTCTCAGTCTTAGTGACAGAGAAACTCAGTGTGCTCTTGTTGTTGGAGAGAAGGATGAAGGAGACAGGATGATGGGCAGTGTTTTACAGAGAAACAAAACCGGGGTTAGTGATATTTAAAATGAATGAACAAAACTAATATATTTAACTTTTATCCAGAATATTAAAATGTACAACTGAAGTCATCGTTCGAATCCCAGCTCGGCAGATGGTGGAATCTGAATTCAAGGAAAACATAACTGGAATTAGGAATCTCCTGATCTCCATGGAACCATTGTCAATAGCGAAAAAAATCCTGCCATCCCGACAGTGGCCCAGCCAACTACTCACTGTATTAATCACTGCAAAGTCTCAACAAAGGAATGAAACTGGATGGACCACTTGGCATCGAACAGGGCATTAGGAAATACAACCACAGAATCAGCCCTCTCGACTCTGCAACATCTTGCTCACTAACATCTGTTTTTTTGTGCCAAAACGTGGCGAGCTGTCTCACAGACTAGTCAAGGAACAGCCTGACACAGTCATACTCACAGAGTAATCCCTTACAGATAATGGCCAGACACCAACATCACCATCCCTAGATATCGAGAGTGTGGTGATAGAAAAGCACAACAGGTCAGGCAGCATCCGAGGAGCAAAAGAATCGACATTTCAAGCCTAAGCCTTTCATCAGCCTGACCTGCTGTGCTTTTCCAGCACCACACTCTCGACTCTGATCTCCATCTGCAGTCTTCACTTTCTCCTGAAATTTCTGGATATGTCCTGTCCCACCAGCAGGACAGACCAGGCAGAGGTGATGGCACAGTAGTGTACACACAGGAACCATTTGCCCTGGGAGTACTCAGCATTGACTTTGGACACCAGGAAGTCTCATGGCTCCTGCTGATTACCACGTACCGTGCTCCCACGGCTGATGAATCAGTTCTCCTCCATGTTGAATAACACTTGGAGGAAGCACTGAGACAATAACATAGTGACAAGCCTACTCTGGGTACAGGATTTCAATTTCCTCTACCAAGAGTAGCTCAGCAGCAGGATTACTGACTGAGCTGGTCGGGTCCTCAAGGACATAGCTGCTCAACTGGGTTTGCAGCAGGCGGTAACCGAACCAGCAAGAGGGAAAAACATACTAGATCTTATCAGAATGAATCTACCAGCTGCAAATGTATCTGTCCATGACAGTGTCGGTATGAGCGATAACTGTTGTTATCCCACAGTCTTTTTGGAGACAAAGCTTCACCTTAAAGTTGAGAAAAACCTCCGTTGTGTTGAGTTCTTCTATCATCATGCTAAATGGGACAGATGTAGGAACTCAAGTTGGACATCTCTGAGGCACTGTGGGATTACAACAACAGCAGAACTGTACTCCAGCACAATCTGTAATCTCATGGATTTGTAAATCCCGCACACCCATCACAATGGACAGGTAAGGAGGGCATGCCATGAGCAGCACCAGGCATACCTTAAAATGAAGTGCCAACCTGGTGAAGCTACCAAACAGGACCATCTGCATAATCAAACAGCATCAGCAGCAAGCAACACAGCTAAGTGATCCCACAATCAATGGATCAGATCAGAGCTCTGCAATTGTGCCACACCCAGTTGTGAATGGTAATGGACAATTAAACAACTTGTTGCAGGAAGCACCACAGATATCCCCACCCTTATTGATGGAGGGGTTTCACACATCCATGCAAAAGATAAGATGACAGCATATGCAGCAATCTTCAGCCAGATGTAAAGGGGATGAAACATCTCAGCCTTTTCCAGTGGTTCCTAACATCACAGATGTGAGCTATAAGCCAGTTCAATTTAGTTCGAACAATATCCAGAAATGGTTAAGTAGTGTAAAGGCTATGGGTCCTGCTAACATTCTCGGCAATAATACTGACAGCTTGTGCTCCAGAACTTGCCACCCATCAAGCCACATACTGCTCCAGCACTGGCATCTACCGACAATGTGGAACATTGCCCAGGAATGTTCAACACAAAAACACAGGGCAATCCAACCCCGGCAATTTCCCTCTGTCAGTCCACACTCAATCAGAAGTAAAGTGATGGAAGACGTCATCAACAGGGCTATCCATCAGCAGCTGCTCAGCGACAGCCAGCTGAGTGACACTCATTTTAGGCTCCACCAGGGCCACTCAGCTCCCGATTGTGTTACTGCCTGATTCACAACCTGACCTCCAGCTGAATCCCAGTGGAGCCCAGTCCCACTCCAACACAACTATTTCTAGCTGATTCCAACCTCATCTCAGCTCATATACTGAAACTCTCATTCATCATGTGTTATCTCCAGACTTAATTGTCCAAACACACTCCTGGCCAGCCTCCCAAATTCAACCACCCTGTAATCTCAAGAAAAATTGAAAGCTGTGTTGCCCACGTGCTCACTTCTCCCCAAACATGTTCATCTGTCAATAGGATCCTATTCATAAGGAACAACAATTTAAAATTCTCATTCTGGATTTGATTCCTGGCTGTGATCATCCCTAGCTCCCTGCACCATACATCCTTTGAGGCCTCAACAACCATTTTCTTTGAGACTCCCAACGACTTGTTAATTCATTACTTCAACTATGTGGCTGATTCTACAGTTGCGACAGCACTATGGTCTGGAATTTGCAGAGAAAACCTCACAGGTCTGCTTTCCACCGTTAAGACCTGCTTTTTGGCAATGCTTTTGATCACCTGACCTAATATCTCCATCTCTGGCCTTATATCTAAAGTTCTCAACAGTATTTTTGTGAAATTATAAGCATGATAATAAAATTACAAACTGTTCTTGATTTGGACATTATCTTCAAATCATCACTGTTGCTGTAATGAATAATCTGTAATGTCTCTTACCCAACCACATTGTGGGAGCACCTTCACCACACAAACTGCAGCTGTACAAGAAAGTCAAACATCACCCTCTCCCCAGGCAACAGGGCTTTGGCATTAATCACTGGGATCTGTGGGAGGAGAAACACAGTTGATGTCTCAGGGAGTGCAAAACGGATTACAAGGAATGAAAATGGTTCAGAATTTGATAGTCAGAAATGGAAGGAAAATACACTTGCTTATTGGAAAAAAGAATTCTTGACAGTCAAAAATATTCAAGATAAAAGTAATCTGATAATAGAGCAGCACATGGTCAGGGGCTGGGCCACAGTGAAAAACTCGTTTACAAAGGGTCTATAAAAGTAATAATACAGTATTAAACAGACCAAAAATACCCCCATGGTTGGAGACTGAGGAAGCTAGACATTGACAAAGTGGTCCTGAGGGAGCCCAGAGGTGAATCAGAGCAGGATTGGCTGCTGTCGTCACAATGACACTATACCAGAGAGAGGCTGCACATGCGCCTGGCTGCACCTTGCCCCCTACAAAGATGGCGGCTCCGCACGTGTCCAGGGAATCGTTGTCCCAAATAAAGATGGCGGCCTCACTCAGGCCTGCAGCCGCTGAGGCAATTCCCCATTTACTGCAAATACGGGACTGAGACGTTCACATTTGAGTTTTCCGACATGCACAGTTTGTTTCTAAAACCTCTCCGCTCATAGCAACACAGTTTTTGTCCCGTTTCCCAGTTTATTTCTTGCCTTACCGTCTCCTTTCTCTCCATAACTTCCCGAGCATTCATTACAGCGACTCTGTCGGGCGCGAGGGTGATCACATGGTTTACTTTAGCTCCGCCCTTCATTCCCTGTGATTGGTTGAAGGACTAACCTCCCGCTAGGTCCTCCAGCTCCGCCCACCGTCCTTTCATTGGTCCGGTGCTGACATCAATCACCCGGGATCACTGTTGGCTGGAGCATGCGCAGTGTGTCCTGCTTGTGCTGAGATGTTGGGTCATGTGATGGGAGGTAACAACAATGACTGCAGATGCTGGAACCCAGATTCTGGGTCAGTGGTGCTGGAAGAGCACAGCAGTTCATGCAGCATCCAAAGTGCAGAGAAAAAGCCCTTCATCAGGAATAAAGGCAGTGAGCCTGAAGCGTGGAGAGATAAGCGAGAGGAGGGTGAGGAGAAAGTAGCATAGAGTCCAATGGGTGAGTGGGGGAGAGGATGAAGGTGACAGGTCAGGGAGGAGAGGGTGGAGTGGATAGGTGGGAAAGAACACAGGCAGGTAGGACAAGTACGGACAAGTCATGGGGATAGTGCTAAGCTGGAAGTTTGAACTAGGGTGAGGTGGGGGAAGGGGAAATGAGGAAACTGTTGAAGTCCACATTGATGCCCTGGGGTTGAAGTGTTCTGAGGCGGAAGATGAGGCGTTCTTCCTCCAGGCATCTGGTGGTGAGGGAGCGACGGTGAAGGAGGCCCAGGACCTCCATGTCCTCGGCAGAGTGGGAGGGGGAGTTGAAATGTTGGGCCACAGGGCGGTGTGGTTGATTGGTGTGGGTGTCCTGGAGATGTTCCCTGAAGCGCTCTGCTCGGAGGCGCCCCCTAGTCTCCCCAATGTAGAGGAGACCACATCGGGAGCAACGGATACAATAAATGAAATTAGTGGATGTGCTGGTAAAACTTTGATGGAAGTGGAAGGCTGCTTTCGGACCTTGGTTAGAGGTGAGGGAGGAGGTGAGGGCACAGGTTTTACAGTTCCTGCGGTGGCAGGGGAAAGTGCCAGGATGGGAGGGTGGGTTGTAGAGGGGCGTGGACCTGACTGGGTAGTCACGGAGGGAACGGTCTTTGTGGAAGGTGGGAAGGGGTGTGGAGGGAAATATATCCCTGGTGGTGGGGTCTTTTTGGAGGTGGAAGAAATGTCGGTGGATGATTTGGTTTATGCGAAGGTTTATAGGGTGGAAGGTGAGCCCCAGGGGCGTTCTGTCCTTGTTACGGTTGGAGGGGTGGGGTGTGGAGGGCGGAGGTGAGGAATGTGGACGAGATGTGTTGGAGGGCATTTTTAACCACGTGGGAAGGGAAATTGCGGTCTCTAAAGAAGGAGGCCATCTGGTTTGTTTTCTGGTGGAACTGGTCCTCCTGGGAGCAGATACGTCGGAGGCGGAGGAATTGGAAAACGGGAAGGCATTTTTGCAAGAGGTCGGGTGGGTTGAGAGTTTGCTGAGGGTAAGAATTCCCTTTGCGTGAGCTCTGCAGTAGATTTCCTTTATTCATGGAGGGCATTGCCTTCCTACTCATGACTGTATAGCTGTGACTGATGATTCAATGCTATCTGAATCAGTACATAAACACCCCATTTTCACAACATCTGAGATCTTTAGCACATTGTATTACGCTCTTCTTTGGAAACAACAAAAACATGAATTTAAGCCTCAAGGAATTGGAGCAGGCGTAGGCAATTCATCCCTTTCAGCTTGTTCCCCCATTCTATCAGATCATGGCTGGGCCAACCCAGGCCTCAACACCTCTTTTATGCTTGATCCGCATAGCCCTCAACTGCTCAATATTTCAAAAATCTATCTGCCCTCTTTTAAAATAATTTGAGATAGAATCATACATTCCCTACTGTGTGGAAACAGGCCTTTCAGCCCAACAAGCCAGAACAACCCTCCGAAGAGTAACCCAACCATTCCCCTCCCACATTTAACTTCCAAAAAAGTTTGGGTGAGAAAATTTTAGCCATTCACTGACAGAAAAAATTCTTTACTTTTTCTAAAATGAATGTTCCCTTGTTTGAGACTTCATTGGTGCTAGAAGATCTAGTCAACATCCACCCTGTCAAGCTCCTCAGAATCTTGTTTCCATAAGATCACCCCTGCTTATCTATTCTTGATAGGTCAACCCTTTCATCCTCGAAGCAGCTAAGTGAATCTTTTTTGAATGGTCTCCAATGTTGGTTTATCCTTTATTAAATATGGAAGCTAATATTGTATACAGCACTGCAAGTGAGGACTCAGCAACAGCCCCAGTGTGGTTAACCAATCCTCAATCCATGCTAATACATTACCCCAATACCATGAGCTCCTCAATTGTGCAATTAACTTTTATGTAGCACCTTATCATTTGCATTTTTAAATTCCAAATAGAGAATATCATGGGATTGCCCTTTATCAGCCCTGCTTGTTATCTCCTCAATGAACTGTCGCAAATTTGTCAAATATAGTTTCTCTTTCACAAAACCCAGTCTACCATGTTTAATGATAAGCTTGTCTAAATGTCCTGCTATTTCTTACTTCAATATTCGACTCTGTAGATTCTTTCAGTAGATTTGCTAAGTATGATTCCCCTCTCTTAAATCCATGCGGACTCTGTCCAATCCTGTCACTGTTCAGTAAGAAACTTGACTGTACTCCAATATAGTTAGTAAACGTATATGTATTTATTTTTAAAAATTGATTACTTATAAATGCTGGACCCATGCAACATCAATGAATTTATGACTCTGAATTTGGGTTATAATGTTTTTTACTGTTAATTCCTTTTCATACTGTGTTATGCAGACAGCACCAAGTGATCACTCTTAATTGTGAGTAACTTTGAAAATAATATATTTTAAAAATGACACCCCAAAATGCTGCCTCATTAATGTGCAAGGAGGATTTTATTCAATAGTTTGCAGATAAAATTGAACAGCTTTTTGCTGCAATTTGGCCAGACTGCAGGTTACACCAAAGTATCAGTGCCTCACCTTTAGTGTGTTCCCAGATATCACACAGCTGCAGTATTTTGGTTTGCACTCAGCTATATGTTGTTCTCACTTGTTTCTTTGTGAAAGATTACAAAATTAACTTGGATGAATGAACTTATGACTTCTTTAACCAATGTTGGGAGAAAAAAAAGTCAGTATTTCAAGTGCTGATAAAGTAAAATAAACTGATAATCAGTAGAAAGGGTTTAAGATAGATATGGAACAAATGCTGGCAAATGGGACGAGATTAATTTTGAATATCTGGTCAGCATGGGTAAATTGGACTGAAGGGTCTGATTTATGTATTGTACAACTGTGACTTCATTCTCTCAGTTATTCAAGAAGTTGAATACTTCGAGGAGGAAAAGGAGAATTTATGCAGAGAATGCACTTGAAATGATGACTGAGGTATATCAAACTCACATTGTTTCATCACCTTTTCCTCTGGGTTCTTCAATGAACAAACTTGTTTTGTTCTCTGAATAACTATGTATCATGTGATTTGTTTTACACAAAATATTTCGTTAGGATCGAGTGAAATATTAAGAAGTGTTCATTTTTAAAATTTAGGCAGCTTGATTATTAAGCAAGAAAAGGTTAGTGTTTTACGCCCACTGAATCATTGCTCTATAAAAGATAACAAGCTTTTCATCTGTTCTGGCACAATATATGGAAGTCAGTTCTGAAGGAAAACATCCTCGTAGGTAATGTTCCCACATATGGGGAGTAATTGCTTCTGGTCACTCTTCAGGCTATAGAGGCTAGGAAAGAAATGAGTTGGCCAAATTTAGCAACACCATTTGGAAGGACTGTGCTCATTGGGGAAACTTGCAGGATCTGGAGAAGGAACACGTGTTTCAGAGTGTATGCAATAAACCTGAACATGGTTATTGTTTTCACAGAGCTTGGGACCCGACTGGAGCAGCAATGAAGCTCGTATTGTTTTTTAAATTTCCGAGCTTGCCAAATTATTGTTGGTAAATGCAGGTGACTTTGTCAAAGCACATTTCACACTCCCCAGCTAGGAATTTGGTCCCAATTCTGTCAGTCCATCCATTCCCATGGATAACAGGTATTTTAAATGTGAGCACTCCATTTAACTATTTGAATTGAATACTTCAGTGGTTACATCTTCTTGGATTCTTTATTTCAAATTACTCAGTGATTTTTGTCCTCCCTGAATTTGCCAAGCACTGGGCAGTTCTGGAATATTCCAAATATTTACAATAGATGCATTCACACTTTTGAAGGCAACCTGGCAGATTTGAATACCATTCAGGTAGTCAACAGCAATACATAAGTAACTTTATGAATTGCTTACTGTACACCAACAACATAAGCCAAGTACTATTGAACCCACAGATCGTCTCCCAAGGATTCCCAGATCTAAACAGTGCATTCCAGGTATGCTCACTCTCACCATCGGGGAGCAGTCTCCCAAAGTGCTCCCAGAATTTAGAAAGCACACACACTGCCCTCCAAAGCTAAATCTGCTGTCACAGGCTTCACTCTTATTGCACACAGTGACATTTATTGTCCAGTTCTTTAATGTGTCAAATGATTTTACAAACAATTTATCAAATTCTTTAAATCCTGAAGAAATGTGATGTCAGCCCTTTGTAGAAGTGAATGGAAGGTGTGATGTTTGCTTGACCTTTGGCTCTATGTATCAGACCGAACTGAACCTTTAGCACGATGTGGGATGTTACCCACAATCTTTGTTTAAAAAAGCAAAGATTATGCTCTGAGATTTAAATGTTCAATCAGGTTTGATCAAAAAGCCTTCCAAAAATTGAGAGTTTGACTTCAGCTCCTTTAAAGAGACATGCACTTGGCCTTCAATTTTGTGACATGTAATCATTCTTTGGTAAAGGTGGCTGAGTGCAACACTGCAGGATGTTGTGCTGAAGTGCCCCATTGGGTGGATGAGCTTTATTACTGGTGTAACTTGGCTAATTTTGAGATGGAATGTTACTTTGAGTTAAATCTTGTTTTTAAACTGAGGCGTGCTTGTGTAACTTTAGTGTGGAAACTATGCTCATGTTTGCAATGAACCTTTCACCTTTGGAGATTATTTACAAACCAGATCAGAAAAACACTGAAGTTCAATATAGAAAGCACAGTACTGGAGAACTGCAGGTCCAGCAACATCTCTGAGGGGAATAAAACATTGTAAGTTCCAAGTCCAGTGACCTTTTGTCTGTTCAGACGAAGAGTCAGTGAACTTGAACTGTAACATTGTGTGCGGCACGGTGGCACAGTGGTTAGCACTGCTGACTCACAGCACCAGAGACCCGGGTTCAATTCCCGACTCAGGCGACTGACTGTGTGGAGTTTGCACGTTCTCCCCGTGTCTGCGTGGGTTTCCTCCGTGCTCCGGTTTCCTCCCACAGTCCAAAGATGTGCGGGTCAGGTGAATTGGCCATGCTAAATTGCCCGTAGTGTTAGGTAAGGGGTAAATGTAGGGGTATGGGTGGGTTGCGCTTCGGCGTGTCGGTGTGGACTTGTTGGGCCGAAGGGCCTGTTTCCACACTGTAAGTAATCTAATCTAAGCAGTTTATTGTTTTGTTATGGATCCTATGATTTGACTTGCGAGAGGCAGCAACTGTGATCAACTGGGATAAAACTCCCCAACCATGGGAAAAAAACATAATTCTTTATACTTTGCAAAACACTTCTGTAAATAAGAAATGCAATTCAGCTAAGTGCAAGAAGATATACCATCTACCGTGTCTCAAACCTGCTACTCATCTTTGAGAACGAATCTGTCAGAATTGTGTTTGTTCACTTCCTTTGAGAACAAATGTCCCAGTTCCAGTTCCTGGGCCGGGCTCGGTTACCACATTGCAGTGGGGTGGGGAGCTTTGTGTCAGACTGAAGTTTTTGTTAAGAGCAACATTGCAGGTTGAAGTTGACGCTTTTGACTAATATTGCGTCATCAAACTTGGAGGAAATCCTTCCGAATGTATTGATTAACTGGACTGAGCCTGTTTACATGCAGTCCTGTTAGTAGTGCTGTAATTGTCTAAGTTAAGAATCACACAACACCAGGTTATAGTCCAACAGGTTTAATTGGAAGCACACTAGCTATCGGAGCGCCGCTCCTTCATCAGGTGATTGTGGAGGGCACAATTCTAAGATACAGAATTTATAGCAAAAATTTACAGTGTAATGTACTGAAATTATACATTGAAAAATACCTTGATTGTCTGTTGAGTCTTTTAGCTTTTCGAATACCATGATTGACACATGAAAGAAATGAAACTATCACAAAACCTGGTTGTAAAAGTTGCATTCCTGACAGGGGCCCACCCAATCGCTCATTGTATTAATCACTGCACAGTCTCAATAAATGAATGAAACTGGATGGACCACATGACATCTACTAATGCACTGGAAAATACAACCACACAATCAGCCCTCTTGACACTGCAACTTCTGCCTCACTGTGGGCCGACAGCAACAGAACTGTACTCCAGCGCAATCTGAAATCTCATGGCCTGGTATACCCCCCACTCCACCAATAACATCAAGCCAGGGGATCAATCCTTGTTCAATGGAGAATTCAGGTGGGCGTGTCAGGAACAGTGCTGAAAATGTGTTGCTGGTTAAAGCACAGCAGGTTAGGCAGCATCCAAGGAACAGGAAACAAGGAACAGTACCAGGCATAGCTAAAATTGAAGTGCCAACCTTGTGCAGCTTCCAAACCTGCATGCTAAACAGTGCAAGCAACACCAAATAGAACTAAATGATCCAACAACCAATGGATCAGATCTGAGCTCTGCAGTTCTGCCACACCTAGTCAGGAATGGTGATGGAAAATCAAACAACTCACTGCAGGAAGCATCACAGATATCCCCACCCTTACTGATGGAAGGGTCTTACATATTCATGCAACAGACAAGACAACAGCATTTGCAGCAATCTTCAGCCAGCAGTGCCAAATGGATGAGCTTTCTACATTGGTCCCTGACATCACAAATGTGAATCGAATTGTTTGAAAACTTAAATCAGATCAAGAAATGGACAAGTAGTGTAAAGGCTATGGGCCCTGCCAACATCGTGGCAAATAACACTGATGGCTGTGCTACAGAAATTGCTGCCCACCAAGACAAGTACTGCTTCAGCACTGGGATCGATCGACATTGTGGAACATTGCCTATGGATGTTCAACACAAAAAAACAGGGCAGAGCCAACTCAGCCAATTTCCCTCCATGCATTCACACTCGCTCAGCAGTGAAGTGGTGGAAGGTGTCATCAACAATGCTGTCAAGCAGCTGCTCAGCAATAGCCTTCTGTGACGCCCAGTTTGGGTTCTGCCAGGGCCACTCATATCCTGATCTTATTTCAGACATGATTCACAAACTGACAAACAGATGAATTCCGGAGGTGAGGCGAGGGTGATAGCCCAGTCCCACTCCAAGACCACTATCTGACCTCACCACATTCTCAGCTCATTTGCTGAAACTCTCATTCATTCATTTTGTTAACTCTAGATTTGAATATCTAAACCCATTCCTGGCCAGCATCCCACATTCACCGTCCCGTTAATCTCAAGAACATTGAGAACTCTACGGCCCAAGTGCTCACTTGTACCAGAACTTGCTGATCCACCAAAAGGCTCCCAATTATAAGCAACAACCATTTACTTTCACACCCTTGATTTAATTCCTGGCTGTAATCATTCCTATCTCCCTGCACACACACCCCCTTTCATATCTTAATAACTCATTTTAGTTCAGATGTGCAACGATGTTTTTATTTTTGAGTTCACCTGTGTGACTGTTTCTATAGCTTCCAAGGCAGTACGGTCTGGAATTCCCACCCTAACCCTCTAAGATCTGCTTTCTCCCTTTAAGGTATTCCTGACAAACGGATTATTTGGCAATGGTTGTGATCACCGGACAGAATATTCTCCATCTCTGGTCTTATGTCAAAAGTTCTCAATAATATTTTTGTGAAATTAAAAACATGTTGATTTGTACAGACATTTTCTACTCTTCACTGAGTGAATAAACTGTTATATCTCTTACCCAACCACGTTGTGGGAGCACCTTCATCATACAAACTGCAACAGTACAAGGAAGTCAAACATTACCCTCTCCACAGGCAACATGACTTTGGCATTGATCACTGGTGTCCGTGGAAGGAGAAATACACACAATGTTTCAGGGAGTGCAATATGAATTATAGGGAATGAAAATGGTGCAGAATTTGACTGTCAGAAATAGAAGAAAATACACTCGCTTATTTGGAAAAAAAGAATTCTTGACTGTAAAAGATATTGAGGGGAAAAAAACTTGATAATGAGCAGCATTATCCGGTCACGAGCCGGGCAGCAATGGACAATTCATTTACAAAAGGGTCTGTGAACGTAATAGTAAATTACTAAACAGAGCAAAAATACACTCATGAGAGACTGAGGAAGCTAGATAATGAACAAGTGGAAATCAAGGAGACCAGAGGGGAATCAGAGCCGTGTTCACTTTTATGATCCCACAGTCAGAGATGACTAGCACCGAAACAGACTCTTCGGTCCAACCGTCCATGCCAAGTAGATACTCTTAACTAATCTATTCCCATTTGCCAGCACTTGTCCGACATCCCTCTGAACTCTTCCTATTCAAATCCCGTTTAAATATAACTATTTTAGTTGCCCTTTAGGCCCCTTTTGAATTTTCCCCTCTCACCCTAAACCTGTATCTTCTCGTTCTGGGCTCCACCAACCCAAAGTAAACACCTCGTCTATTTATGCTATCCATGCCCCTCCTGATTTTATAAACCTCTATAATATCACACTCAGCCTATGACAATCCAGGGAAAATGGCCCCAGCATTATGCCTCTCCCTGCAACTCAAATCCTCCAAATCCGGCAACATCCTTGAAAATCTATTCTCAAACCTTTCAAGTTTCAGTGCCTCCTTCTGATACGAGGGAGACCAGAATTGCACACAATATTCCAATAGTGGCTTAACCAATGTCCTATCCAGCTCCTTTACTCAACGCTCTGACCAATAAAGGGAAGCATACCAAATGCCTTCTTCACTGTCCTATCTACCTGTGACTCTACTTTCAAGGAACTATAATCCTGCATTCCAAGGTCTCTTTGTTCAGCAAGACTCTCCAAGACCTTACAATTCAGTGTCAGTCCTGCTCTGATTTGCTTTTCGAAAATGCAGCACCTCACATTTATCTCAATTAAACCCTATCTGCCACTCCCCAGCCCATTGGCCCATCTGATCAATATCCCATTGTATGTTGAGACAACCTTTATCACTGACCATAATATCAACAATTTTGGTGTCACCTGCAAACTTACCAACTGTACCGCCTCTATTCACATCCAAATCAATTAAATGAATAACGAAACAAATTCAGAAAAAAAAATCCATTTCTCTGGGTGTGAATGTGCTCTGTGTAAATCCTGCCCTATGACTCTCTACCAGAGAAGGCTCTGCACAGACACCCCTCTGAACCTTGCCCCCTACAAAGCTGGCGGCTGCACGTGCCCAGTGAATCGTTGCCCCGAATAAAGATGGTGTTGCTTACTCAAGTCAATCGCCAGATGAGGCATTTTCCCATTCACTGCAAAAATGGGACTAAGTTTCAAATCTGTATTTTCTGATGTGCACCAAATGTTTGTGAAACCTCTCAGCCCATACCAGCACCATGTCCCCCGCTTCCAGCTGTTTATTTCTTTCCTTACTGACAGCTCTCCGCCCGCACATGCCGCACCGACCTCGAGCATGATCACGTCTTTTTTTTCAAAGATACACCTTTTTTTTGTATTTCCCCCACACTACCGTCTAACTGCGGTAGTGCTTATTTTTTTCCCCAGCACCCATAGTGTGTGCAGGTGTGAGACACAGTGAGAGACACAAAGTGCACAAATCTTTATTCAATTTCCACCACCAGGAAAAATAGGAAAACACCCAAGTGGCCTGTGACAAGCAGTGCCCTTCACATCAAAGAGGGCAATGCTGTGTGATCAAAACAGTGAAGGGGAGGGCAGCGACTAAATCAAAATAGCGTTGGAGGGGGAAATGATGCACTCCAATCTCTGTGGCGCCCACCTCTCCCTGAACTTCTCCAGGGTGTTGGTGGACACCACGTGCTCCTTCTCCAAGGACACCCGGGCCCTAACGTAACCGCGGAACAGGGGCAGGCAGTCGGCCCTAACGACCCCCTCCACGGCCCGCTGTCTGGACCTGTTTATGGCCAGTTTGGCCAGGCCCAGGAGCAGACCCACGAGGAGGTCTTCAGGCCTGCCCTCCCTCCTCCGCACCGGGTGCTCGAAGATCAGGAGCGTGGGGCTGAAGTGCAACCAAAAACAGAGGAGAAGGTTTTTCAGAAAATCTAAGAGGGAGTGCAAATGCCCACACCCAATATACACATGGTCCACGGACTCCACAGCACCACAGAACAAGCAGTTGGGCTGGGAGTCCATGAACCACCGCAATCTGCGGTTGCAGGGGACTGCTGCGTGCAGCACCCTCCACCCCAGATCCCCGAGAGAAAGGGGGAGGACTCCTGCATAGAGGGCTCTCCACTGGGGATCCCCACCGCCCGGTGGCAATGGGCACGCCAGGGCGTGTTCGGGCGGTGGATGAGGGAGAAGAGGTGGACGGTGTGCAGCAGCAGTCTATACAGGGCACGCCTTTTAATGTCCTTAAATTGGACAAAATTAAAATTTCGGAGGCGGCTCAGGTTGTGGGGCACAGGCTCCCGCGGGAAGTACAGGACCTTGGGGCCAATGTGAAATTCTGTCCAGGCTGGGGTGAGCGCAGACGGGATCCCACCGCACACCTGAGCGTCCTCCAACTGGTGCACTACATCGGGTCCGAGCACTGCCGTTTTAAGGCGTCGGATGGCGGTGGCCACGTACCGGACGTCTACCGCTGCCCTGTTCGCTATGTCTTGCGGCAACATCCAGCCCAGGCCCCCGGCACCCAGCTCGTCCCCGACCCTGGTCGCCCTCGCCGCCATGGCCCTCCCCTCCGACAGCCACTCGAACCCGCGAGCACGGAGGTGCGGATTCCTGAGCAACGGCTCCCTGACGACAGCCGCTACTCCTGCCGGAGGGTAGGCGAGACGTGATTCAACCATGTTCCAGACAGTGATCAGGTCCTGGTAAAAGACAGGCAGCACCTTGATGGCGACCTCCAAACCATCACGGTCGACGAACAGGTGCTGCGTGTTGTAGTTGAGGTTACGCACCTGGCGAAAAAATACGTCGCCAGGGCGCACCACCTAGGAGGAGGCTCGACGTAAAGGTATCGCATGATCACATCTAATCCCGCCCGTCATTCATTCTGATTGGTCAGAGGAATAACTGCCCGGCCAGGTCCTCCAGCTCTGTCCCTGCCTTTCCATTGGTCCACCGCTGACATCAATCCCCGGAGCCCATTGTTGGCTGGAGCATGCACACTGCTTCGCGGCTTTTGTTGCTGTTCATGAGTTACAAGAGTGAGGGACAAAAGTTATAAATGACACGACACCATCTCAAAACCACCTGATGAAGAAACAACAAAGCTAGTGCTCCCAGAAACATCTGTTGACCAATATCGTGGTGTTCTGTGAATTTTAGTTTTGTTCGTCCCAATCCAACACCAACACCTCCAAGTCACGAGTGAGGGAGGAATGTATAACATAAGAACTGGGAACAGGAGAAGGCCATCCTGCCCTTCGAACCTGCTCTACCATTCAATATCATCATGGCTGATCATTTCGTGGATGCAGAACCATTTACCCATGTTCTCACCTTGTCCCTTAATTAATTAATTATTTTAAAAATGTCTAACTTAGCTTTAAAAGCGTTTACTGAACTAGCATCAACTACTTCCCTGGGCAATGAATTCCATAGAGGTCAAGAAGTTCCTTCTCAATTCAGACTTAAGTTTGCTGCCTCTAGTCTTGTGGTGATGCCCTCTTGTCCTAGCTTCACCTGCCAGTAGAAACAACTCTCAACTTCTATTTTATCCATTCCATTCATTATTTTATATGTTTCCATTCTTCTGAATTCCAATGAATATAATCCCAATCTCTGTTAAGCCAACCCCCTCAACTCCGGAATCAACCTTGTTAACTTTCGCTGCACCCCCTCTAGTGCCAGTACATCCTTTCTCAAGTAAGGAGATAACAACTACATGGAGTACTCCAGGTGTGGCCTCACCAGCACCCAATACAGCTGGAACATAACCTCTGCTTTTAAGCATAATCCCTTCAGCAAAGAAGGACAAAATCCATTTGCTTTCTGAATTGATGTTTGTACCTGGTGACCAACCTTCATGCAGAAGGATACTCAGGTCCCTCTGTATAGCAAATGATGTAACTTTTTAACATTCAAGTTTTTTTTTATGTTACTCCAACCAAAGAGTATAACTTTACATTGACAAACTTTCTATTTCATTTAATAGACCATTACCCACTCACCCAATGTTTATATGTTCCTCTGCAAAGTTTCACAGTCCTCTGCACATTTTGTTCCGCTAACCATCTTAATGTCATATGCAAACTTTGACACCCTACGTGTGGTCCCAAATCCAAATCATCTGTATCAATTGTAAATAATTGCAGTCCCAACACCGATCCCTGATGCACACTACTTGTCAATGATTGCCAGCCAGAATAATACACAGTTATCCCCACACATTATTTCCTGTTAGTCAACCAATCTAATATCCATGCTAATACTCTACCCCTAATGCCATGCACCCTTATATCATGCAACAACCTCTTGTGCAGCATTTTGTTGATGGACTTTTGGAAATCCAGGCACACTGCATCCACTGGGTCCCCGTTGTCCACCTTTCTCGAAATGTCTTCATAGAATTCCAAAAGATTTGTCAAGCATGACTTGCCCTTCATGAATCCATGCTATGTCTGTCCAATGGGACAATTTCTAAAGAGATTCCCTTCTATTTCTTCCTTGATAATAGATCCAAGCATCTTTCCCATTCCAGGGAATAAGCCAACTGGTATATAATTCCCCACTTTTTGTCCACCTTTTTAAAACAGTGTTTTGCTGCTTTCCAATCTGCTGGGACTGCCACAGAGTCCAGTGAATTTTGGGAAATTACTGCCAGTGCATTTGCTATTTTTCCTGGCATCTCTTTTAGTACCCTGAGATGCATCCATCAGGGTCAGGAGACTTTTCTATCGTTAGCTCAATTACCTCCCAACAGTCTTAAACTACCCGTTCCATAGTAATGATAGTTTCCAATTCCTCACCTTCCTTTGTCTCTGTTAATTACTGGCAAGATATTAGTATCCTATTGTTATAAATATATATATATATATATAACAAACTTTGAATATTTCTATAGACTTTTGCTATCTGTCTTTACAGTCTGTGCTAGATTATTTTTCTCATGTTTATCTTACTTTTCTTTATAGCTCTTTTGTGACTTTCGGTTGACCTTTTAAAGGTTTTTCAGTTCTAGTTTCATGCTGTTTTTGGCCACTTTGTATGCCTTCTCTTTCAATTTGATCACTTTCCTTGGATACCCATCGCTGAGTATGCCTTTTCTTACAGTCCTTCCTTTTCACTGGAATATACCTTTGCTGAGCACTTTATAAAATGTCTTTGAAAATCTTCCACTGCTCATCAACTTCCCACCATAAAGTTTTTGTTTCCAGTCTACTTTATCCAGGTTCTCTCTCATTCTATTATAGTTCCCCGTGTTCAAGCACAGGACCCAGGTATTAGATTTTATCTTCACACTCTCCATATGTATTCTAATTCAACCATACAGTGATCACTTCTTCCAAGAGGATCCCTAACTCTGAGGTGATTAATTATTCCTGTCTCATTGCACAGGGGCCAGATCTTGGATAGCTTGCTCCCTTGTCAGTTCCATTTCATACTGGTCAAATAAAAACTATCATGGATACACGTAATGAACTCCTGAAGGCTACCCTGACTGAGCTGGTTCGACCAAAGTTCATGTAGATTAAAATCACCCATGATAATAAACGTACCATTTTTCCAGGCATTAGTTATTTCTTTGTTTATTGCCCATCCCAATGTGATGTTATTATTTGGTGGCCTGCACACTGCACCTATCAGTGACTTCCTTGTTAGAATTTTGAATGCATCATTCCTGTTTTTTTTCCCTAATGTACGGCAATAACAACAGCTACTTGCATTGTATGGAATCTTTCACAATGGCAAATCTCCTCAGGTGCTTCATGGATGATCAAAACATTGATTAAAGAGAATGATTTTAAAATACATTTTAAAGGAGGATAGAGAAGATTAGGGAGGCTATTCCACAGACTTCTGCCCTTGGCAGCTCCAATCGTGGAGTGATGCAGGTGGGGTGGGTTGGAAAGGGAACATGGAAAAGGGAAATGGAGGAGTGCAGGCAGTATATAAGGTCTTAAGGACAGAGGAGGTTCCAGACTGAGTCTGTCTGTCATAGAGAGTATGACTGCCTCATGGAGTTTGAAGCACTGCAATGTCATGTTAGTCGAGGATAGTATAATGGTGGCTGAGAGAACTTTTGATGAGGACTCGTCTACTGAGGTAGTGTAGGCTGAGGTTAGAAACAGGAGAGGAGAGGTCACATTGCTTGGAGTTTTTTATAGGCCTCCACAGAGTTGGAGGGAAGTGGAAGAGAGGATTAGCAAAATTATTCTGAGTAGGAGTGAAAGTAACAGTGTGGTCATTATGGTGGACTTTAACTTCCCCAACATTGACTGGAAATGCTATAACTCTAGTACGTCGGATGGATCAGTTTTCGTCCAGTGTGTACAGGAGGGTTTCCGGCCACAGTATGGTGAAGGGCTGACAAGAGGGAAGGCAACATTGGATCTGGTGCTTGGTAATGAACCAAGCCAGGTGTTTGATTTAGTTCTGGGGAGCACTTTGGAGAGAGTGATGCTAATTCACATACGTTTAGTTTAGCGATGGAAAGGGATGGTTAATGCCACAGGGCAAGAGTTATCGATGGGGCAAGGTGAATTATAATGCGATTAGGCAGGAATTAGGATGCATGGAATGGGGTAGCAAAATGCAGGGGATGCAGACAATGGAAATATGGAGCTGGTTTAAGGAACAAATATTGTGTGTCTTTCAAAGGTATGTCCCTGTCAGGCAAGGAGGAAGTGATAAGGTGAGGGACCCGGGGTTTACGACAGAAATTGCATCTCTTGTTACGAAGAAGGAGGAGGCTTATGTGTTGATGAGGCAAGATGGTTCAGATGGGGAGGTGGAGAGTTACAGATCAGCTAGGAAGGATTTAAAGAGAGTTAAGAAGAGCAAAGAGAGGACTCGAGCTGTCTTTAGCAAATAGAATCAAGGAGAACCCTAAAGTTTTCTATAGGTATGTGAGGAATAAAAGGATGATTAGGGTAGGAATAGGTCCAATCAAAGACAGAAGTGGGAAGTTGAGTGTGTACCCTGTGGAGATCAGAGAGGTGCTAAATGAATATTTCTCATCGGTTTTCACTCAGGAAAAGGAGAATATTGTAGAGGAGAAGAGTGAGGTACGAGATATTAGACAAGAAAGGATCGTGATTAGTTCAAAATAGGTGTTATCAATTCGAGAAGGAGTGAAAGTAGACAAGTCTCCTGGGTTGGATGGGATTTTTCAGAGGATTCTCTGGGAAGCTAGGGAAGAGATAGCAGAGCCTTTGGCTTTGATATTTGAGTCGTCATTGTCTACAGGTTTGGTACCAGAGGACTGGTGGATTCCAAATGTTGTGCCTTTGTTCAAGAAGGGCAGTAGAGATTACCCAGGTAATTATACACCAGTGAGCCTTACGTGTGTTATATGAAAAGGTTTTGGAATGGATTATAAGAGATAAGATTTTTAATCATCTTGCAAACAACAGTTTGATTTCAGATAATCAACATGGTTTCGTCAAGGGCAGGTCGTGTCTCGCAAACTTCATTGAGTTTTTTGAGGAGGTAACCAAGCATGTAGATGAGGGTAGGGCGGTTGATGTGGTATACATGGGCTTCAGTAAAGCCTTTGATAAGGTTACATATGGTCGGCTGTTGGAGAAAATGCAGAGGCATGGAATTGAGGGCGATTTCGCAGTTTGGATTAGAAACTGGCTTTGTAAAAGAAGGCAGCGAGTGGTGATTGATGGAAAATATTTAACTGGAGTCCAGTTACTAGTGGTGTGCCACAAAGATCTGTTTTGGGACCACTGCTGTTTGTCATTTTTATAAATGACTTAGATGCATGCATAGGTGGATGGATTAGTAAATTTGCTGATGACACTAAAGTTGGTGGAGTAGTGGGCAGTGTGGAAGAATGTTACAGGTTTACAGGGGGATTTGGATAAATTGCAAAATTGGGCTGAGAGATGGCAAATGGAGTTCAATGCAGTTAAATGTGAGGTGATGCACTTTGAGAAGAATAACAGAAAGGCAGAGTACTGGGTCAATGGAAAGATTCTCGGTAGTGTGGATGTGCAGAAGGATGTTGGAGTCCATGTACATAGATCCCTGAAAGTTGCCACCCAGGTGGATACTACTGTTGAGAAGGCATACGGCGTGTTAGGTTTTATTCGTAGAGGAATTGAGTTCCGGAGCCACAATATCATGCTGCAACTACACAAAACGCTGGTGCAGCCATACTTGGAATATTGTGTGCAGTTCTGGTGCCCATATTTCGGGAAGGTCATGGAAGAATTGGAAAAGGTGAAGAGGAGATTAACCAGGATGGTGCCTAGTCTGGAGGGAAGGTCTTATGAAGAAAGGCTGAGAGACTTGAACCTGTTCTCCTTGGCAAGAAGGCGGCTAAGAGGGTATTTGATAGAAACATACAAGATGATCAGAGCTTAGATAGGGTAGACAGTGGAAGGGTTTTTCTAGGATGATGACGTCAGAGTGCATGAGGGGGCAAAACTACAAATGTGGAGTGATAGATTCAAGACAGAGGTCAGAGGCAGGTTCTTTACTCAGAGAGTGGTAAGGGTGTGGAATGTACTACCTGCTAATGTAGACAACTCTGCCACATCAGTAAGATTAAAGCAATCCTCAGATAAGCACATGGGTGATTTTAGGATAGTGTAGGGTGACGAGCTGAGAACAGTTCACAGGTCGGTGCGACATCAAGGACTGAAGGGCCTCTTCTGCTCTATATTGTTCTATGACTATTGTGCTACAAGAGATTTCTGCTGTCTTAAACAGAGTGGCAGATCTTGTATCGTGGGCATGCGAAATGTCACTGATCTCTACCAAACATGTACAATGTTGAGTCAGGGCAATAATAAGATAATGCAACTGGAGGGGAACAGGTAACTCCATACAAAACCCTGCTCCTTCTCACCTATTTTCACCTCCAAAACCGAGGGAGTTCCAGAAAAACACCTCTGTATCCTACCACAACACTTTGCCCCACAATTGTGGTATCTGGCTGTTCACAATTAGAGTGGAACGGTCTGTACTGGGACCCATTGGGGCCCTGAAACACTTGGTAAAAACCAAAATCATCTGAGCATTGAGAGCCCCACCACATTGTATGCATTTTCTATTGTTTTTACTCTGTTTCTGACTCCCCTTGTTTTTCCGAATGAACCTGTTCAAAGTTGTTATTTGACACACCTGCACTAGCTGTGAATTGAACCCAAGCCTCCTGCTCCAAGATTCGGGATATTTTCATCGCATCACAAAACATCGACTCTAACTTCCCTTGTCCCTGAATATTTCTGGTGCTTAGCTGCTGAGTCACGCCCGAATCAACTCTGCAAATGGGAGGGGCGGAACTGGAGGATCAAGCAGCAGCGGGTCCTCCAACCAGTGAGTGAGGAGCGGGGCCAAAACTTTCTCGGGAGGGAACGCTTCAGGATTGGTCAGAAAGCAAACTGTTTTGCAGGATTGATCGTTCTCACTACATCGTGGAGGATTAAACCTCTCTCATAAATCAATGTGAGATTTTAAGGAATAGTTGAGAAGTAAATCTGATAACGTACATATTTTCAATCGATTTGCACAACTCGAGTAAGAAACTTCTTATCAAACTCCCAGAATGACTGGTAATTTAAATACCTGGCCGGTATGGTTAAGTTGGACTGAACAATCTACTTGCGTGCTAGACATCTATATGTCTCTATCTCGATAGAACAATTATTAATGATGTATATTTCACCCATGATTCTGAGCATTTATGAATATTCTCTATAAACACCGATAACCTCAGACGCATGCGCAGTTTGGTTCCTATGTGGAGCATGCGCAGTGTCACATTGATCAGGACAGGGAGAGAGACATGGAGCTGCTTTCTCCGGCAGCGGCTGCGATCGGCTTCAGAGAGCGGCGCTCAGAGCCGGGGTGTGGGAGCCTCGCTGGGAGAAAGGAGCGGACAGAATTCACAAGTCCCGGATAAAGGTTTAAAAAAACTCGAAAAACCCTCTCCAGGCCCGGGGAAGGAGGTGGCGGTCTCTGATCAGGGAAGGGGCCCAGGGTCACGGCCGCCATTTGTTTGAGGGAAGAGGGAGAGCTCGAGGCCGCCATATTGAGAAGGTCAAGGTGCAGGAGGGCGGGGCTATCGGGGTCTGTAGAACAATCAGAGGAAAGGGAAGCCCCATTGTTACTGATGAATTCCATGAACACAGCGTCACTGGGCGGTCCCGCAGGAATCTCCTCTCTCAGTCCCTGCTGTGATGTTTCACCCCAATCACAACCAGCAGCTCTCCTCCTCTCTCAGCTCCCCTTCTGTCCTTCCTGCAGCATCTGTCCCCTGGGGCATTGAGCTGCCTGTCCTGTCCCTCCCTCAGCTGTTGTTCTGTAATCCCTGTGATATCCCAGTCCCATCTTCGATTACTTCACTAAAGACAGGAATGCACCTGATGGATTTCTCTTAACATCAGCAATTGTTTAATACTCACTTACATGTTTTTACTTATATATTTTTTGAAGTATTTAATTCAAATTTAATCGTTTGCAATGGCGGAATTTGAACCTGTGTCCAGAGAGCATTTGCTGAGTTTCTGGATAAATTGCCTCACAATAATGCCACTAGGCTATCACTTCGCCTGCTCACAGGTCGAGCATCCCAGTGCAACATGAATCCAAACCATTTCTTCCTGCACAATTATTTGATCCTGAACTCTGGTGATATCACTCGGTATCTCTCCATGTGGGATACCTCACTGTGTGGGTCAAATTGCTGTCTCTGTCAGCGTCATTCACTCATGCAGCTACTCCAGATCCTGAGCTAACAAAATTCTCCACTCCAGAGAGATGAGGCAGCACAGGCCAGATCTCTATGTGGTCAGTGCCATTCTACATGTGTAACCCTCACAGCATCAGTCTAATTTTGCATTCTGCTTATTTCTGTGTCTTCTACAGATACTCAATAGATTTGCCAACTGCTGGTTGGGAAGATGGTTAGTCAGCCTGAGAAACAATGGTCAGGGAGGTCGGGAGCCTTCAATAAATCCTGCCGTCAGGTAAGATCATTCACAGTGCACAGAGCAGAGAGCAATGAGAGGGCTCCAAACATCAGCTAACAGGACATGACATAGATATAGTGCTGGAGGAGGAGGACAGTACAGACACACCCCAGACTCAAGCACCATCTTTACTTTATGTTTTCTTGTACTGGGACAGCATAGGGAGTTCCCATTTTTCAATCCAGGCATGTGCTGTCTTGGTGAGCATCAGGACAACAGAGGGAAAGCAGGCCTCCCATGAGAGGGTAGTAATGCTGCCTGGGATCTTTCTGTTCCCTATTCCTTCTCTAAAACTGTATCCATGGCTTGTCTTGTGGACCAGTGTCTTCAATCATTCTAACTTCTACAACAGTTCCTAACTCTGTCACCTCCTCACCTCTCACCAATTACTTCACATATTTGAAAACTCCAGTCCAGATGACCATCCATATCGCTGTAACTTCCTTCAGTCTCTACAACATGCCTTGTCTCGATAGTCTCCTCCAATAACTGGAGACATAGGGTCTGTTTCTGTACAGCATGACTTTTTGGCCAAGGTTTCTGAAATGAAATGCGTCGCGTTTGCCTGTGTTTGGCCAATATCCCTTCTAATCTTCTCCTCTCCATGTACCTGCCCAAGTATCTTTTCCATGTTGTAATTGTACTTGTTTTCACCATTTCCTCTGGCAGTCCATCTGTCTATGCACCATCCTTTGTGGAAAGTGTTGCCCCTCAACTCCCTCTTTAAATCCTTGCTCTCTCACTCCACCTTTGTGCCTCTAGCTTTGAACTCACCTACCCTTGGCTATTCACCTTACTTAGGCCCTACATTGTTTCATAAACCTTTATAAGGTCACCCCGTGGCTTCCTCTGCCTGGGGGAAACATTGACGACAATGTTACAAATATCTCCAACTCATGTACTCAATGCTCTGGCCACTGTTGGCTAGTGTGCCAAATGCTGCTTTCCTCACCCTGTCCACCTGTGATGCCACTTCCAAGGAACAAAGTAACTGCATCCCTTGGTCTCTCTCTGTTCGACAAACCGCCCAGGGCCCTGCCATTAACTGTGTTACTCCTCCATGGTTTGTCTGAACTAAGTTCAATACCCAAATTAAACTCTATCTTTCATTCCTTAACCCTCTGTCCCAGTTGATTACCATCCCCTTCGATAACTATATTCTATGCCCACTCTTCCACTAATCTTGGTATCAACAAACATAATAACAGAGACTCCTATATTTTCACTCAAAACGTTTATGTAAATAATGTACAACAGTGGTGCCAGCACCAATCCTTACAGCACACTACTGGTCAGAGACCTCCAGTCTGAACAACAACCCTCTCCCACCACCCTCTGTCTCCCACTGTCGTCCCATTGTGTATCCAGTTGGCTAGCTCTCCCTGATCCCTTGTGATCTACCCTTACTGACCAATGTATCATGCTACACCCTGACCAAGGGTTTGCTGAAGCCAGAAACAACATCTGTTGCTCTGCCTTCGTCTATCTTTTTGGTCACATCTTGAGCAAACTCCAGTCAAGTTTGTGAGACATGTTTTCCCACGCACAAAGCCAGGCTGGCTGTTCGTAATCAGTCCTTATCTTTCCAAACGCATGTAAGTCCTACCTCTCAGAATGACCATCAACAGCTGACCCACCAGGATGTCTGGCTCATCAGTCTGTAGTTCCCTGGCTTTCTATTGCAGCCTTTCTTAATTAATGACACAACATTATAATCATAGTCAGAGAGTCATACCGCATTGTTTGGTTAATGCTAACCATACTCTAAAACGGATCTCATCCCACCTGCCTGTTCCTCGATCATATCCCTTCAAACCTTCCTATTTCTGTACTAATCCAAATGTCTTTGAACCTTGTAATTGTCCCCACATTCATGCCTTCCTTGGGAAGTTCATTCCACACGCATCCCACACTCTCTGTGACAATGTGTCCCCATGTACTTTTTTTTAAATGTCTCTCCTCTAAACCTAAGAATGTAGTGCCTTGACTTGAAACTCCCCTGTCCATGGGAAAAGACAACTCCCATTAACTCTATCTATCCCCCTCATTACTTTATAAACTTCTATGAGATCATCTGTCAACATTCAGGTTTCAATGAAAAAATACCAACCTATCCAGCCTTTCTTTATAACTGAAAACTTCCATAACCAGCCACATCCCAGTAAATCTAATCTGAATCCTCTGTAGCTTAATAATATTCTTCCTATAAATGGGTGACCCGAACTGGACACAGCATTCCCGAAGACGACTCACCAATGGCCTGTATAATCTCAATGCGACTTCCCAACTCCTATCTCCAAAGGATTGAACAATGAGAGCAAGTGTAGCAAGCAAGTTTTTTTTAACCATCCTGTCTCTCCGTGTTGCAAACTTCAAAGAATTATGTACCTGAACCCCGAGTTCTACAACACTACCGAAGGTCCTACCATTAATTGTATAAGTCCTGCCCGTGTTTGTTGTACCAAATGCATTCCCTCACATTTATTCAGATTGAACTCCATCTACAGTTTATCAGCCATTCACACATTTCATCAGCATCCCTTTGTAATCTCAGAAAACCTTCTTCACTGTCCACAATGCCATCCTTCAATCTACCAGCCTACCACATGCAGCTCTCTATGGTACAAATATCTCTGCTAGGGGCCCTGCAATTTCTTCACCAGCTTCCCACAATGTCCTGCGCTACATTTGATCAGGTCCTTGGGATTTATCTACCTTTGTGTTTTAAAACCTCGAACGCATCCTCTTCTATAATGTGGAATCATTTCAGTTATAGAGATGTATAGCACAGAAACAAATCCTTCGGACCAACCCCTGAATGACGTATCTAGTCACATTTGCCAGAACTTTGCCAATATCCCTCTGAACCCTTCCTACTCATACACCCATCCACATGCCTTTTAAATGTGTTTCTATCACCCTCCACTATTTCCTCTGGCAGCTTATTCCATACACTCTGCAGGAACCAATTGTCCTTTAGGTCCCTTTAAAAAGTTCCTCACGCATTTTAAAGCTATGTCCTGTCGGTTGGGAATCCCCCAACCTGCGGAAAAGACCTTGTCTGTTGACCCTATCAATTATCATCATGATTTTAAACACCTTTATCAGTTAACTTCTCAGCTTCCCATATTCAAGTGAATTCAGCTCCAGCTTATTTAGCTTTTCCCTGTAGCGCAAACCTACCAACCCTGGCAACATCCTTATTCATTTCTTCTGAACCCTTTCATGTTCCATAACATCCTTCCTGTGGCATTGAGAACAGAATTGCACACAGTGTTCCAATAATAGTCAGGACAAACACTGTTTAGCTCCCTGAGCTCCCCAGTCTTTATCCACAGTAAGGTCCAAAGTGAAATATTTGTTTTGGATCTTATAATTTCACACATCATTGGCTTCATTGATCATTAAGGATACCGGTTTTGTCCCTTGCTCTTCTTTTGCTCTTAATACACTTGTAGAATCTCTTTCAATTCTCCTTAACTTTCTCTGCCAAAGCTATCTCATGTTCCCTTTTTGCATTCCTGATTTCCATCCTAAGTGTATTTCTACAGCCCCGATGCTCCTGAGGGGATTCCCTTGAGCCAGCCAGTTATATCTGACATGTGTCCCCTTTTTTCTTCTCCAGAGCCTCGAAACACAGCCAATGTTTCCTAATTCTATCAGCATTGAGCTGCACACTAACAGGAACATGCTGGCGCTGAACCCTCCTTTTATCTCGGTTTTAAGATATTCCTACTTGCCAGACTTCCCTTTACCTGCAAATAACCTTCCCATATTTACTTTAAAAATTCCTGTCTAATACTATCTTGCTCCATTGTATAACTTGAACTTGTGGACCAGGTCTGTCCTTTTCCATCGCTATTTTCAAACTAATACAATTGTGGTGACTTTCCAAAGGGCTCCCCCACTAACCCCTCAGTCCCGTTCCCGACCTTGTTTCCCAAGGGGAGGTCAGGTTTAGCCCCATTCTCCAGTTGGGCTTTTTACATTATGACGGGAGTTTTTGGGACACAATTAACAAATTCCTTCCATCCAAATGCTTAACGCAGTAGCAATCCCAGTCCAAGTTTGGAAAGGTGAAGATCCCCTTCCGTTACGATCCTATTATTCTAACTGGTATCTGCGATTTCCTGACACATTTGCCCCTCCATCTCCCATTGCCTATTGCTGTAGTACGACCGTAGCAAACTGATGACCAATTTCTATTTCTCAGTTCCACCAATATCGCTTAACTGGGCGATCCTGCATGAATACTCCCTCTAGGTACTGCTGGGATTTTTCCCCCAATCAAAACCACCAACTCTCCGCCTGTTTTGCCTCCTGTTCTATCCTTCCTGCAGCATCTGTCCCCTGGAACATTGAGCTGCTGGTCCTGTCGCTCCCTCAGCTGTGTTTCTGTAATATCTACAACATCCCAGTCCCATGTTCCCATCCATGCTCTGGGTTCATCTGCCTTATCTGTCTGACCCTTTGTATTGAAATAAATGCAGTTTAATCCACCAGTTTTCCCTTATTGCCTGCTACGTTCTTGCCTGCCTTGTCTATTTATATTGCTCTCTTGAACATCTGTACCAGCCTCAAATTTCTTTCTGGCCTTCTGACTGTTTGGGGTCCCACACTCCTGCCAGACGAGTTTAATTCCTCTCAAGCAGCTCCAGCAACTCTCCCCACCAGGATATGGGTCCCCCTCCTGCTCCCAGTTCAGGTGTTTTCCCCACCCTGTCTGCTTGTGCTGACACCTTCAGACAACCAGGGACTTGTCCACCAAGGTCCATGTGTATTCCTCAGTATTCCAGGAGAACCTACAATTCATAATGGATATCGTTTACTTATTAAACTTCCAACAGTGATCAGAAGTAAACTCCATCTGCCAATACTCTGCTCAGTTTATCATCTGATCGATATCAGACTACAGCTGGAGACCATACTCCTCACTCTGGACAACACCCTCACCTTTCATGTCATCTGCAAACCTACGAATGATACTTTCTCCTTTCACATCTGAGATATTAATGTACATAATAACCAGCAATTGGTTCTGTACAGATCCCTGTGGTACACCCGCTGGGCAAAGGCTTCCAATCGTGAAAGACACCCTCCACCAATTGTGGATCCAATTTTCCAACTTGCCTTGGATCCCATGGGCTCTTCCCTTTTGGACCAGCCTTCCATGTGGGACCTTGTCAAAGACCTTAATAAACTCCATGTAAACCACATCATCTGCACTGCCCTCATCAATATCAGAGGACAGTCCTCTACCAAATCCATACAGACAATCCCTAATGTATTCCTGTCATTTCTAATATTGGTTCATCGTGTCCCTCAGAATTGTTTCCAATAATTTCCCTCCCCCTGCTGTCAGACGATCTGCTCTATAGTTACCTGGCCTATCACTGCTACTCTTGAACAAAGGAACCACATTAGCGATCCTACAGTCATTGGGCACTTCGCCTGTGGCCAGCAAAGTATTGAATATATCCAGGGCCAGGGCCCCTGCAATCTGCTCCCTTCCCTGCCATTACAGCCTGGGATATACTTTGTTGTTACTGGGAATTTCTCCACCTTTTTGCCCGTGAATACATTTAATGCCTCCTTCTCATTGATCTTAATATGTTTCAGAACCTCACCATCCCAACTGAAACCCCCGGCTACAATGCCTTGCTCCTGTGTGAATACAGATGGGAAGTATTCATTGAAGACCTCACCTACATTCACTGGCTCCATGCACTGATTGTCCCTTTGGTTTCTAACAGGCCCCACTGCTTAGTTGGGGATCCTCTTACTCTAACTGTACTTATTAAATATCTTGTGCCTTATCCTTAACATTATCTGCTAAGGATATTTTGAGACCATTGATTGCCCATTGATTTTTAAGGACACCCCACCCCCACCCCCACCCCCGGCGCTTTCTATCTCATGCCTTTGATCCCCATTATTGTTAGTGTTACCCATTTTGCCAGAGGTTCCACAAGGTTGTGAACCATTGAATATTTATGTTCCACATTTTGTTCACCCTGTAACCACATCTCTCTGATGTTTAAATCTCTTTCATCTATGTCACAAATCCAGCTACCTTATTGAAGAGACTTTGTCGATGCAGAAATAAAAATCTGTACTCTTTCCCACAATTTCCTATCAGATACTAATTCGCTAATGTAGAGTTTTAGTTAAACCTTATCCCATCCTGTTCCTTTCTGCTTGTCTTCAGCCACATCCCCATGCTGTTCCAATGCGTCACCTTTTCTATTTGAATTTGGAAAACACTTTGCTGTGGGTATGTCGTGCAGACCACGTGAGCATGGGCAGATGTCCATCTCGAAAGGACAAGTGTTTGGGTTTTTTGCACATCAGCAATGGTTTCATACATGTTTATGGATTGTTAATTATATTATTTGAGTTTATTGATTTCAATTTCTGCCATTTCAGACGGTGGGATTCAAACTTTCCTCCCCTGAACATTAGTTGAGGTTTTGGATACATGCTCTAGCGATAATACCACTAGGCCATCACTTCGCCTGCTCACAGTTTGCTCACTCTTTGACCGTTATAGCAGTGCATCATGAAGCTAAACCTATTCTTTTGTCACAATTGTTTGATCCTGACACCTTCCTGCATTCTGGTGATATCACTTAGTCTCTCTCCACGTGGTATCCCTCACTGTGTGGGTCTAATTGCTGCCTCTGTCAGTGCCTCTCACTCTTGCAGCTACTCCAGATCCTGAGCTAACAGAATTCTCCGCTCCACAGAGATACAACAGCTCAGGCCAGGGATGCAGACTGATCTCTGTGGGGCTCAGTGTCATTCTACATGAGTTATCTTCACTACATCAGTGTAATTTTCCATTCTGTCTATTTGTCTGTCTTCTGTAGGTACTCGGGGAGTCCTGACTCAATAGACTTCCCAACTGCGGGGTGTCTCGTCCATCACCACATTGAAGATGGTTGACCAGCCAGAGAGACAAAGGACATGGAGATCTGGAGCCTTCACTAAATCCTGCAGTGAGGTAAGATCACTCACAGTGAACAGAGCAGGAAGGAATGAGAGGGCTCTAAACATCAGCTAACAGGACATGACACAGATACAGTGCTGGAGGGCGAGCACAGTACAGACACACCTCTAGCTCAATCACCATGTCTACTTTAACTTACGTTGCACTGAGACAGCATAGGGAGTTCACAATCCAGGCCTGTGCTCTCTTAGTGAGCATCAGTACAACAGAGGGGAAAGCAGGCCTCCCACGAGAGGGTGGAAATGCTGCCTGGGATCTTTCTGTTCTGTGTTCTCTCTAGAACACTGTACCTATGGTATGTCTTGTTGATCAGCGTCTTCAATAATTTTTAACTCCTATAACCGTTCCTATCTCTGTAACCTCCTTCTTTCCATGTAGGCCCTCTGCATATTTAAAATGTACCGCATTCCAGACTACCATCCCTATCACTATAGCTTGCTTCAGTGTCTACAACATGCCTTATCTCAGTATTGTCCTCCTCTTTAACTGGATACAGGGTCATACAGCAGGAAAACTGAACCTTCTGTCCAAGTCATCAATGCTGACCATTTTTCCAAAACTGAACGAGTCGCATTTGTCTGTGTTTGGCCCATATCCCTTCAAAACTTTCCCTCTCCATGTACTTGCCCGAATTTTGTTTCCATGTTGCAATTGTGCTTGTTTTGCCCATGTGGCCCTGTTAGTTCGTTCCGCCTATGCACCATCCTCTGTGGATAATGTTACCTCTCAGCTCCCTCTTTAAATCTTTGCTCACTCACCTCACGTTTATACGCTCTTGGACTCACTTACCCTTGGCTATTCACCATTCTTATTCTCTGCATGGTTTTAAAAACTTTTATAAGTCACCCCTTATAAGCCTCCTCTGTCCAAGGGAAATATTGAAGACAATGTTACAAATATCTCCAACTCATGTATCAAAGTGCTGGCCAATGACGGCAAGTGTGCCAAAGGCTGCTTTCACCACACTGTCCACCTGTGATGCCACTTCCAGGGAACAATGTAACTGCACCCCTTGGTCTGTCTCTGTTCAATAACACTATCCAGGGTTGTACCATTAACTGTGTTAGTCCAAAACTCAATACCTGAATTAAAATCCATCTTTCATGTCATGCTCCACTGGCCCAGTTGGTCGGGATCCCCTTTGATAACCGTATTCACTGCCCACTACACCATTAACTTAATCATCCACAAAATTACTAACAATGACTCCGATATTCTCAACCAAATCGTTTGTCGATGATGCACATCAGTGGACCCAGCATCCATCTTTGTAGCACACCGCTGGTCACAGGCCTCCAGTCTGAACAACAATCCTCTCCCACCACCCTCTGTCTCCTACTGTCAGGCCGATTTCGTATCCAGTTGTCTAGCTCCTCCTGATCACATGTGATCTAATCTTACAAACCAGTATTTCATGCTAAATCCCGTCAAAGGCCCTGCTGACTTTAGTGGAGACAATGTACGATCACCACTTCAACAAAAACAATCAAGTTAGTGAGACCTGTCTTTGTACGCACAAAGCCATGCTGACTATCTGTCATCAATCCTTGCCTTTCCACATGCATGTAACTCCTGTCTGGCAGAATCATTTCAACAACTTACCCACCACTGACATTGGGTTACTTGGTCTTTAGTTCCCTGGGTTTCCATTGCAGTCTTTCTTAAATAATGGAACAAAACCATATGGTTGTCAGAGCTGGACTGCATGGAAACTGACCCTTCAGTTGGTACCAACCATAATCTCAAACTAAACTCATCCCAGCTGCCTGTTGCTGGCCCATATCCCTCCAAACCCTTTCCTATCCATGTACTTAACTAAATGTCTTTTAAACATTGTAAATGTACTGACATCCACCTCAGGAAGTTCATTCCACACCCAAACCACCCTCTGTGTAACAACCTGCCCCTTATTTTCTTTTTTTTTAACATCTCTCTCTTCTAACCTTAAAAATGTGGCCCATTTCCTTGAGATTCCCTCATCCTAAGGAAAAGGCAACTACCATTAACTCTATCTATATCCCAACTTTTTTCTTAAACTTCTATGAGGTCACCTCTCAACCTCCAGGCTCCACTGAAAAGAAACTCCGCATATCCAGCCATTTTTCAGAACTCAAGCATTTCATACCCAGCAAGGTCATGGTAAATTTCTTCTGAACACCTTTCAGGTTAATAATGTTCTCCCTATAACTGGGTGACCAGAACTGGACAGAGTATTGCAGAAGAGTTCTCACCAATGTCCGTACAATATCATAATCACGTCCCAAATCCTCCACTCAATGGACTGAGCAATAGTCAGGCATGCCAAGCACTGTCTTATCCATCCTGTGATGTGAGCTTCAAGAATTATGTACCTGAACCCGGAGGTCCCTCTGCTCTAAAACACTAACCGAGGCCCGAACATTAATTGTATCAGCTCTACCCTTGTTTGTTTTACCAATTGCACTACCTCACATTTATTCAGATTGAAGTCCATCTACAGGTTTTCAGTCCATTCATCCATTTCATCAAGATCCCTTTGTAACATTAGAAAACCCCCTTCACTGTCCACTATGTCACCCTCCAGCCTTCCAGCCCATCTCACATGACTGTCAATGGTACAAATACTCTTTGCTCGTAGCTCCTCGATTTCTTCCCTAGCATCCCACAGTGTCCTGTGGTACACTTAATCAGGTCCTGGGGTTTTCCATACCTTTTGTGTTTTAAAACCACCAGCACCACCTCTTCTGTAACATGCACTCTTTTCAAGTCATAGAGATGTACAGCATGGAAACAGACCCTTCAGTCTAATTCATCCGTGCTGACCAGAAGACTTCAATAAATTCATCCTATTTATCAGCATTTGGCCCATGTGCCTCTGAACCCTTACTCATATACCCAACCAGATACCTTTTAAATGTTGTAATTGTATCAGTCTCCGTTACTTTTTCTCTCAGCTCATTCCATACACACATCACGTGTGCATGAAAAGGCTTTCCCTTCGGTCCCTTTTTAAACCTTTTCCCTCTAACCTTAAACCTATGCACTCTAGATTTGGACTTCCCAACCCCTGGGAAAAGACATTGAATGTTTATCCAATCCATGCCCTTCATGTTTATATAAACCTCTTTAAGGTCTCTGATGCTCCAGGCAAAATAGCCCCAGCTTATTCAGCAACAACCCTGGCAACATCTTGGAAATCTTTTCTGAGCCCTTTCAAGTTTCACAACATCCTCCCTATAGCAGGGAGTCTGGAATTGCGGAGAACTCTAATTGTGGTCTAACGTATCACTCTTGTTCCCTGAGTTCCCCAGTCTTTGACCATAGTAAGTTCTGGAGTGAAAAATTTGTTTAGGGTCTTAACCATATCTGCTAATGAAAGCCAACACACCATACGCCTTCTTAATACCCTCTCAAATTGGTTGGTAACTTCAGGGACACCGGATCCCTCTGTTTGTATACACTGTTAAGAATCCTGCCTTTACCTATGTAAGTTTTTTCTGCAGAATCCTCCAATCTGAAACCATCCCTATCATTGTAACTTCCCACAGTCCCTACAACACTCATAAACTGTGAAACCTCCTCAAGTCACTATATTCGTAATGCCTGCAAAATTCTCCAATCCCGATATCCATCCTTAACTCTTGTAAATGCCACCAGCCTCCACTGCCCTTATGGGGAACATTGCAGAGGAGGGAAGAGTTGTAGAGACTATGCCATGTTACTGAGGTAGGAAGGGCTGCAGAACCTGGAGGATGGTGCTAGTGTAGGAAGGGACTTGGATCCTGCAGGCGGTTAGAGGGACCGGGACTCATAGAACCTGCGGGATGGGACCAAGAATGGGTTGTGAAACATGAAGGATGTTATAATTTGAACCACAGATAATTTTTGATTGAACCATTCAGCCGTACTTAGAGTCAAAGAGATGTACAGCATGGAGACCGACCCTTCGGTCCAACCCGTCCATGCTGACCAGATATCCCAACCCAATCTAGTCCCACCTCCAGCATCTGGCCCATATTCTTGTAAACCCTTCCTATTCATATACCCATCCAGATGTCTTGGCACCAACCTTCACCACTTCCTCTGGCAGCTCATTCCATACACCTACCACCCTCTGCATTGAAAAAAATTGCCCCTTAAGTTTTTTATATCTTTCCCCTCCAACCATAAACCTATGCTCTCCAATTCTGGACTCCCACACCTGAAGATAAAGACTTTGCCTCTTTAGCCTCTCCATGCCCGTCATGATTTTATAACCCTCTGTAAGATCGCCCCTAATAATTTTATAAACCTCTGTAAGTTCACCCCTCAGCCTTCGATTCTCCAGGGAAAACAGGCCCAGTCTAATCAACCTCTCTCTCTAGCTCAAACCCTGCAACCCTGGCAGCATCCTTGTAAATCTTGTCTGAACACTTTCAAGTTTCACAACATCCTTCCAATAGGGAGGTGACCAGAATTGCACACAATATTCCAAAAGTAACCTAATCAATGTCCTGTACAGCAACAACATGACCTGCCAACTCCTGTCCTCAATACTCCGACCAATAAAAGAAAGTATACCAAATGCCTCCTTCACTATTCTACCTACCTGCGACTCTGCTGTCAAGGAGCCATGAACTGCACTCCAATATCTTTATGTTCAGCAACACTCTGTCAGACCTTACCATTAAGTGTATAAGTCCAGCAAAAATATGCTTTTGCAAAATGCAGCACCTCACATTTATCTGAATTAAACTCCATCTACCACTTCACAGCCCATTGGCCCATCTGATCAATATCCCATTGTAATTGGAAGTAACCCATTTCGCTGGCCATTACACCTCCAATTTTGTTGTCATCTGCAAACTTACTAACTATACCTCTTATGCCTACATCCAAATCATATATCTAAACAATACATAATATTGGACCCAGCACCGATCCTTGTGGCACTCCAATGGTCACAGGCCTCCAGTTTGAAAACCAACCCTTCCCCACCACTCTTTGTCTTCTACCTTTGAGACAGTTCTGCACCAATTGGCTAGTTCTCCCTCTATTCCGTGAGATCTAACCTTGCTAGCCAGTCTCCCATGGGGAACTTTGTTGAACACCTTACTGAAGTCCACATAGATCACATCCACTGCTCTGCCCTCATCAATCCTCTATGTTACTTCTTCAAAAAACTCAATCAAGTTTGTGAGGTATGATTTCCCACTCTCAAAGCAATGGTGACTATCCCTAATCAGTCCTTGCATTTCCTTGACCCTGACTCATGCATGGACATCCTGTCCCTCACGATTCCCTCTAACAACGTTCCCACTGATGTCAGGCTCACCAGTCTATAGTTCCCTGGCTTTTCTTTACTGTCTTCCTTAAATAGTAGCAACACGATATCCAACCTCCAGTCTTCTGGCTCTGATGCCCTGTTTCTAGAGATCTTTACCGGAATGGCTGTGCAAATCTTCAGGTTCCCAGGCTGGGAGGTGTGAGTTCAGATGTGAATCTATTTGCCCATTCTCTCTGTGTGCCTGAGATTGATCTGGTGGCGTTCTGGTAGAAAGCACTCTCAGTATATCCGGTAACATCCAGATCTACAGGACTGACCACAGCTCACCTCATCAAAGCCTTCGTTTAGAATGGTCTTTATTTTAATATTTTTAAATGGCAGTTTTGTGAGATGCAGGAATTGAGGAGTTGTCATTTTTGAAAGAATGAAACTTTTATCATTGACCCTGACCCATGCACCGGGGATTCGTGGATTCTGTTATTCTCTACAGACTATCACTCAGAGGATTGTATCACCAGGGAATCTGAGTGCAGATAGTCTTTGCTTGGTAGAGTGTCAGTTTCCCAGTTGATGTCAGCTCGGACACAGTGTTTCTGGACAATGTGTTACTGTGTAAATACCTCACCGACTGGTTCAGGGGTGAGTGCGCTGTGCCCTGAGCACCAGGAACTGGGAAACCTCATGCTGATTGTATGCGGCAAAAGTGAGAATTGCAGATGCTGCAGATCAGAGTCTTGATTAGAGTGATGCTGGAAAAGCACAGCAGGTCAGGCAGCATCCGAGGAGCAGAAAAATCAACGTTGTGCCAGATGTCGATGTTCCTGCTCCTCGGATGCTTCCTGACCTGCTATGCTTTTCCAGCAACCATTCTAACCTAGACTCTATTTGTATGTGAGGCTCAGCGGAGAAAGTGAGGTCTGCAGATGTTGGAGATCAGAACTGAAAATATGTTGCTGAAAATGCGCAGCAGGTCAGTCAGCATGCAGGGAACAAGAGATTCGACGTTTTGGGCATTACTGAAGAAGGGCTTATGCCCGAAACGTCGAATCTCCTGTTCCCTGGATGCTGCCTGACCTGCTGCGATTTTCAGCAACACATTTTCAGCTGTGAGGCTTAGCACCAGACTGGGTGAGAGCAACTCCCTGAGTAAATGACAGGTATGGAACTTGGGTTCCTCCTGCTGTCTTTGACCTTGTGCCATATTGTTATCTCCCTCTCATGAGTGAGTGTGTCATGTTCTCTAGTCCTGACAGTGTCCACTCCCTGGAAACCCTTCCAGCTGTTGAACATCTCCCTTCTCTCTCACTCCCTCCAGCCCTTCCAACCTGGCCTTGGTCTTGTATCTCCTGCAATCCTAAATGACCAATGTTATCGCATTGCTTTCCTTTGAGCTGTGTGGGAACAAACCTGAAGTAGTTTTGGGCCATTGGAACAAAAAGATAACTTCCCCTTCTCCACCTTTGTCAAACAGAGTCTGCTTGTTTGTCTCTCTCCCATAAGGGGAAGGAACCATCCTTTCAGCATCCACCCTGTCCATTCCCCTGAGGATCTGTACATTTTAATGAGGACAACTCTCCTCCTGATGACCCTCAGTGACACAGCACCGAAGTGACATGTTTATGTTCCCCGATTTTCTGCAACTGCTTCCTTTTGCTCTATCCCTCCCTCATTCTGAAACCTCCACCAGTCTGGACAGTGCTCCAAACCACTAATTACTGAGAATGCTCCAACCTCCTACCTCTGTAAACTCCTCACACTCCTACAATCCTCCTTGTCTGTGAGAACCCCTCCAGCTTCTACAGTCCCTCTAAATTATTGCATCTCCTACAGCCCTTACCACTCTGTATGCTCCAGTCACTACATTTCTCCATGCATCTGTAAACCCGTCCAGCCCTTTCAAATCTGCCTATCTCTCCAAGGTCCCGCATTTCCACAAAACATTCCTCTACGTGGAACTTCCGCCAGATACCACGAACCTCCAGATCTCAGTAATCCCCTTGCAGTTTTCTCTGTCTCTATTCCCATCTTCAGTCCCGACAACCCAACTTCCATATACAACATCAAGTCCCTGCAATCCTCCCAAACTGTGTAACCCCCAAAAGACCTTACAATTCTATCTCGATCACTATCTGCCTGCAGTGATTTGAAACTTCGGCAATTAGAGTCAGAGAATCATAGAGATGTACAGCATGGAAACTGATCTTTCGGTCCAACTTGTCCATGCTAATCCAGTCACACCAGTCAGCACCTGGCCCATCTCCCTTTAAACCCTTCCTATTCATATACCCATCCAGATGCCTTTCAACTGTTGCAATTGTACCAGCCTCCTCCACTTCCTCTGGCAGTTCATTCCAAACGCGTACCACCCTCTGTGTGAAATATTTGCTCCTTAGCTCTCGTTAAATCTTTCCCCTCTCAACCTAAACCTATGACCTATAGTTCTGGACTCACCAACCCCAGGGAAAAGACTTTGTCTATTTATCCTATCCTTGCCTCTCATAATTTTGTAAACTTCTGTAAGGTCTCCCCTCAGTTTCCGACGCTCCAGGGAATAGAACCCCAGCCTGTTCAGCCTCTCCCTATAGCTCAAATCCTCCAACCTTGGCAACATCCATGTACATCATTTCTGAACCTGTCAAGTTTCACAACATCCTTCCGATAGGAAGGAGACCAGAATTGCACGCGGTTTTCCAAACGTGACCTAACCAATGTCGCTCCCCCAAATATCTCCCCACAACACGACCTCCCACTCTTGTACTCAATACTCTGACCAATAAAGGAATGCATAGCAAGTGCCTTCGTTGCTATCCTATCTACCTGTGACTCGACTTTCAAGGACCTCTGTACTTCATTTGAAAAATTGGATAGACAGATGGAGTGGCCTGAGGTCTTGTGGGTGAAGCTAGTTCAGTCTAAGCTGTTAGGCAGAGCCAGTGAGGTATTTGCAGCGCTGTCTCATGAGTGGTCAAGAGATTATGCACATGTCAAACAGGCTATTGTAAGTGCTTATGGATTAGTACCAGAAACGTAATGAAGCCGTTCAGAAACATAAAGAAAGAACCAGGACAGACTTATGTGGAGATCTATACAATTAAACATAGTAATCGTTCTGCAACATCTCCAGTCTCCATGCGTCCCTCTGTCATGGTGAGCTGCTTCAATCCCCATAACATTTCCTGTCTCTGTACACCATCAAGTTGATACAACCCTTCTGATTTCTATCATGTCCTGCTTACCCGTTTTTGTGAATTCAGCCGAGCACTGATACTCTCTCTATCTGTGTAAATGCCTCAGTCTCTACAATCCCCATTACTTTGCAGCCCCCACCAGACCCGAAAGCCATCACTATCTGTGAAAGCTCCTTCAGGTCTATATCATCCACCTTGCTGAAACCCGCTATCACAATTGGAACCCCCAGTATTTCCTAACATTGTTGAGTCTCTAAAACCGACCCTATCAGTTTAATCTATTCCACTGCGTACAACACTCCAAGTCTGTGTAATCTCTTCAATACCTTCAGTTCCTTTATACATATAGGTGTGACTGCTTTGTGACCACTGTATACTCATTTATATCTGCAAAAGAAGCTGCTCACTGTAGCACATCCTATGCTCATAAGTGAATCTTGTCTCTCACAAGCCTCTCTACGACTCTCTCCTCCAGTCTCTACAAGCTTCCCTATCCCTGTAGTATCTTGCAGCATGCACACCACTCACTCTCTCCGACATACCTTCCAGTGCATGAAATCATCTCTCTTTCTAACTTTTTTCCCAGTCTACAACTTCCTCCCTATCCCTGCAACATTCTCCAGTCTACATCATCCTCCATGTGCTTGCAACATTCTCCAGTCCATACCACTCTCCCTTTCCCTGTAACATTCTCCAGTCCATACCATCCTCCCTATCACTGTGATATTGTCATGTCACGATCCACAGCCCTACACACATCCCTTTCTCTGAAGTCTAATCAAAGACGCTTTATCTCTCTAACAGCCTCCAAACAATAAAATGCTTTCTCCTGCGAACATTCTGTAGCAACTGTAACTATATTTAACCCTGCAACATTGTCGCGCCCCCAAACATCTCTCCCACTCTGTGACCTCTACCCATCCCTCCAAGGCCCTCTCTCGGTGACACATGCCATGCATTTGCAACAAGGCAGGTGGAATGACAGCATTAACTGAAGAAAACAGATATGATCGAACTGTTATTGTGGAGGGTGGCTGCAGAATGACCTGGGGATCTGGAAGATCAAATCACAATCCATGCTCGTTGTTAAGTTGGATACAATATTTTCTTGGTGATCGTCAGCAGAGGCATGTGGAGTGGTCAATTTTTGATTGGACGTCTGTGACCAATGGTGTTTCACAAGGATCAGTGCTGCGATGTCTGTGTGTAATTTCTAGCTGTGATTCAGATGAAAAGGTCAGCAGTTTGATTAGTATTTTGCAGACGACATTTGGAAAGGCATGTAATGCTCAGGGATAGTTTGGGGAATTGTGGATAGTGAGGAGGAGTGTTAAAGGTTGCAGCAGTGTGTAGACCAGCTGGGACGCTGTGCAGAGAAATCGCAAACCGAATGTCATCGGGACAAGTGTGAAGTGATACATTTATGAAGTCAAATGGAAGAGAGAAGTGCACTAATTGTCTAATTGGAAACATTGATAAATAGATGATCTTGAATGCAAATCCATATCTCCCTCAAAATAACAACACAGTAGGATGTGGTGGTAAAGGAGGAGTATGGTATGGTTACCTTCATTGGTCACAGTATTGAGTACAGACGTTTGCATGTCATGTTGTGACTGAATGAAACTTCATTCGGCCATGTTTGGAATGTTACGTGTCGTTTTCATCACCACACTACAGGAAGGATGTGGAGGCTCTGGGGAGGTTGCAACAGAGGGATTGTTTTGCGAGAGTATCGGAGACTGAGGGGTGACCTGGTACAGGTATATAGCGTTAGGAGAGGTGTGAATAGTGTGGATAGTTGGAATCCTTCTTCCAATGTCGAAATATCAAACACTGAGGCGCCTCGGTTTAAGGTGAGAGTGAGAAGTTTTAAGTGAGATGAATGAGGCCAGTTTTCTTTACCGAGAGGGTGGAAGCTGCTCAGGAGGTGGGAGAGGTGGCAATGAGAGCAAAGTTATGAAGTGGCATTTAGACAGAAACATGAACAGGCAGAGAATAGAGGGATATCGCCCATGTGCAGGCAGATGGGATTAGTTTAGAATAGCATCATGGTCAGCACAGCCATGGTGGGCCGAAGGGCCTATTACTCTGCTGTACTGTTCTATTTTCTAACTTAACGGCATCTACCCTGTCCAAGCCCCTCAGAATCCTGGATGTTTCATTCAATTTCTCTCCCATTATTCAAAACCTCAATGGGTTCCAGGTCAATCTCCTCCACCTCTGATCATTGGAAAATCCCGCCATCTCCAGGATCAGCCGAGTGAACCTTCCCTGGCCTGCCTCCAACACAAGAATGTCTTTCCTTAGGGCACACATACTGTTCATTATAACCTAGGTGTGGTTTGACTTGTACCTTGCATCATTTTACCAAGACCTCCCTATTTTCAGACATTCCCTCTGTAACAAGTGCCACCATTTGATTTGCCTTCTCTATTACCTGCTGATCCGTAAGCTACATTTTTCAGATTGATAAACAAGAACTCCCTCACCCCTTTCTGCTATCAATCTGAAACCAAATAGTGTTAGCCTGACAGTAAGTCGGGAACGTGCTGGAATGTGTTTTAAAGGATATGACAACAAATGATAACTGGATGCTTAGAAACAATGGGAGACACATGATTTTGTAAAAGGGGAATATTTTAAATCTGTTGGATTCTGCATTTTGGTGTGACCATAAATGCAGAATAGATAAGGGTAGGGGAGGCTAGTTGCAGTAGAGGGATATTTGAAATTTCAATAAGTTTCAACAAGGGCTAAAAATGAGCTCGGGAGAGAATCGGGCCCCTGAAAGGTCAGTGCGGCTGTCTGTGTGGAATCACTGCTGATGGGGGAGATACTGAACAAATATTTTGTGTTCGGATTTACTGTGGAGAAAGACATGGAAGCTGTGTGCTCTTCCAGCACCACTAATCCGGAATCTGGTTTCCAGCATCTGCAGTCATTGTTTTTACCTCATTGATTTTAACCGGACTGCGAATCCTCTTGCAAGGATGCCTGCCTTGAAGAAGTTTTCCTCCTCTCTCTGCAAGAATCTCAGGGAGTCCCTCCACGCTGCAGGCTCACTGCCTTTATTCCTGATGAAGGGCTTTTGCCCGAAACGTCGATTTTGCTGCACTTTGGATGTTGCCAGAACTGCTGTGCTCTTCCAGCAACACTAATCCAGAATCTAGTTTCCAGCATCTGCAGTCATTGTTTTTACTTCTGTATCTAAATGGCTAGTTCTCCCTGTGTTCCATGAGATCGAACCATGCGAATCAGTCTCCCATGGGAAATCTTGTCGAACGTTTTACTGAAGTCCATATAGATCACATCTACTGCTCAGCCCTCATCAATCCTCTTTGTTACTTCTTCAAAAAACTCAATCAAGTTTGTGAGACATGCATAAAGCCATGTTGACTATCCCTTGCCTTTCCAAATATATGTACATCCTCTCCCTCAGGATTCCCTCCAAACAGCTTGCCCACCACCGAGGTCAGGCTCACTGCTCTGCAATTCCCTGGCTTGTCCTTTCCACTCTTCTTAAAAAGTGGCACCACGTTTGCAAACTTACAGTCTTCCGGCGTCTCACCTATGACAATCTATGATACAAATATCTCAGCAAGAGGTCCAGTAATCACTTCTCTAACTTCCCACAGAGTTCTCGATTACACCTGATCAGGAAGTGGGAATTTATCCACCTTTATGCATTTCAAGACATCCAACACTTGCTCGTCTGTAATATGGACATTTTGCAAGGTGTCACCATCCATTCTATATCTTCCATATCCTTTTCCACAGTAAAATCTGATGAAAAATACTCGTTTAGTATCTCTGTCTTTTAACCGTTGTAATTGTACCCACATCCACCCTTCCTCAGGAAGTTCATTCCACAATCGAAACACCCTCTGTGTAACAATTTGCCCCCATGCCTTTTTTTTGAACATCTCACTCTTCTAACCTTTAAATTGTGGTCTCTCCTTTTGAGACTCCCCCATCCTACAGAAAAGACAATTACCATTTAATCGATCTAAAAAACTCATTTTTTAAAATAAACTTTTATAACATCACGTCTCAACATCCAGACTCCTGTAAAAAAAAAAGACTCACCCGATCCAATCATTTTTCAGAACTCAAGCCTTCCATATTCAACAACGCCCTGGTTAATCTTTTCCGAATCCCCTGCAGCTTAATAATATCCTCCCTATAACTGGGCGACCAGAACTGGGCAGAGTATTGCAGAACAGGCCTCACCAATGTCTGTGCAATCTCAACATGACGTCCCAAATCCTACACTCAACGGACTGAGCAATAGTCAGGCATGCCAAGCACTGTCTTATCCATCCTGTGATGCAAACTTCAAGAATTATGTACCTGAACCCAGAGGTCCCTCTGCTCTAAAACACTAACCGAGGCCCTAACATTAATTGTATAAGCTCTGCAATTGTTTATTTTACCTTGCATTTATTCAGATTGAATTCCATCTACAGTTTTTCAGCCCATTCACCCATTTCATCAAGATCCCTTTGTAATCTCAAAAAACCTCCTTCACTGCTGACAATGCCACCCTCTAGCCTTCCAGCCCATCACACATGGCTGTCAATGGTACAAATATCTTTGCTCGGGGCTTCACAATTTATTCCCTAGCATCACACAATGTCCTGTGATACACTTAATCAGGTCCTGGGTCTTTCCATAAATTTGTGTTTTAAAACCTCCAGCACCACCTCTTCTATAACATGTCCTCTTTTCAAGGCATAGAGATGTACAGGGTAGTAACAGACTCTTCAGTCCAACTCGCCCATGCTGACCAGAAGATGTAAGTACATCCATCTCATTTTACAGCGCTTGGCCCATGTACCTCTAAACCCTTATTATTCATAAACCCATCCAGATATCTCTTAAAAGTTGTCATAGTATCAATATCTGCTACTTTCTCTCTAAGCCCATTCCATACACACATCGCCATGTGCATGAAAAGGCTGTCCATTTTTATTCCTTTCCCCTCTAACCTTAAACCTCTGCCCTCTAGTTTTGGACTTCCCAACCCTTGGGCAAAGACCTTGAATGTTTACCCAATCCATGCCCCTCATGTTTCTATAAACCTCTGTCAGGTCACCCCTCAGTCTCCGACGCTCCGGAGAAAATAACCACAACTTATTCAGCAACAACCCTGTCAACATCTTGTGATTTTTTTCTGAACACATTCAAATTGCACAACCTCCTTCCTATCTTGGGGATACTGGAATTGCAGCGAACTCCAAATATGGACTAAAGTATTACTCTTATTCCCTGAGTTCCCCAGTTTTTGTCCTCAGTAAGTTCTGGAGTAAAAAATGTGTTTAATGTCTTAGCCATATCCTGCTGTTCCACACATCCATGCCCTCATTGATCTTTAAGGAGCAATATTTTGTCTCGAGTTTTCTTTTACTCAATATATTAATACAATCACTTTTGGATTCTTATTCTCATTATCTGCCAAGGCTATTTCATGTACCCTTTCTGCATTCCTGATTTCCACCCAACGTATATTCCTACAGCCCCTGTGATCCTCAGAGGTTCCCTTGATCCAGCTGGCTATACCTGACACGTAGCCCCTATTCCTTGACCAGACCCTCAATAGACAGCCAGTGTCTCCTAATGCTGTCAGCATTGAGTTGCACACAAACAGGAACCTGCTGGTGGTGATCGCTCAATTTGTCTCAATCTTGAAATATTCGCACTTGCCAGACTTCCCTTTCCCTGCAAATAGACTCCCCAATCACCTTTTGAACGTTCCTGGCTAACACGATCAAGATTGGTCAGGCCCCATTTTATGACTTGAACCTGTGGACCAGGCCTGTCCTTTTCCGAAGCTGTTTTCAAATTAATAGAATTGTGGTCACTTTGGCAAAATGCTTTCCCACTCACACCTCAGTCCCTTTCCCGACCTTAATACCCAAGGGAAGGTCAGGTTTTGCCCCTTTCTCTTTTCAGACCATTTTCATATTAATTGGGAGTTTCTGGAACACAATTACCAAATTCCTCCCTTGGAAACACTGAACACTGACAGTCCCAGTCTAGGTTTGGAAGATTTGAAAACCCCAACCATAACAGTCCTATTATTATGATTGATATTTGAGATCTCCTGATATATTTATTCCTCACTCTGCCACTGATTATTCGGGGTCAGTGGGACAATCGTGTCAGAGTGATGACCCATTCTTATTTCTCAGTTCCACAAACATAGGTTCACTGGGTGATAACATCGGAATATCCTCTCTAAGTACTACTGGGATGATTTATGCAATCAAAACCCACCACCACACGTCCTCTCTTGCCTCCCCTTCAATGCTTCCTGTAGCATCTCGAACTTGAAACAATGAGCTGCCAGTCCTCAACCTCCCTCAGTTGTGTTTCTGTAGTAACTATAATCTCCCAGTCCCATGTTCCAATCCATGCCGTGAGGTCATTCTCCTTAGCTATCAGGTCCCTTGCATTGAAGTAAATGCAGTTTAATCATCAGTTTCCACCCCTCCCCCATTTCTTGCTATATTCGTGCCTGCCTTGTCTGCTGAAATTGCTCTCTTTAACTTGTGCACCAACCTCAATCTTCTTTCTGGTGTTCCAACTGTTTAACTTGCAACATCCTGCCAGATCAGATTATATCCTCTCCAGCAGCTCTAACAATCGCCCCACCAGGATATGGGTCCCGCTCCTGCTCCCAGTTCAGGTCCATTATGCTGGCACCTTCAGACGTCCAGAAACTTGTTCACCAATGTCCCTGTGTTCCTCAGTACTCCAGGAGGACCTACTATTCATGATGTATATCGTTCACTTATGAGACTTCCCATAGTGCATTGCCTCACAGTGATCAGAAGTAAACTCCATCTGCCATTACTCTGCACAGTTTATCATCTGATTGATATCTGACTGCAGTCTGAGACCATCCCTCACCTTTCATGTCATCTGCAAACCTACTAATGATTCCTTCTGTTTTTACATCGGAGTTATTATTCCACAAAATAACCAGCAATGCTTCCTGCGCAGATCCCTGTGGTGCACCCACTGATGAAAGAATTCCAAACACGAGAAGTCTATCCACTTTTTTTTTAATCCACATTACCAACTTGCCTTGGATCCCATTGGCTCTTTACATTTGGACCAGCCTTCCACGAGGGACCTTGTCAAAGGCCTTATTCAAGTCCATGTAAACCACATCATCTGCACTGCCCTCATCAATATTTTTTGACACCATTTCAAAAAAACTGAACTGAATTCCTCAGACAGTATCTCACTCTTCCAAATCTGTGATGCTGCTGCAGAGGTGATCCTTGCCTTTGGAAGTGTTGATTCATCCTCAAAATTCATTCCAATAATTTCCCTCCCTCTGCTGTCAGACTATCTGCTCTGTAATTACCTGGCCTATCCCTGCTGCCCTTCTTGAACAAAAGAACCACATTAGCGACCCTCCAGACATTCAACACTTCACCTGTGGCCAGCAAAGTTTTATATATATCCACCAGGGGCCCAACAATCTTCTCCCTTACCTCCCATAGCAGCCTGGGATACATTTCATTAGGCACTGGGGATTTCTCCACCTTTATGCCTGTGAAAACATTTAATACCTCCTCCTTATTCATCTTTTCTTGTTCTCGAACCTCACCGTCCCAACTGAAATCCCCGGTGACAATGTCTTTCTCCTGTGTGAATACAGATGGGAAGTATTCATTGAAGTTCTCACCGATTTCCACTGGCTCCATTACAGATTGGCCCTTTGGTTTCTAACAAGCCTCGCTGTTTACCTGGGAATCCTCTTCCTCGAACTGTACTCATTAAATTCCCTGTGGCCTCTCCTTAACAGTATCTGCCAAGGATATTTCATGCCCATTATTTGCCCGTCATTTTAAGGATTGCCTTGCACTATCTATATGTTGGTCGGTCTTTGCCTGTTTTCATCGCCTTGTATTTCCTTCATCAAGCTCAGGATATCGCTTGACCAGTATTCACTGGAGTTACTGCCTTTGTCATTCACTCTTCGCAGAACACACTGGCCTTGAATTCTCCCTGTATCAATTTAACATACTTCCTGTTTCTGAGTGTGAACCCAACAGCAAAAAGTTCCTCCCAGTCTGTGTTTGCCAGATCCTGTCTCGTGGTAGTGATAATGCCCAGTGACAGTAATATTCTAATGATGATGGGGCTTCCACAAATTTGGCGTCTTCACTTCTGCCCTATCCTTATTTTACCAAAATGACTTTGAAAGCTAGTGTTAGGACTACTATCACCGAAACACTCTAAAAATCCTTATGTCTGTCATCTTGTCCAGCACTAAAGCCCAATCACGTTGCTGTAACCTTTTCCAATCCCAACAGCAGTCCTCCATCCTGTCCTACAGCACCTCATTATCTCTAACCTTCCATCATCCAATTCACCTCACTGTTTGTACAGCGTTTCCTACCAACCCTCCCATTATGTAATGTTCTGAAGCTTCCTGAACGCTCCCGAGATCTGTAACCATGCCCCGTCTCTCTCTCTCTTCAATCTTCTCTGTCTCTGTGACTAACTCCCAACACTACAATGTTCCGTACCTTTGACCACCTCCAGTCAGTACTAGCCTTCCTAGCTCTCGAACATCCTGCAGCCACTAAAACCATCCATGTACCTGAAATATCCTCTCAGTTGTTGTAACAACTCTCATTCTCACAACTGCCTCTGTCGATAACCTCAGCCAGTCCAAAGAATCCTTGCTAACTCAGTAACCTCACCCAATGTGTACAACTCTGAGTATGACTAACTTCATCCAGTCTCCCCAACTGTCTCTAACTCTAATTGTAGAGAGAATCCACAACCCTCCCTATTGCGTTCACCTCCTCCAGTCCCTCTCATGGACACCATCTATGGAACCTTATCCTGTCCCTGACTATATTCTCTTCCTGTTCCAATAAATCTTGTGAACTTTGTGACCTAGTCCAATCTCTGCAGTGCTCTGTATAATCAGCCTCACTGTGCCTGGAACCTGGCTTTAATTCCAGCCTTGGCCGATTGTCTGTGTGGACTTTGCATGTTCTCCCCCCTGACTGTGTAGGTTTCTTCCGGGTGCTTTAGTTTCCTGCCATAGCTCGACATTTGCACGATACGTGATTGTCGATCATAAATTGACCGTAGTATTCAGGCAAGTGTGCTTTAGGTGAGTTCATCATGAGAAATGCAGGGTTTAATGGACAGGGAGAGGGATGGGTCTGGTTAGGATGCTCTTTAGAGGGTTGGTGTGGGCTTGTTGGGCCAAATGGCCTTTCTCCACACTGTAAAGATTCTATTCAGGTTATTGTCCAGTCCTGTCAACCATCCCTGTCTCTTGAACCTTGCCTCATCCCCAATACTCTCCTTATATGTGTAATCTCCAACAGTCTCTAAAACACTCCTTGGCGATGTCAGCTTCTCCAGTCCTTACCATGACCAATATGACTGTCACCTCTTCCTGCTTTTAGAACAATCCTTATAACTGTTGTCATTGGTTACATCACTCCCAATCACTGTTCCATCCTGAACCCCCCCCCCCCCCACCCCCCAAAACATTTATATCTCTGTAAACCCATCTGGACTGTGTGTACCTCCTTTTGACAGTCCCATTCTGAGACTTCCTCTATATCAAAAACGTCAATAAGTGTAGGAAACCCTTATTATTGTAACCTCCCTCCAGCCTTACAGCACTGAGGATCTGTAGAAGCTCTCTTCAACCCGCCAGCCATCTCTGTGTCTGTAATCTATTCCACTCCCCAGAATTCATTCTCTCTGAGCTCTTCTGTAGTCCATTAAACACTCCCTCCCACTGTCTGTGTCATTGTAACCTTCTCCAAAAACACAACCTTCCCTATCTGTGTAAATCCCGACACCAGTCCCTACCCTTCTAAGCTCCGTCTAACAATATAACCCTCCATGTTTGTGTATTCAGCTTCAGTCCCTACTCACCTCCCTATCTGTGTAACCTTCTCCAGGCATTTTTGCTTCACTCTCTTCAACTGTCCCTGTCAGTGTAATCTCTTCTGGACCTGAAAACTCCCCTCTCTTTAACTTACTCAGGCAACACAACCCTCACTATCTGTGACCTACTCCTGTCGGAGAACCCTCCCTCTGTGAACTGCTCCAAATCTTCAACTCTCCATAAGCTCCTGCAGTCTTAGAGCCCTCCCTGTGTACATAACCTCTTCCAGTCCCTAAAACGCCATCAGTCTGTGGAGACCCTACCAGCATCCCTATCTGTGTTATCCTGTCAGGTCCCTGCAACACTCCCGATCTGTAGATCCCACTCCAATGCCTGTGTTTCACCCGGTCCTGTTCCTACAAGACTCATTAACTATGTAACATTCTCCCGTCGCTATCACCCACCGTGTCAATGTAAGCTCCTCCTGTATCTCCATCCAGTTACGCATCTCCATAACCTTCTCCAGCTCTTACATCCCTATCTGTGTAAACATCACTCTCCACTCGAACCCTCCCTACCGCAGGAACTTCCTCCTGTTTGTGTAATGCTCCCTTATCTGTGAAACTGTCTCCAACCAAACTTGCTACCCCAATCTCTGAAAAACGAATCCAGATTCCACACCCTCCTTAACCCCTAGAACCTAAGCCTTCCTATATCTATAAACATCTTCAGTCACAATGACCCTCCATATCTCTGTTTGTTCTGCCAGATGTTACAAACCTCTTTATCTCTGTAATCTGCTCAGTTCCCTAAAACAGTCCCTGTCTGTGTGATTCAGCCCTGTCGTACAAACATCCTTATCCTGGTAAATTTCTCTATCCCTCCCAGCATTCCCAACTCCTTGAACCCGTCAGCCCTACAGCTCTCCACATTTCTGTAACCTCCTGTGGGCCTATGGTCCTCCCTCCCTGTGAAACCACCTCCAGTCCCCACATCCCTCCCAATCTGGGTCCTCTGCTCCAAATCAGACCATTGCTGTCTCTGTAAACACCTCCACCCCTGACAACTCTTCTCATTTGTGTAACCTCGTTCAGACCCCATACTCTCCAGCTTCCTGCATCCTCTTCCTGCATTGCAACTAAAACCACATGTTTATGTAATATCCACCAGTGCTTAAACCTCCCCAACTCAGTAACCACTTGCAGCCCTAACAAAGCACCTAAACTGTGAAACCTCTTAATTCCCTACAATCCTCCCTCCCTCCCTCCTCAACTACCTTCATCACCATGAAACCTCACAATCACTGAAGTCACCTTTTGGCACTGCAACCCTCCTAATGTCTGCAAAATCCTTTTGTCCTGATATCCCTCCCTGTCTCTGTAACCCCCACCACCCTCCAGTGCCCTTCTGGGGAACCTGGCAGAGGAGGGATGTTTTGTAGAGTCCGGGCCATGTTACAGAGGTACAATCCTGGGAATTACAGATTTAGTCTAATGTCTGTGGGGTGCAGATTATTGGCAAAGACTCTAAAGACAGGATTTATGACTACTTGGAAAACTATCGTTTCATTAGAGACAGTCAGCACGGGTTTGTGAGGGGCAGGTCATGCCTCACAAATCTTATTGAATTATTTGAGGATATGAGCGAATACGTTGATGGCTCATTCAGAAAATAAGGAGGCATGGGATACAGGGAAATCTGTCTGTCTGGTTACAGGATTGGATGGCCCAGAGAAGACAGAGGGTGGCAGCAGGTGGACAGTATTGAGTCTGGAGCTCAGTGACCAGTGGTGTTCTGTAACAGTCGGCTCTGGGACTCTGCTCTCTGTGATTTTTATAAATGACTTGGATGTGGATTTTGGAGAGTGGGTTAGTAAGAAGTGAGGCCATACTGGATTTGGTTCTGGGTAACGAACCAGGCCAGGTGTTAGAATTGGAGGTAGGTGAGCACTTTGGGGACAGTGATCACAATTCGGTGACTGTTAATCTGGTGATGGAGAGGGATAAGTGTGCACTGTAGGGCAAGAGTTATAGCTGGGGGCAGGGAAATTATGTGCGGTGAGGCATGACTTAGGATGGAAAAGTAGGCTTCAAGAGAAGGGTGCAATCGATATATGGAGCTTGTTCAAGGAGCAACTATTGAGTGGCCTTGATAAGTATGTACCTGTCAGGCAGGGAGGAAAGGGTCATGTGAGGGAGCCGTGGTTTAATATGGAATTGGTTACCCTGGTTAAAGGGAAGAGGGCGGCCTATGTAAAGATGAGGCGTGAAGGTTCAGTTGGGGAAATTGAGAGTTATAAGGTAGCCAGGAAGGATCTGAAGAGAGCTAAGAGCAGCAAGGAGGGGACATGAAAAGTCCTGAGTTGGTAGGATTAGGGAAAACCCAAAGGCTTTCTATAGGTATGTCAGGAATAAAAGAATGACTAGGGTAGGAATAGGTCCAGTCAAGGATAGTAATGAGAAGTTGCGTGTGGAGGCTGAAGAGATTGGGGAGATACTGAATGAATACTTTTCATCAGTATTCATTCAGGAACAGGGCATTGTTGCCGAAGTGAATATTGAGTCACAATTAGAATGGATGGCTTTGAGGTATGTAGGGAAGAGGTGTTGGAAATTCTGGAAAGGGTGAAAAGTCCCCTGGGCCTGATGGCACTTATCCTAGGATTCTCTGGGAAGCAAGGGAGGAGATTACCGAGTCATTGGCCTTGATTTTTATGTCCTCGTTGTCTACAGGAATAGTGCCAGAAGACTGGAGGATAGCAAATGTGGTTCCCTTGTTCAAGAAGGGGAGTAGGGATAACCCTAGTAACTATAGTCCTGTGAGTCTCACTTCTGTTGTGGGCAAAGTCTTAGAGAGAATTGTAAGGGATAGAATTTATGAACACCTGGATAGGAATAATGTGATCAAGGATAGTCAGCATGGTTTTGTGAAGGGCAGGTCGTGCCTCACAAAACTTATTGAATTCTTTGAGAAGGTGACTAAGGAGGTGGATGAGGGTAAAGCAGTAGATGTGGTGTATATGGATTTTAGTAAGGCATTTGATAAGGTTCCCCATGGTAGGCTACTGCAAAAAATACGGCGTTATGGCATTGAGGGTGCGTTGGAGGTTTGGATTAGGAATTGGCTGGCTGGAAGACGACAGAGGGTAGTAGTTGATGGTAAAGGTTCATCTTGGAGTGTAGTTACTAGCGGTGTTCCACAAGGATCTGTTTTGGGACCATTACTGTTTATCATTTTTATAAATGACCTGGAGGAGGGGCTAGAAGGTTGGGTGAGCAAGTTTGTGAATGATACGAAAGTCGGTGGAGTTGTTGACAGTGAGGAAGGATGTGGCAGGTTACAGCGGGATATAGATCAGCCTGCAGAGCTGGGCAGAAAGGTGGCAAATGGAGTTCAATGTAGCTAAGTGTGAAGTGATTCACTTTGGTAAGAGTAACAAGAAGATGGGGTACTGGGCTAATGATCAGATACTTGGTAGTGTGGATGAGCAGAGGGATCTTGGTGTCCGTGTACACAGATCTCTGAAAGTTGCCAGCCAGGTAAATAGTGCTGTGAAGAAGGCATATAGCGTACTGGCTTTTATTGGCAGAGGAATTGAGTTCCGGAGTCCTGTGGTCATGTTGCAGTTGTATAAGACTCTGGTGCGGCCGCATCTGGAGTATTGTGTGCAGTTTTGGTCGCCATACGATAGGAAGGATGTGGAGGCACTGGAACGGGTGCAGAGGAGGTTTACCAGGATGTTGCCTGGTATGGTAGGAAGATCATATGAGGAAAGGCTGAGGCACTTGGGGCTGTTTTCATTGGAGAAAAGAAGGTTTAGGGGTGACTTGATAGAGGTGTATAAGATGATTAGGGGTTTAGATAGGGTTGACCATGAGAACCTTTTTCCACGTATGGAGTCAACTATTACAAGGGGGCATAGTTTTAAATTAAGAGGTAGTAGGTATAGGACAGATGTTAGGGGTAGATTCTTTACTCAGCGAGTTGTGAGTTCATGGAATGCCCTGCCAGTAGCAGTGGTGGATTCTCCCTCTTTCTGGGCATTTAAACGGGCATTGGATAAGCATATGGAGGATAGTGGACGAGTGTGTGTTAGGTGGGCTTGGATCAGCACAACATCGAGGGCCAAAGGGCCTGTACTGCGCTGTATTTTTCTATGTTTTATGTAAGTTTGCTAATCATATGAAGATTGTTGGAGTGGTGGGTAATGTGGAGGGCTATTGTAGATTGCATAGGGACATTGACAGGACACAGCTGGCCTGGAAGTTGCAGATGGAGTTAAATCTGGAAAAGTGTGAAGTGATTCATTCTGGAAGGTTGAATTTTAATACAGAATTCAGGGTTAAAAGGCAGAATACTTGGCAGTGTGGAGGAACAGAGAGACCATGGGGTCTATGTCCATAGATCCCTCAAGTTGCCACGTACTTTGGTAGGGTTGTTAAAAAGGCATATATTGTGTTGGCTTTCCTTAGCAAGGGGATAGATTTTAAGAGCAGTGAGGTTTTAGTGCATCTTAATAGCCTCCTAGTGAGACCACACTTGGCATATTGTGTTCAGTTCCGGCCCCCTGTTTACAGGAACGATGTGCAAGTTTCAGAGAGGGTACACAAGAAATTTACCAGGGTGCTGCTTGGAATGGAGAACATTTCTCATGAAGAAAGTTTGAGGGAGCTAAGGCTTTTTTCATTGAAGTGAAGAAGGGGGTGGGGCAACCCTGTAGAGGTGAACAAAATGATGATAGGCACACAGAGAGTGAATAGTCAGAGACTTTTCCTCTTATGGAATAAATGGCTGTAACAAGGCGGCATAATTTTAAGGTGAATGGAGGATGGATAAGAGATAGAGAATGGTAGGTGGTTGGATGGACTGCCAATGGTGGTAGTAAAATTAGACACATTTGGGACATTTAATAGACTCTTGGACAGACACATGGATAATAGTAAAATGAAGGGTATGTAGGTAATTTTGATCTTATAGTTGGATAAAAGGTTGGCATGAAATCATGGCCGAAGGGTCTTGAGCTGAACTGTTCTGCGTTCTATGTTCTGTCTGGTAAGCTGGGTGATAAACTCAGATCAGTGTAAAATGATATGGCATTCAGGAGGAGCTAGTGAACTGGATTCAAAATTGGCTTGATGGTAGGAGACAGCGGGTGACGGGAGACATGTGTTTCCGACTGGAGGCATGTGACCAGCGGTGTAGTGGGTCCCCTGTTGTTTGTCATTTGGATAAATGGTTTGGATGGAATATTGGTTTCCTGGTAAGTAAGCTTCTTGGGTGGCACTGACATTGGAGGTAAAGTGGTTAGTGGAGAAGATCGCATATATTACAACATGATGAACAGTACTGCTGGGATAGTGGGCTGAAGAATAGCAGATGGAGTTTAATTAGATAAATGTGAAGTGTTCTATTTTGGTGAAACAAACCAGGGTGGGACCTGTACAGTTAATGTTTGGGCCCTGGGTGGTGTTGTCAGTCAGAGACCGAGCTATGCAGGTACACAGTTCTTTGAATGTGTTGTCACAGGTAGACAGGCTGGTGAATCAGACATTTGGGATGTTTACCTTCATTGGGGAGAGCATTCAGAGTAAGAGTTGGCATGTAATGGTGCATCTGTAAAATACATTGGTGAGGCTATCATAAAAATATTGTTGTTCAGTAAGAAGAACTCATTTGGTTCACTTACCTCCTTTTAGGAATCTGATCCAGACCTACAGCAATATGGCTGACTCTGAGCTACCCTCTGGGTAATTAGCAGTCGGGTCAAAGAATGTTCGTCCAGGCAGTGACAACTACATCCAACGAATGAATAAATAAAAAGACCTATGCACTTCCGTACCTCTGGAAACAAGTCCAGCTGCAGCAATCCGTACTGGTTTTGTCACACCATTCTAGACCTGACCACTCTCTATAACACTCTCACCGCCTCCCACCTTCACCTCTCCCTGTTCCTATCGTGTCATTAAACCCTGACAATGATTCCCCTTCCCACTGCCCTCCTCCTGCTACCAGACCCTTTGCAATCCATTTAACATTTACTCCTAAAGCACTCTCTCACTTCAAGATTTTAAGTATTTTGTGCTGATCTTCTCAGCCTCATAATCTAGTATGATCCCTTTTGTCCTGAGTGAGGGATCAGTGGGGATTTCTTGCTGAGGGTTTTACTGTTTCAATGGAATGTCCTTCTGTTGAGTGTTTTATACTGTTCCTTGAAATGTTTTCCACTGTCCATTTACAAACACATATTTCAGTCTGTTTAGGCTGTTTACCTTGGTCAGTTCTTCTCTCAAACTCATGTAATTGGCTATTTTTGTTTCTAGTTGCAGCTCGTCCTTTCTGTGATTCACTTTAAAACATTTTGTGTATTTAGCTGTACTTTATCACAATTTCCCGAAGGATCTCTCCCGGTGACGTTACACATTCACTAAGTTTCATCACACGGTCGCTCTGACATAGTTACATCCCTAGCCTGTTGCACAGCGAAACACTGAAAAAAAAATAACCGAACTCCTCTTCCAATATCAATGTTCTCCGTGTGATTGGTCCAGATTATACAAATATTGAAGTTTTCCAAAATTATCACAATGCCTTTATTAAAAATCCAATGAGTTCCTGTGTAATACAGTGATGAGCAATGGAATAAAGTTCGTTGGCTAAAATTGTTCTGCTGCTTGTGTCCTTGGCAAGTAGTAGCCAGAATTTACATTCAGACTGACTCGACTTCATGTTCTGATGCCAAATACTTTCTTTGTGATGTCTTCGTTATCCATTATTGTTAGCATTACACATTTTGCCCGAGTATCAGCAAGGTTGTAAACCACTGAATATTTTTGTTCACACTGTATCCATATTTCCCTGGTGTCTAAATCTCTTTTATCTCTGTCACAAATCCACCTTATTGCATCGACTTTGTCCATTCAATTAAAAGTATTCCTTTCCTTAATTTATTGTCACAAATCTATTCACTGACGTACAATTTTACTTAAACTCTGTCCCATCCTGTTCCTTTTTGCTTATCTTCAGCCAGATCCCCATGCTGTTTTCGTGTGTCACATTTTCCCTTTGGATTCGGAAAGTTCCTTTCACCTGAACGCTGTCCCTGCATCCTCTCTGGCAGTTTAAACCCTTGGCCATTAACCTACCGACATAATCGGCCAGGACAATAGTCCCAGCACCGTTCCAGTGGGGCCATCCAAAAGGATTATATTTAAAATCAGGCATGGGATGAAGTATCTCTGGCTGACCAGCCTTTCTTGCCCAGCCGGAGCTGCCCTTGAGCTGAATATCTTTCTCAGCCAGTTCAGCGGGTCAGTGAGAGGCAAACACTTTGCTGTGGGTATGTCGTGCAGATCAGATGAGGATGGGCAGATGTCCTTCTCGAAAGGGCAAGTGTTTGGGTTTTTTGGTCATCAGCAATGGTCTCATACTTACTTGTCGATTGTTAATTACTATTTTTAAAATTAGTGATTTCAAATTCCACCATTGTTGATGCTGGGGTTCCAGCCTGTATCCCCCGAACATTAGCAGAGGTTTGGGATACATGCTCCAGCAATAATACCACGAGGCCATCACTTCACCTGCTCACAGGTTGCTCATTCCTGACCGGTTATACCAGTGCATCATGAAGCAAAACCTGTCAATCCAACACAGTTGTGTGATCCTGATATCTTCCAGCACTCTGGTGATATCACTGAGGATCTTGCTTTCTGTCTGTCTCTGTCTCTGTCTGTCTCTGTCTGTTTCTCTCTTCTGAAGAAAGACGAGGCAGCACAATTCCCATTCTGCCTATTCCTGTCTCCTGTAGGTACTCAGGAAGGTTCAGACTCGATTAACTTCCCAGCTGCTGGGTGTCTCGTCCATCATCACATTGAAGATAGTTGGTCAGCCAGAGAGACAAAAGAGAGGGAGATCTGCAGCCTTCAATAAATCCTGCAGTGAGGTAAGATCACTCACAGTGCACAGAGCAGAGAGCAACGAGAGGGCTCCAAACATCGGCTGACAATATATGTCACTGATACAGTGCTGGAGGGTGAGCACAGTTCACACACACCCCAGGCTCAATCACCGCCCCAGTCTAAGTTCTGTTGTACTAAGACTCACTATTCTGCATCACTATCTATGGCATGTCTTGTACACCAGTGTCTTCAATAATTTGTAACTCCTATAACAGTTTATATCTCTGTAACCTCCTCCTATCTCAATAGTCCCTCGATATATTTGAAATGTACTGCATTCCAGACTACCATCCCTATCGCTGTAACTTGCTTCAGTGTCGACAACATGCCTCATCTCAGTAGTCCCCTCCTCCAATAACTGGAGACAGAGGCATGCAGCACAATCCTTCAATCCAACTAGTCCATGCTGACCAGAGTCCATGAACAAGTCACGTTTCCCTGTATTTGACCGGATCCCTTCAAACCTTCTCCTCCCAAGTACCTGCCCAAATGTATTTTACATGTTGTAATTGTACTTTTCTCTACCACTTCCCCTGGAAGCTCATTCCATAACTGCACCATCGTCTGTGTAGAAATTTTTCTCCTAAAATCTCTTTTAAGTGCTTCCTCTCCCATCTCATATTTATGCCCACTAGCACACAGAACATGACAGCGCAATGCAGGCCCTTCAGCCTTCGATTTTGCACCAACCTGTGGAACCAATCTGAAGCCCAAGTAGCCAACACTATTCAAATTCATGTCCATATGCCTATCCAACGACCGTTTAAATGCCCTTAAAATTGGCGAGTCTACCACTGTTGCAGGCAATGCATTCCATGCCCCGACTATTCTGAATAAAGAACCTACCTCTGGCATCCGTCCCATATCTATTTATTAATATTAGCATCTACCTAAATTTAAAGCTATCTCCCCTCCTGGTAGACATCGCCACCCAAGAGAAAAGGCTCTCACTGTCCAACCCATCTCACCTGCTGATTATCTTATATGTCTCTATTAATTGACTTCAAACACATTCTTTTGAACAAAAACAGCTTAAAGTCCCTCAGCCTTTCCTCATAAGACCTTTCCTCCGTACCAGGTAACTTTCTAATAAATCTCATCAGATGTGGTGAGTGTGGACTTGTTGGGCCGAAATGTCTATTTCCACACTGGAAGTAATCTAATCTAAGGGGACAACATTTGCTATCCGCCAGCCTTCTAGCACTATTCCTGTAAACAATGATGACAAAAAGATCAAAATCAAAGGCTTGGCAATCTCCTTCGTGGCTTCCCAGAGAATCCGAGGATAAATCCCATCTGGCCAATAGATTTATCTATTTTTAGACTTTGCAGAATTGCTAACACCTCCCCCTTCTGTACTTCAATTCAATCTAGTTATGGACTCCACTGCCCTGGCTAATCACCTTACCTGTATCCCTCGTGGTTTTAATCATCGTCCTGAGACTTGTATCATCGAAGGACAATGATACAAATAGTTCTGCTCTTGTCCCTGCCACTACTTATCACAATGTTCTGGGATACACTTATTCAGGACTTAAGGTGTTCTCTACCTTTGTGTTTGAAGACCTCCAGCACTACCTCTTCTATAATGGGAACTCTTTTCAAGCCATCACTGTCTCTTTAACTGACTTGTCTGCAGTAATTTCTGACAAAATGTTCATTTAGGGTCTTACCCATCTCCTGTGGTTTCCACACATGGATGTCCTTATTGATCTTTGCAGGGCCCTATTGTCTCTCTAGTTGCGTTTTTGTACTTGTGTGCTGTAGAATTTTCTTGCAATCTCCTTAACCTTATCTGCCAAAGCTATCTCATCCCCCATTTTGCTTTCCAGCTTTATCCGGCTTCTCTGTTTCTCTAAAACCCTCCAGTATCAGTAACATCTTCATCAATCTTTGCTCCATTTACAGTTTCCGGAAATGCTTCCTAAAACAGGATGATCAGAATTCTCCACAGTACTCCAACTGGGGACCCAGCAATGCCTTGTACAGCCGTATCATGATGTACCAACTTATGTATTCAATTCGCTGACCCATGAGGGCAAGTGTTCCAAATTCCACTTTCCCCACCTTGTCCACCTGTGATGCACCATCCAAGGAACTGCATTCCTTGGTCTATCTATGTTCGACAGCACTGCCCAGGGCCCAACTATTAACTGTGTTAGTCCTCCCTGGTTTGTCTTGACAGAATCCATCACCTGAATTCAGCTCCATCGGTCATTCCTTGGCCACTGGCTCAGTTGTTCGAGATCCCCTTCGATAACTGTATTCCCTGCCCACTATAACCCGTGTTCTATCCGGACGTTTATCAAAAAACTTACTAACAATGACTCCTATGCTCTTACTGAAATGTTTTCTGTAAATGATGCATAACAGTGGACCCAGCACTGTTCCTTATGGCACACTGCTGGTCATAGGCCCCCAGTCTGCACAACAACGCTCTCCCACCACTCTGTCTCCTATTGTCAAGCCAATTTTGTATCCAGTTGGCTAGTTCTCCCTGAAACCATGTGATCTAACCTTACTAACCAGTGTTCCACGCTAAACCCTGTCCAATGCCTTGCTGTGGTCAGTATAGACACAGTCTCCTGTTCTGTCTTCTTCTATCTTCTTAGTCACCTCTACAACAAACTCAGGCAAGTTTGTGAGACACTACTTGTGTACTTTGTGTCAACTGTCCCTAATTAACCTTCGCCGTTCGAAATGCATGTAACTACTGTCCCTCAGAGCCCCCTCCAACACCGTACGCACCACTAACATCAAGCCAATTGGTCTTTAGGTGCCTTGCTTTCCCTCGCGTCAGTTTTAAATAATGGCACAACGTGAAACACCCTCCAGGCTTCCAGCTCATCACCCGTGGCTGTCACTGATATAAATATCTCTTTAAGGGACAATTCTTCCAGAGTTTCCCCCAGTGTCCTCAGATATACATGATTAGCTTCAGGGATTTGACTTTTTTTTAGGCGTTATAAAATCGCCAGCACCTCCCGTTTTGTTATGCGGAGTCTTTTGAAGACTTCATTTCCCTGACTTCCCCAGTCTTTAAGTTCTGATGTGAAATTTTCGTCAAGGATCTCACCCATCTCCTGTGGTTCCACACATGGATTAACCCATTGATCTTCAAGGGGCATATCCTGTCTCTAGTTAATCTTCTCTCGTTAGTATTCATGTCGAATTCCTTTGGATTTCCCTCAGCATTATCAGCCAAAATTTTCTCAGGTCTCCTGCTTGCCCTCCTGCTCTACCTCTTCAGTGTATTACTGTACCCACAATGTTCTTTGAGGAATCCAGCTGGCCATATATGACATGGACGCCTTTATCTTGACCAGAACCTCAATACCCCCAATCATCCAGAATTTCCTTCTTGTAATCAGCATTGTCCTTCACACTAACAGAAATATCCTCACGCTGAACTCTCATTTTATCTTTCTTTTGATAGTTTCCCACCTGCCTGAGGTCCATTTACCTGCAAATACTCTCCACAATCAACTGCTAAAAGTTCTTGACCAATACCGTCTGGATTGGGGCAGACCAATTTTGATCTTTCACTTGTGGATCAGGCCTGTCATTTTCCATAACTGTTTTCAAATTAATACAGTTGTGGTCACTTTGTCAAAGTGCTTCCCAACTTACACCTCAGTCCCTTTCCCTACCTTGTTTCCCAAGGGGAGGTCAGGTTTTGCCACTTTCTCCAGGGAGAGGGCAAGCAACCAGTGGTAATTGTGCACATCAGTACACATGACATAGATACAGTTGGATGGGATCTGGTCAAGTGAGTATTAGGAGTTAGGTAATAAGTTAAAAAGTAGGACTACAGGGGCAGTGAGCTCCAGATTACTCCCAATGCCGCTCGTAGTGAATATGGAAGTAAAAAGACTAGCCGGATGGATGAGTGCCTGAGGAGCTGGTGGAGGGGGAAGGGTTTTTACGTCTTGGATCATTGGGGTCTCTTCTGGGGTAGAAGTGACCTGGACAATGGGGATTCTGAAAAATAAAGAGACCATCGGCCAGTCAGAGGAAAATCCACCAGCCACCGAGAGCACGTTTCCTATTCAGGATATCCAGGGGCACAGTCAAGGGAGAGAAAAGACTTCTGGTTTAAAGGAAATTTATTTCATGAGGCCTGACTGGTAAGGCAGACGAGCTCAGAGCATGGATTGCCTCTGGGGACTGGGATGTTATAGCCATAACAGAAACATGGCTGAGAGAAGGGCAGGAGTAACAGCTCAGTGTTCCAGGATACAGAAGGTACAAGTGTGACAGAAAGACAAGTAATTGAGGAGGGGGAGTGCGCTTTTGATAAATGAGAGCATAACAACAGTGATCAGAGAGGATACTCCTAAAGAGTAATCAAATGAGGCCATATGGTTGGGAGTTAGAAAGAAGGGGGCGGTCACTTTGTTTGGACTGTATTACAGACTCGCAAATAGCCAGCGGGTATGAGAAGAGCAGATGTGTAGAGAGATTGTAGATAGGTGTTGAATAAGTAATAAGAGAGTAGTATTGATTGGAGGTTTTAATTTCCCCTGGATTGACTTGGGACCTCAGAATACCATATGGGTAACAATTTGTCAAATGGGTCCAAGAAAGTTTCCTTGACAAATATATAGGCTGTCCTACTCTATTCAGGTGGGCGCAACATTGAACATCCCCTGAGAAAACAAGATGAGGAAGTGACTGAAGTGTCAGTTGGAGAGCACTTTGGGTCCAGTGACCGCAACTGTGTTAGTTTTAACATAACTACAGAAAATGATAGGAGAGGTCCACAGGTTAAGGAGCTATGCTGAAACACAGCCAGTTTTGGGGCCACGAAGCAGGATCGAGCAGAGGTTGAGTGGGTGAGTCTGTTTGAAGGAAAAGAAACGACTGGAAAATGGGAGGCTTTTAAAAGTGTGATACTGAAAATCCACGGTCAGTATGTACCTGTTAGGGTGAAAGGAAAATGGCAGGTTTAGGGATCCCTGGCTGATGACAGATATTGAGTCTCTGATCTGGCAATTGAAGATGGTATACATTGGGTTTAAGGTTTCCGTATCTACCGAACCTCTTCCGGCCCTAAAGACAGAATCAATCTGTGGAGACCTTATCAGGTCCATGCCACACATCGATCTGTTGAACCCACTCCAGGCCCTGTGACTGTTCCAATTCAGTTCCTAAAGGAACTGCGGTCTGTGTAACATGCTCTCATCACTATCACCCACCCTGTCAGTGTAAGCTTTTCCAGTATTTCCACCCATCTACTCATCTGCATAAACTTCTCCAGCTCTTACACCCCTATATCTGTGTTAACGACAACCTCCCCAACAACACTTTCCCACTTAGGCCAAACTCGAGGAGATGACTAATGCTCCTTTAGCTGTGTAACTGTCTCCAATCAAAATTGCTGTTCTCATCTCCAGGAAAATCCGTCCGATTCCACATCCTCCATGTCTAAATAACACCAGAACCTAAGAATTTCGACATCTCTCAACCTGTTCAGTCACGAGTACCCTCCATATGTGTGTTTTTTGCTTCCAGCCTAGACAACCTACATTATCTCTGTAATCTGCTCCATTCCCTAAATAGTACCTGTCAGTATAAACCAGCACTGTCCTCCCACTATCCTTATCCTTGTAAACTGATCCATCCCTCCCAACCTCCTCATCTCCATGAACTCCTGCAGGCCCTACAGCTCTCCACATTTCTGCAACCTCCTGTGGGCCTATGGTCCTCCCTCCCTGTCAAACCACCTGCAGTCCCCACATTCCTCCCAATCTGGCTCCTCTGCTTCAAATCAGACCATTGCTGTCTCTGTAAGCACCTCCACTCCTGACAACTCTTCCCATTTGTGTAACCGCGTTCAGACCCCATACTCTCCAGCTTCCTGCATCCTCTTCCTGAAATTGCAATCAAAACCACATTTTCTGTATTATCCACCAGTGCTTAAACCTTCCCCAACTCAGTAACCTCTTGCAGTCCTAATCAAACACCTTAAATTTGAAAGCTTTCAATTCGCTACAATCCTCCCTCCCTCCCTCCTCAAATGCGTTCATTACCATGTAACCACACAATTACTGAATTCTCCTTTTGCACTGCAACCCTCCTACGGTCTGCAAAACTCTCCTGTCCTGATATTCTTCCCGATCTCTGTAACCCCCACCACCCTCCAGTGCCCTTTTTGGGAACATGGCAGAGGAGGGAAGATTTGTAGAGTCCGGGCCATGTTACGGAGGTAGAATTCTGGGAATTGCAGATTTGGTCTAATGTCTGTGGTGTGCAGATTATTGGAGAGGACTCTGACAGACAGAATTGGAAAATCTTAGTTAAATTTTAGACAGTCAGCATGGGTTTGTGAGGGGCAGGTCATGCATCACAAACCTTATTGATTTCTTTGAAGATATGGCAGAATATATTGAAGCTCATTCAGAAAATAAGGAGGCATGGGATACAGGGAAATCTATCTGTCTGGATACATGCTTGGATGGCCCAGAAAAGACAGAGTATGGCAGCAGATAAACAGTATTGAGCCTGGAGCTCAGTGACCAATGGGGTTCTGTAACAGTCGGCTTTGGGACTCTGCTCTCTGTGATTTTTATAAATGACTTGCATGTGGATGTTGGAGAGTGGGTTCGTTAATTTGCCAATCTGGTGGAGTGGTGGGTAATGTGGAGGGCTGCTGTAGGTTGCAATGGGACATTGACAGGACACAGAGCTGGGCTGGAAATCTCAAATGGTGTTCAAGCTGGAAAAGTATGAAGTGATTTATTCTGGAAGGTGGAATTTGAATACAGAATACAGTGTGAAAGGCAGAACACTTGGCAGTGTGGAGGATCAGAGAGATCAAGGTGTCCATGTCCATAGATCCCTCAAAGTTGCCACACACGTTGATAGGGCTGTTAAAAAGCATATGTTGTGTTGGCTTTCCTTAGCAAGGGGATTGATTTTAAGAACAGTGAGGTTTTACTGCATCTTTATAGCATCCTGGTGAGACCACACTTGGAATATCGTGTTCAGTTCTGGTCCCCTGTTTACAGGAAGGATGTGCAAGTTTTAGAGAGCATACACAGGAAATTTACCAGGATGCAGCCTGGAATGGAGGGTATTTCTTATGAAGAAAGGTTGAGGGGGCTAAGGCTTTTCTCATTGGAGTGAAGAAAGGGGTGGGACAACGTGGTAGAGGTGAACAAGATGAAGAGAGTCACAGAGAGAGTGAATAGTGAGAGACTTTTTCCCCTGTGGCATAAATGGCTAATACAAGGGGTATAATTTTAAGGTGAATGGAGGATGGATAAAGGATAGAGAATGGTAGGTGGTTGGAATGCACTGACAATGGTAGTAGTAAAATTAGATACTTTCGGTACATTTAATAGACTCTTGGAGAAGCACTTGGATGGTAGTAAAATGAAGGGTATGGAAGTTAGTTTGGTCTTATAGTCGGATAAATGGTTGGCATGGCATCATGGTCGAAGGGTCTTGTGCTGTACTGTTCTGTGTTCTATGTTCTGTTTGGTAAATGGGTAACAACCTCCGATCAGTGTAAAAGGATATGGCATTCAGGAGGAGCTAGTCAACTGGATACAAAATTGGGCTTGATGGTTGGAGACAGAGGGTGATGGGAGACATGTTGTTTTTCTGACTGGAGGCATGTGACCAGCGGTGTAGTGGGTCCGCTATTGTTTGTCATTTGGGTAAATGGTTTGGATGGGAATATTTGTTTCCTGGTAAGTAATCTTCTTGGGTGACACTGGAATTGGTGGTAAAGTGGGCAGTGAAGAAGGTTATCTATGATACAACAAGATTAACAGCACTGCTGGGAGAGTGGGCTGAAAAATAGCAGATAAAATTTAATTAGATAAATGTGAAGTGTTCCATTTTGGTGAAACAAACCAGGATGTGACTTGTACAGTTAATGTTCAGGCCCTGGGTGGTGTTGTCAATCAGTTACCAGGGATGCAGGTAGACAGTTCTTTGAAAGTTGCGTCACAGGCAGGCAGGCTGGTGAAGCAGGCGTTTGGGATGGTTACCTTCATTGGGCAGAGCATGGAGAGTAAGAGTTGCGATTTCATGTTGTATCTGTACAAGACATTGGTGAGGCCACCATAAATACATTGCTGATTAATAGGAAGAACTCATCAGGTTCACTTCCCTGCTTTAGGGAAGAACAACAAATATTCTCACCTGGTCTGGCCAACATGTGACTCCAGACCCACAATAAGAGGGCTGACTCTGAGCTGCCCTCTGGGTAATTAAGAATGGGGTCAAAGAATGTTAGGCCAGGCAGTGGCATCCACATGCCATAAATGAATAAATAAAAATACATATGTCCCTCCCTACCTCTGCAAATCCCTCCAGCTGCAACAATCCGTACTTAGTTTGAAACACACTTCAGGCCCTAACCGCTCTCTGTTACACTCTCACCACCTCCAGCACCTTCATCTCTCCCTGTGCCTATTGTGATGTTATACCCTCACAGGGATTCCTCTTCCAATTGCCCTCCTCCTGCTAACAGACCCTTTGCAACCCCTTTAAAGCTTACTCCGAAGTGAAAATCTTTCACTTCAAGATTTTAAGTACTTTTTGATGATCTTCTCAGCCTCATAATCTAATATGATCCATTTTGTCCTGAGTGAGGGACAGGTGTGAGTTTCTGTTGAGGTTTTATCTGTTTCAATGGAATATCCTTCAAATGTTTCCCATTGTTCATTTACACACACTAATGTTTCAGTCTGTTTAGCTTGTTTCGCTTGGTCAGTTCTCCTCTCAAACTCATGTAATTGGCAATTTTTGTTTTTAGTTGTAGCTTGTCCTTTCTGTGATTCACTGAAAAATTTTATATTTCTTTAAACTGCACTTTATCACAATTTCCCAGAGGATCTCTCCAGGTGACATTACTCATTCACTAAGTTTCATCACACAACGGTCGATCTGACATAGTTACATCCCTAGCCAGTTGCACAATGTTATTTAAAGAAACACTGAAAAAAGTCTCCGAACTTCCCTTCCAATATCACTGTTGTCAGTGTGATTGTCACGATTATACGAATTTTGAATTTTCACTGAATTGTCATTATGCCTTTATTAAAAATTCCAATGAGTTCCTGTTTAATGCAGTGATGAGCAATGAAATGCTATTCAGTTGCCTAAAACTGTTCTGCTGCTTGTGTCCTTGGCAAGTAGTAGCCAGAATTTACATTCAGACTGACCCTACTTCATGATCTGCAGCCAAATGCTTTCTCTGTAATGCCTTTCTTACCCATTATTGTTAGCGTTGTCCATTTTGCCTGAGTTTGCGCAAGGTTGTGAACTATTGAATATTTGTGTGCACCTTTTTTCACCCTGTAACCACGACACCCTGGTGTCTAACTCTCTTTTATCTCTGTGTCACAAATCCATCTACCTTATGGCAAAGACTTTGTCCATTCCACACAAAAAAAACATAATTTACTGTTTCCTACAATTTCCTGTCACAAAGTGATTTGCTGACGTACAGTTTTAGTTAAACTTGGCCCCATCCTGGTCTTTTCTGCTGGTCTTCAGCCACATCCCCATGCTGTCCCAAAGCTTCACCTTTTCTATTTGAATTTGGAAAGCTCCTTTCATCTGAACCCTGTCCCTGATCCTCTCTGTCAGTTTAAAGCCCTGTCCCTAAACCTACCAACGTGATTGCTCAGGACACTGGTCCCAGCACATTTACAGCGGGACCATCCGAATGGTTTATTTTTAAACTCAGGTCTGGGATGTGGGTATCTCTGGCTGACCAGCCTTTCTTGCCCTGCCCTAGCTGCCCTTGAGCTGAGTAACTTGCTCAGCCATTTCAGAGGCAAACACTTTGCTGTGGGGATGTCGTACAGGTCACGTGAGGATGGCAGATGTCCCCTAGTGTATTTTTGATGAACAAACATTGTTTTGGACATCAGCAATGATTTCGTACTTATCCATAGATTGTTAATTACAATTAAAAAAAATGATGATTGCAAATTCCACCATTTCTGATGGTGTGATTTAAACCTGCCTCCACTGAACATTGGGTGAGGTTTCGGATACATGCTCTCGCAGTAATACCACGAAGCCATCACTTCACCTGCTCAAAGGTTGCTCATTCCTGAGCACTGATACCAGGGCATCAGGAACCTAAACCTGTTCTTCCTACATGATTGTTTCGTTATGAAATCTTCCTGCCCTCTGGTGATATCACTCAGTCTCACTCCATGTGGTATCCCTCACTGTGTGGGTCTAATTGCTGCCTCTGTCAGCGTCTCTCACTCTTGCAGCTACTCCAGATCCTGAGCCAATTGAAGTCTTCACTCCAGAGAGACAGGACAGCACAGGCCAGGGATGGAGACAGCGTTTTTCAGATCTCTGTTGGACTTAGTGCCATTCCCGGTGTGTATCCCTCACGAGATCACTCTAATTTCCCAAACAGTCTATTCCTCTGACTCCTGTAGGTACTCAGGAAGGTCCTGACTCAATAGACTTCCCAGCTGCTGGCTGTCTCGTCCATCGCCACATTGAAGATGGTTGATCAGCCAGGGAGACAAAGGGAAGGGAGATTTGGAGTCTTAAATAAATCCCGCAGTGAGGTAAGATCACTCACAGTGAACAGAGCAGGGAGCAAAGACAGAGCTCCAAACATCGGCTAACAAAACATGGCACAGATACAGTGCTGGAGAGGAAGCACAGTACAGACACACCCCAGGCTCAATCAACACCCCTATAGTAAGTTCTGTTGTGTTAAGACTCACTACTCTGCAACACTCTATCTATGGCATGTCTTGGTGACTAGTGTCTTCAATAATTTGTAACTCCTACAACAGATACAGTCCCGGTAACCGCCTCCCTTCCCTCTCCTCCCTCCACATACTTGAATTATGGTGCATTCCAGCCTACCATCACTATTAATATAATTTGCTTCAGTGTCTATTATGTGCCTTATCTCAGTAGTCTCCTCCTCCAATAACATGCAGCACGGAAACGGTTCCTTTGATCCAACTAGTCCATGCTGACCAGAATCCCTGAACGAGTCCCGTTACCCTGCACTTAACACAAATCCCTTCAAACCTTCTCCTCTCCATGTACCTGGACAAATGTCTTTTACATGTTGTTATTGTACTTTTCTCTACCACTTCCCCTCAAAACTTATTCCATACCCGCACCATACTCTGTGTGGAAAATCTTCTCCTCCTAATCCTTTTAAGTTTTTTCCTCTACCATCTCCTACTTATGCCCTCCAGAACACAGAACATAGAACATGACAGTGCAGTATAGGCCCTTCGACCCTCAATGTTGCGCCAACCTGTGGAAACAATCTGAAGCACATCTAACCTTCCCTATTCCATTCTCATCCATATGCCTATCCAATGACTGTTTAAATGCCCATAAAGTTGGCGAGTCTACCACTGTTTCAGAGCTGAAAATGTATTGTGGAATAGTGTGTTGCTGATGAACGGCTTATGCCCGAAACGTCGAATTTCCTGTTCCTTGGATGCTGCCTGACCTGCTGCGCTTTTCCAGCAACACACTTTCAGCTCTGATCTCCAGCATCTGTAGACCTCACTTTTACCACTGTTTCAGGCCATGCATTCCATGCCTGACAATTCTGAGTAAAGAACCTACCTCTGGCATCTGTCCTATATCTATTAATTAATGTTAATATTAATTACTACTTCAATTTAAAACTATTTGCCCTCGTGCTAGGAGTCGCCACCTGAGGGAAAAGGCTCTCACTGTCCAAACCATGTCACCCTCTGATTGTCTTATGTGTCTCAATTAATTGATCTGAAACTCTTCTCTCAAATACAAACAGGTTCAAGTCCCTCAGCCTTCCTCATGACACCTTCCCTCTGTACCAGGTAACATCGTAGTAAAACTCCTCGGAACACATTCCAAATTTTTAACATCCTTCTAAAGCGGTGACTTGAACCACAGGCAACACTTCAAATGCGGCCGCACCAGAGTTTTGTACAGCTGCAGCATTATCTCATGGTTCCGAAACTCATTCCCTGTCCCAATAAAAGCTCACCTGCTGAATGCCTTCTTAACAAACTGGGTGGCAACTGTCAATGATCCATGTACATGGACAAAGTGATCTCTCTGCTCATCTGCACTACCAAGTTCTGCTTTACCCACATCCACCTGTTTGGTCACCTCAAAGTAGTCAACAAGGTTTGTGAGGCATGACCTACACTTCCCAAAACCATGCCGACTATCCCTCATCAACGTGTTCATCTCCTGATGATTATAAATGCTGGCCTTTACAAGCCTTTCCAACACTTTACCCAGAATTGAAGTAAGGCTCACACTTCTATAATTACCCCGGGTTGTCTCTATTCCCCTTCTTGGTCAAGGGGACAACATTTGCTGTCCTTCTGCCTTCTGGCACTATTCCTGACGGCAATGACGACATAAAGATCAAAGCCAACGGCTCAGTAATCTCCTTACTGGCCTCCCAGAGAAGCCAAGAATAAATCCCATCTGGCCCAGGGGACCTTTTTTTGCACTTGCCAGAATTGCTAACACCTTATCCTTCTGCAGTTCAATCCCATCTAGTTATGGACTCCACTCCCCTGGGGTAAAGATGTTGGTTACCTGTACCCCTCATGGTTTTATAAACCTTTATACGGTCACCCCTCAGCCACCTACGTCCAGTGGAAATGTGAAGGACAATGATATAAATATTTCTGCTCGCGTCCCTGCTACTACTTTGCCACAATGTTCTGGTATACACTTGTTCAGGACCTAGGGCTTTCTCTACCTTTGTGTTCTAAAACCTCCAGCACCACCTCTTCTGTCATGGAGACTCTTTACAAGCCATCACTGTTTCTTTCTCTTTGTTTCCTAGTCTTTGTCCACAGTATGTTCTGACATGAAATGCTCATTTAGTCCCTCTCCTACCTCTTGTGGTTCGACACTTGGATGGCTTCACTGATCTTTGAGGAGCCCTAGTGTCTCTCCAGTTGCTTTTTTGGACTTGTGTGCTGCAGGAAATTCTTCGCATTCTATTTAAACCTATCTGCCACATTCATCTCATTCCCCCAGGATGCATTCCAGCTTATCCAGCCTCTCCGTTTCTGTCAAACCCTCCAGTATCAGTGACATCTTCGTCAGTCTTTGCTCCATTTGCAGTTTCAGGAAATGCTTCCCAGATCAGGATGATCAGAATTCTATGCAGCGTTCCAAAGCTGTGCTGATTATCCCTAATCAATCCTTGTCGTTGCAAATGCATGTAACTCCTGTCCTGCAGAATCGCTTCCAACAACATCTGCATCGCTGACATCAAACTAATTGGTGTTGATGTCCCTGGCTTTCCCTTGCAGCCATTCCTAAGTACTGGCACAACCTTAGCCACCCTCCAGGCTTCCAGCCCATCACCCATGGCTATCAGTGATAGAAATACCTCTTTATGGGACCCCACAATTTCTTCCTGAGCTTCCCGCAATATCCTGGGGTATAATTGATTAGTTTCCAAGGATTTGTCCATCTTATATGCATTTTAGAACCTTTAGTACCTCCTGATCTGTTAAGTGGAGTCTTTTGAAGACGTCACTGTTCCTTATTCCCTGACTTCCCCAACTTAAGTTCAAACATGAAATTTTTGTACAGGTCTCACCCATCTCCTGTGTTTCCACACTTGGATGGCCCCATTCGTAATCAAGAAGCTATATTCTTCCCCTAGTTAATGTCCTGAAGAATATACTTGAAGAATCTCTTTGGATTTTCGTCAGCCTGATCTGCCAATGCTTTTTGTGGTCCCCTTTGTGCCCTCCTGATTTCCCTCTTAAGTGAATTACTCCACCCGCTATGTTCTTCAATGGATTCCCTTAATCCAGCTGGCTATATGTGACATGTGCCCCTTTTTGTTGACCAGAGCCTCAATGCCCCCCAGTCATCCAGTGTATCCCACTTGTGTCAGCATTGTCCTTCACACTAACAGAAATATGGTGTCCCTGAACTCTCATTTTATCGCTCTTTTGAAAGCTTCCCACCTGCCTGACGTCCCTTTACCTGCAAATAGCCTCCACAATCAATTGCCAAAAGCTCTTCACTAATACCTTCTGGACTGCGGCAAGATGAATTTTGATCTTTAACTTGTGCAGAAAGTGAGGATTGCAGATGCTGGAGATCAGAGCTGAAAATGTGTTGCTGGAAAAGCGCAGCAGGTCAGGCAGCATCCAAGGAGCAGGAGAATCGACGTTTCGGGGCATGAGCCCTTCTTCAGGAATCCTGGTCCTGTGGACCAGGCTTGTGCTTTTCCATCGCTACTTTCAAACTGATACAATTGTGCTCACTTTGCCAAAGTGTTGCCCCACTAATGCCTCAGTCCCTTTCCCTACCTTGTTCCCCAAGGGGAGGTCAGGTTTGACCCCTTCCTGCAGTCCAATCATTTACATTCTGACTGAGACATTTTTCTTGTACATGCCTAACAAATTCCACCCATTCAAGCTCTGAGCACTCTGGCAGTCCCAGACTGGGTTTGGAAAGTTACAATCCCTGACAATTCCAACCCTATCATTCTTACAGATATCTGAGATCTCCCGACATATTTGCTGCTCAAAATCTCGCTGACTGTAGGAGGGCTATAGTACCGTCATATCAAACTGATGGCCCATTCCCATTTCTCAATTGCACTATTATCGCTTCAGTGGGCGTTCCACAGGAATATCCTTTCTAAGTGTTGCAGTGATTTTTCACTGATCAAAAACTCCACCCCCTCCTCTCTCACCTCCTGTTCTATCCTCCCTGTGGAATCTGTACCCTGGAACATTGAGCTCCCAGTCCTGTCCCACTGTCAGCTGTGTTTCTGCCATATCTATGGTATCCCAATCCCATGTTCTCATCCATGCGCCGACTTCATTTGCCTTAATTGTTAAGTCTTTTATTTTGAAATAAATGCACTTTCATCAATCAGTTTTCCCTCAATGTCTGCTCTGCTCTGTCCTGATGTTTCTACTTAAGTTCATACCTTGAAATTCTGTCCCAGCCTATACCTTCAGACTGTAGCCTGGCACCATCCACCTCACTATGGACAACACCTCACCTTTCATGTCATTTGCAAACTTACTAATGATACCTTCTGCTTTCACATCAGAGTTATTAATGTATATAATAAACAGCAATGCCTCCCGCACAGACCCCTGTGGTACACCCGTTGGTGAAAGAATTTCAATCGTAAAACAGCCCTTCACCAGTTGTGGATCCTGTTTGCCAAATTGCCTTGGATCCCATTGGTCTGTTGGACCAGCCTTCTATGTGGGACCTCGTCAAACGATGTAATGAACTCCATGTAAGCCATATCATCTACACAGCCCTCATCAAAATCCTCAATCGTAATTTCAAACAAAAATCTCAGCTGAATTTGGGAAAGGATCTTACACTACCAAATCTATTACGAGTATCCCAAATCGATCTCTGCCTTTCCAAATTCTGATTCATTCTGTTCCTCAGATTTGTTTCCAAAAATTTCTCTCCCCCTGCTGTCAGACTATATGCTCTGTAATTACCTGGCCTGTCCCTGCTGCCCTTCTTGAATAAAGGAAACATATTAGCGATCCTCCAGTCATTCAGCACTTCACCTCTGGCCAGTAAAGTATTAAATGTATCCACTGGGCCACAGAAATCTCCTCCCTTACCTCCCATAGCAGCGTGGGATACATTTCATTGGACACTGGGGATTTATCCAACTTTAAGCCTGTGAAAGCATTTAATGCCTCCTCCTTATTGATGTTTGAGAAATTCCCCATCCCAGCTGAAATATCCGGCTACAATGCCCTGCTCCTGTGTGAATACAGATGGGAAGTACTCATTGAAGACCTCACCTACTTCCCCTGGCTCAATGTACCGATTGTCCCTTTGGTTTCTAACAGGCCCCACACTTTCCCCAGTAACTCTCTTATTCTGAATATCCTGCTAAAATACCTTGTGGCTTTTCCTTAACATTATCTACCAAGGATGTTTAATGGCCGTTGTTTGCCCTTCATTTTTAAGGAGCCCCCTTGCACACTCTATACGTTGGAATGGCTTCACCTGAGTTTATTGCACTGTATTTTCTTTATCAAACTCACAATATCGCTTAACCAGTATTCGCTGCACTTGCTGCTTTTTCTATTCCCTTGGCAGGACCACACTGGCCATGAATTCTCACTGTATCACTTCAACATACTCTCATTTTCCAAATATAGAACCAACTGCAGATTGTCCTCCCAGTCTCGGTTTGCCAGATCCACTCTAATGATAGTGAAACTGATAGCAGACTCAGTTATGAGGAGGACAGACAGGAGGCTGTGTGGCTGCAGAAGAGACCCCAGCATGGTGTGCTGCCTCCCGGGTATCAGGGTCAAGGGTTTCTCTGTGTGGTGACTGAACATTCTGAAGTGACAGGGTAAATACCCAGAGGTCATCGTGCACATCGGTCCACATGACACAGTTAGCCAAGAGGATGGGATCCTGTGAAATATGTACAGGGAGTGAAGAAAGGAGTTAAAAAGTAGGATCTCAAGGGTTGTGATCACCGGATTACTCCCAGTGCCACGTGCCAGTGACTATTGAAATAGAAGTATAGGCAGGTAGAGGTGTGGCTGAGGAGCTGGTGGAGGGGTAGAGTTTTCAGTTCTTGGATCATTGGGATCTCTTCTGGGGTAGAGGTACCCTGAACAAGGGTGGACAGGTTTGACTTGAACCTGAAGGGCACCTCTATCCCTGGGTGGAGATTTGCTTTTCTTACCCTGGAGGGTTTGAATTAGTTTGGCAGCGGTTTGGACTCTGAGTAAGAGAGGTACCATCAACCAGTCTGGGGAAAATACATCAGCCATCGAGAGCAAGTTTCCTATGCAGGATATCCGGGGCACAGTATAGGGAGGGAAAAGACTTCTGGTTTAAAGGACATTTATTTTAACACACGAGACCTGACTGGTAAGGCAGACGAGCTCAGAGCATGGATTAGCTCTGGGGACTGGGATATTACAGCCATAGCAGTAACATGGCTGAGCGAAGGGCAGGACTGGCAGCTCAGTGTTCCAGGACACACAAGCTACACGCGTGACAGAAGGACAAGTGAGTGAGGAGGGGCAGCTGCCTTATTGATAAGGTAGGACATAACAACCGTGCTTAGAGACGATGCTCTTTTGGGATGATCAAACAAGGTCATATGGCTAGAAGTTAGAAACTAAAAGGGGATGGTCTGCTGGGATGATGTTCTGGACCCCCAAATAGCCAGTGGGTACGAGAGGAGCAGATGTGAAGGGAGATTGCAGGTACCTATAGAAATAATAGAATAGTATTGGTTGGAGATTTTAACTTCCCCTGTATTGACTGGACTACCCAGAGTGTAAAAGTCCTGTATGGGGTGGAATTTGTCAAATGTGTCCAAGAAAGTTTCCTAGATCAATATGGAGAGGGCCCCACTCTACTCAGGCAGCTGAAAACGGGACGTCCCCTCAGAAAATGAGGTCGGGCAAGTGACTGAAGTGTCAGTCGGAGAGCACTTTGGGTCCAATGACCACAACTGTCCTCTTTTTTGACACAGTTATGGAAAAAGATCAGGCAGGTACAGATTAAGGTCATTATCTGGAGAAGGGCCAATTTTGGGGCTATTTGGCAGGATCGAGCAGAGGTCGATTGGATTAATTAAAAATCGCACAACACCAGATTATAGCCCAACAGATTTAATTCAAACACCAGCTTTCGAAGTCCAGGTGATCATTCTGAAAGATGAAAACTTAAACTAAATTTGTTTGGCATTACATTTCATGACACTGCAATCCTGTTGCTATAAATTCTGGGCCTGATTATTGTGCTCGACAACCACCTGATTAAGCAGCGCTATGAAACCCAGTCCCTCCAAATAAACCCGATGGACTGTAAGCTGGTGTTGTGTGATTTTTAATGTTGTACATCCCAGTCCAACACCAGCTCCTCCACATCATGCTCCCATCCACTGGGTGAGTCTGTTTGAAGGAATTGGAATGACTGGCAAATGGGAGGCTTTTAAAAGTGTGATCTCAAGAATCCAATGTGTAACTGTCAGAGTGAAGGGAAAAGCTGGCAGGTTAAGGGATCCCTGGCTGATGGGGGATATTGAGACTCTGCTCAAGAAAAAGAAGGCGGCACACATTGTCTTCAATGTTTCCGTATCTACGTAACCTCTTCCAGTCCTAAAGACACGATAACACAGGGGAGCCTCGACAATCCTCTCCGGTCCCTGCAGCACTCCCGATAACCCACTGAAAGCCTGTGGTTCTCCCGATTCAGTTCTCGCAAGACTCACTCTCTGTGTTACATCATCCCATCGCGAACACCCACCCTTTCAGTATAAGCCTCTCCTGTATCTCCATCCATTTACGCATCTCCATAACCTTCTCCAGCTCTCACACCCCTACCTGTGTAAACTCACCCTCCCCTACAACCCTTTCCCCTTTGACCAAACTGGAGATGGTTACTAATGCTCCCTTATCTGTGAAACTGTCTCCAACCGAAATCACTGCCGTTCTGGATAATCTGACAGACTCCACACCCTTCATATCGAAATAATCAGCAGATGTAAAACGTCCTATACCTATAAACATCTTCAGTCACGGCTACCCTCCATATCTGTTTAGTCCTCCAGTCTATACAGCCCACTCTATCTCTGTTATCTGCTTCATTCACTGAAATTCCTCCCTGTCTGTGTAAACCGCTCCATCCTACTAACACTCTTCTCGCTGTAGACTGCTCCACCACTCCTAACCTCTCTATCTTCATGAACACGTGTAGACCATACAGCCCTCCACATTTTTGTAACACCATGTGGTTCTATGTGTTCCATGTGAAACCACCTCCAGTCCCCACAACCCTCCCAGTCTGTGTCGTCTTCTCCAGATCAGATCATTGCTGTCTGTGTTACATCCGACAATCCTAGTAAACCTCCCTAATGTATCTATTCATTCAGAACCCATCCTGTCCAGCCTCCTGAAACCCCTTCCTGCCATTGTAACCCTCCCTATTTAGAACACAGAACAGTACAACACCGTACAGGTCCTTCAGCGCTCAGTGTTGTGTCAATCTTTTATCCTACTATAAGATCAATCTAACCTGCAGACCATTGAAACAAAGAAAATCACAGCACAGGAACAAGCTCTTCAGCCCGCTAAGTCTCCACTGGTCCAGATTCTCTGTCTAAACCCGTCGCCTATTTGGTGACGATCTGTATCCCTTTGCTCCCTGCCCATTCATGCATCTGTCTGGATATATCTTAACTGACGTTATAATTCCCGCCTGTAGCACCTCCGCTGGCAAAGTGTTCCAGGCCCCCATCACCCTCTGCATAAAGATCTTTCCAGCGTATCTGCCCTAAACTTTTACCCTTTCACTGTGAACTCGTGACTCCATGTAATTGAGTTCCACACTCTGGGTGAAAAATGCTTCTTGCTGTCCACCTTGTCTACGCATCCCATGATTTTGCAGACCTCAATCAGGTCCCCAGTCAACCTTCGTCTTTCTAATGAAAATAATCCCGAACTATTCAATCTCTCCTTATTGCTAACGCCCTCTATACCAGGCAACATCCTGATGAACCTCCTCTGCACCCTCTCCAAAGCATGCACATCCTTTCGGTAATGCGGGCACCAGAACCATACGTAATATTCTATACCAAAGTCCTATACAACTGAAACATGACCTGACAACTCTTGTACTCAATACCACGTCCAATGAAGGAAAGCATGCCATATGCTGCCTTGACCACTTTACTGACCTGCGTGACCACATTCAAGGAACAACGGACCTGAATACTCAGATTTTAATTTTCCCCAGGACCTTCCCATTTACTGTATAACTCACTTTTGAATTGGATCTTCCGAAATGCATCACCTCGCATTTGCCCGGATTGAATTCCATCTGCCATTTCTCTGCCCGCCTCTCCAATCTATCTATATTCTGTTGTATTATCTGACATTCCCCTTCACTGTCTGCTACTCCACCAATCTTAGTGTCATCTGCAAACTTGCTAATTAAGGAACCGATACCTTCCTCCAAGTCTACCAACATTCAACTCCTCACCACCACCACCCCATTACAGGGGAAGGATCCTGACCCTAACAACCACGAGAGACTGACTGACCGTGTCCAAGCTCCCGGACTGGGATCTGAGACTCCCCTTGACTCACTGTGCTAGGCACCGTGACTGACTGTGGACAATGATACCAAGCTTCCTGGGTTTGCCTTTGCACTAAACACCAAGACAATGCACCAGGCAGGTGAGCCTGGTAGCTCTAACTGAGGGGTAACACTGCTAAAGGCAGGGTGAGGTAACGCAATAATTATGTGGGCATTCAATTCAGCTCAAAGTGAATCTGTACAGACACGGAGTGAGCAGCCAAGAGGGACAGTCCATGAGCTGTGTGTATCCCTGAGCACAGTGTCCTTGCAGCAGCATTGAGTGCGTACAAACACTGAGTGAGCAGCCCAGAGGGACAGGCCATGACCTGGGGGTGTCCCTGAGCACAGTGTCCTTGCAGCAGCATTGCAATGAGAGCAGTCAGTGCACCCTGAGCTGCGGCATTGAAGTACAGAAGCATACTGTCAGTGGGTCGGAGATCTGCTGAGATGGCATTGTGAGGCTGACATATGTCAGATGCCAGCATTGGAGGATATGTAGTACATGCAGCTTCAGTCTGTGCAGTGTCCCCCGAGATGCTGGTGTCCAAGACAGAAGGCCACAGGAGCAAGAGTCATGATGGCGTCACCAGATACCAGCTCTAACATTCATGTCAAATTGTCCATATTGAGTTCCCCCACACTGGGAGGAAGGACATGAACCTGAAAATTAATGAGGAGAGACTTACATGAATGTGGCTGCTGATCATCAGGAGTTATTCAATCATCAATTGGCCACTACCTTGCTGAAATCTTGTCTTGAACTGTACAGCACAGGAACAGGCCTGTCAGCCCACTAAGCTGCACTGATACCTGATGCCTTTAGAAGTTATAAAATGTTGTATATCATTTTATTCCCTGCTAACTCATGTACATGTCAAGATACCATCATTGCTGTTGTATCACCTTTTACAGCCTCCTACATCAGTGCATTCCGGGCATTTTCGCATTCTGTCTGGAATAGAGCAAATAAAAATTTGCTTCTCATATCCTTTAAACTTTCCCCAATTTACCAAAAACTTATCCCCCCTAGCAATTAATATTTCTGCTCTGGGGGAAAGAAGACAGTTAGAGTCTATTCTATCCATACTTCTCATAATTTTATAAACGTGTAACAGTTTCCACTTATGTCTCATATCCTCCAAACTAGACAACATCCTAGTCAATGTTTTTCAAACCCTCTCCAATACCTCGACATCTTTTTGCTGATCTGGTAATCAGTCCTGCACACAATATTATAAACGATGCCGAAATATAGTTCTATCCAGCCGCAACATTTAACAATGTTTCCCTGTGTTGCTACTTTCAGGGAACTATGGGTCGATATGCCAAGATACCTTCAATGTTGAAGCTACTTAGAGGTCTTTCATTTATTGTATATTTCTCTCCTGCACCAGACTTTCTCAAACGTATTAACTCGCAATTTCCCATTTTAAATTACATCTGCTTTTTCTACATCCAAGTCTCCAGCCCACGTATATCCTGCTGCATCATGTGCCAATCATCCTGACAGTCCGCAACTCCCTCAATCTATTCACGCATATCCAGACAGAAAAAAACACCCTTCCACCACTACTGACTGCTATGACCAAGCAGTTCTCTGTCGATGTTACTGACTGACTGCTGATCCTATTTCACACCACCTTCTGTATGAGCCTGCTGTGAGGAACCAACTGAAAGGCCTTGCAGTGGTCCAGACGGCCAACATCCAACTCCATGTCCTCATCAATCACTTTTACCACTTTCTGAAAATATTCAATCACGTTTGTGAGACACAATTTTCCCCACACGAAGTCATGTTGCCCATCGTGAATAAGTCAATATTTTTTTCCAAATGTGGGTCAGTCCTATCACTAAGAATCTCCAATATTTTCCGTACCACTGATGTAAGGCTCACCGAGCTGACATTTCTGGAATTATCCGTGTTGCCCTTCTTCAACCTAGGAGCAACATTGGCTTTTTTTCCAGTTCTCTAGAACCTCTGCTGTCACTGAAGCACAAACAAAGTGTGTGCAGAAAGTCCCAGCCATTTACTACCTCGATCCCCTCAGCATTCCGGGATTAATCCCATCATATCCTGGAGACTTGTCGACCTTAGTATGTTTCTAAACACCCAACACAGCCTCCATATTAAATATCAAAATGACACCGGATATCAGCATATCCGTCTCTTGACTCACCACCCACCATGTCCTCGTCCTTTGTGAATACCAATTCAAAGTATTTATTAAGGACTTCACCCCCTTTCTCCAGCTCAACGCATTAACTCCCTCCTTTGTCCTTGATCAGGCCTCCTCTTTCCATGGCTACTCTGTTCCTTCTGATAACCCGCTTTGGTATTTTCCTTAATCTTGTTTATAAAGACATTTCATCGTGCTTTTTCATCCTCGCAACTCTTTTTCTTTACGTTTTTCCAGTCATTTATAATGTTTTTCGAGGCTTCTGAGTGACTTCACTTCCCAAACTCTTGGATGTGCTTCCTTTTTCTATTTGACTGAACTGACAATTTCTCTTGTTAGTAAACCTTCTCAAACCTTGCCATCCTTACCACCCTGATTCCATGACCAGATCTCACAACCCTGAATAGAATAACATTGAGAAGGGTCTGCTGGGCTTCTCAGACAATTCTCCCAGATACATCACAATAGCCCCCATTGTTGAGGTCGTTTAAGCTTTAATTGAAACTCAGAACCATATACAAACCTTCGACTGTTTCTATTGTTTGCCTTTTATATTCCTTATTTTACTTTTCCTTCTCTGATCTGAAAAGAAATCTGCTAAAGATGATTCGATATTTCTTGACAGCATCATTTCACAAACACTGTTTGCTTTCTAATTTCGTTTTAGATTTCACCCCTCCATATTCCGCACTCCTCTCGGCATTCTGTAGTATTACGTTCCCATTGTGTGATGTAAGGTTTCCTGTTCTGTCTTTATTTTCCTACATTTCAAGGGGGCTCTGGATTTAGCTGCCTGACCCTTTTCACTTTATGAGAACACATTTTTTTTTGAACCACTTTAATCTCCTCTCAGACTACGGCCACTGCTCTGATTCTGATTTATCTTCTAGTTACTTGTTTCTGTTTACTTGAAGAAATTAAGTTAGACAGTGCCTTCTTCATCTAGCTTTGACCTTTACAATACTTATGTGAAATTCAAATGAATTATGATCACTATTCCCTAAATATTGTCGTTTTCTTTCCAGGTGGCAGTGGTAATGACTGCGGATGGTGCTAACTGAGGAAATGTCAATGTACTCATACCTGCTGCTGAATGTCGGTGGTGGAGGGAGGGATTCGTTGTGGATGGGGACCATTTATTTTGGCTGCTCAGTCTTTAATCATGTCAAACTGTCTGAGTACTTCTGGAGTTGCACTCATCAGACAAGTGGAGATTATTTCATCATATTCCTGACTTGAACCTTGGAGAATTTGGCCATACTTTGGCAAGGCAGAAGAAAAGTTACTTGCTGCAGGATTCCAAACTTCTGATCTGATGTTCTCACCGTAGCAGTGAAATGGTCTTGGATTAGCCTGAGAATGTTAATGCCAATGGATTCAGCAATAGAACTGCCTTTGAATGTTGAATGCCGATGATGAGATGGTTTATGATGGTCATTGTCTGACATTTGTGTGGCACAAATGTTACTTGTCACTTGTCAGCCCAGAAGCCTGGCTACTGTCCACGTCTAGCTGCATTTGGACTGATTTTTGTGATCTGAGGAGTTGGGATTTATAATCTCATGAGCTAACCTCATCACATCTGATCTTAAGAAGGAGTGAGCTTGCAGATAGCTGGTTTTTCAAAGTCCCTGCTGCCTTGGTTCTTCTAGATGGCCGTGAATCTAGAATGTACTGTCCAATAAGCCTTGGAGCAGTGAGTCTTGTAGATGGTATACACTGCTATTGCTGCACATCAGTGGAATATGGATGAATGGTCTTGGAAGTGATAATTATTAAATTGGCTGGAATTTCACCTTATATTACATTGCAAGAATAACCATCACAGGTTTTGGGGAGTTAGTAGGTGAATTCCTAACCTCTGACTCTTAAAGGCAGTGTTATTAATATGGCTAGTCCAGGGCAATTCCTCGTCTATGATGGCACCCAGGATGCTGATAGACACTGTGTTAGGAACTCAGTGATGGGAATGCTATTGAAAATCAAAGAATGATGGCTTGATTCTTTATTGATATATTTGTCTAATGTTTGAGTGTCGTAAACATTACTTGTTGCATTTCAGCATGGCCTTTGTCAGGAATGGTATCATCAGTGACCATTCACTTGTCTGACCTTATGATGGAGAGAGGGTCATTGCAGCAGCTGGAAATGGTTGAGCCTCAGACACTCTGTTTCCTGAGGAATGGCTGCAGAGCTTTCCTGGAGTTCCAGTTACTCACACTGACAACAGGCATTATTGTTGCAGGGGATAATTACTCGCACTGCGAACAGGCATTATTGTTGCTGGGGGTAATTACTCACACTGACAACAGGTATTATCGTTGCTGGGGATCATTACTCACACTGCGAACAGGCATTATTGTTGCTGGGGGTAATTACACAGATAACAGGCATTATCATCGCTGGGGATAATTATTCACATCGATAACTGGCATTATTGTTGCTGGAGATAATTACTCACACAGATAACAAGCTTTATTTTTGCTGGGGATAATTACTCACTCTGACAGCAGGCATTATTGTTGCTGGGGATAATTACTCACACTGACAACAGGCATTATTGTTGCTGGGGATAATTCGCAACAGGAGAGTCCTTGCCCCAGATTCTGCTTAACTACAGTTTTACTCGGGCTCCTATTGTCACACCCTGTTAAATTGTGACTCGATGTGAAGAGTAATTACTCTCACTGACCCTTTGGAGTTCCACTCTTTTAAACTGAGATTGCAGTGGGTTCAGGATCTGAGTAAGCCTGATGGGTCACGAACTGAATGACGCTGAGCAGATTATTGCTGGTTGATCCCATTATTGCTGACACTTTCCATCACATTTCCACGGTGGACTGTACACCGATGGGTCAGTGACAGCTGCAATGCAAGGGCTTTGCTTTTTGTTCACAGGACACACTCGGGCAGTTTATCACATTGTTGGTAGGTGTCAGTGTTCTTGCTGGAATGGAACAGCTTGGCTAGAGATGAGCCAATCTCTGGAGTTAAACCACAGTTTCCAGACTCTCCAGCCATTTCTTGACATTGTGTGGAGTGAATCGAATTGTTTAAAGATTGGGGTCAGTGATGCTGGGGCTGACTGAAGGGGCCGGAAATGGATCATCTGCTCAGCCCGCCTGGGTGAAGATTGTTCCAAATGCAGCAGCTTTATTTTATTCCTGATGTGCTGGGCTCCCCAATGATTGGGGATTTCATTGTTGGAGAGCAGCAGCCTCCTCTACCAGTGGTCTCTTTCATTGTCCACTATATTTTATAACTACATGTGCCAGGACTGCAGGTATAGATCTGAACCATTGATAGTGTGATCACTGAGTTCTGTCCATCACCTGCTGCTTGTGCTGTCGGAATACAAGTCGTCCCGTTATGCAGCTGAAGGCAGTAAGAGTTTCTCCAGGTAGTCCCTCATCTCCAGGTCTGGCTGCTGCTGCTCCCAGCATGTTCTTCTGTACTCATCACTGACCCAGTTACTATAGAGTGGGAGATATATTGGGCCGAGATGGTGACTGTACAGTGGGAGGTATGTCAGGCCGTGACGGTTACTGTACAGTGGGAGGTATGTCGGACCGTGATGGTTACTGTGCAGTGGGAGGTATGTCGGGCTGTGATGGTTAATGTACAGTGGGAGGTATGTCGGGCTTTGATGGATACTGTACAGTGGGAGATATGTTGGGCCGTAATGGTTACTGTACAGTGGGAGGTATATCTGGCCGTGATGGTTCCTGTACAGTGGGAGGTATGTCGGTCCGTGATGGTTACTGTACAGTGAGAGGTATATCTGGCCGTGATGGTTACTGTACAGTGGGAGGTATGTCGGTCCGTGATGGTTACTGTACAGTGGGAGGTATGTCGGTCCGTGATGGTTACTGTACAGTGGGAGGTATGTCGGTCCGTGATGGTTACTGTACAGTGGGAGGTATGTCGGTCCGTGATGGTTACTGTACAGTGGGAGGTATGTTGATCCAGAAAGTTGCAGACTGTATGAGTTGTACAGAACATGATTCTGCTGCTTCCGATGGGCCATTGTACCTCATGGATGCATCGTCATTGGTACCATTGTAAAGTCTGTACCATTCAGTACATGTCATGGTGAGGAGGGTCTGTGAAAGGTGAAGTTAGCCCTTGTTCCCCATAAGGACTGTGCAGTGAACATTGTTACCAATATATGAAATGGAGAGGTGTATCTGCAGCGGGCAGATCGGTGATGATGTGGTCAATTATAGGTTTCCCTTTTATTGGTTCCCCATAACCTGCAACATAGCAATCTAGCCGCCACTGGATCCAGCATCAGTGCTGAGCACTATGATTATATTAGATTCCCTACAGTGTGGGAACAGACCCTTCGGCCCAACCAGTTCACACCAACCCTCCAAAGAGCAACCCACTACCATGGCCAATTCACCTGAGCTGCATTTCTTTAGACTGTGGGAGGAAACCCCTGCAGACACGGAGAGAATGTGCAAACTCCACACAGGCAGTTGCCCAAGGCTGGAATCAAACCTGGGTCCCTGGTGCTGTGAGGCAGCAGTGCTAACCACTGAGCCACCATGCTGCCCTATATTGACTATATGTCAAGGAGCTGTCCCCCTCTGTCTGGCTGTGCCCTGTCAGTGGGACAGAAACTACCAGAGAGGATGGTGATGATGCCTGGGATATAGTCCTGTTCACAGAATCTTGCTTTCCAGATAAGATCTGATTGTTGCTTGATTAGTCTGTGGGAAATATACAACAGGTCACCTTTATATTCCGTACTATGAAGAGTTAATATCACTTTATTTCTGACATATTTAAAATAAATCAAACATCATTGTTTTTAAGTTGAAAGCAATTGAAGTGAACAATAATTGATTTAGCAGAATGCACACCTAACTATTACAGTTCAGTGACTGTAGTAAACAGCTGATTCATGTTCAGTTCAGTGAACACACCATCTTGCAGGCAGCAAAGCTGTTCGGAATGACATTGAGAAAAAAATCTACATTCAGACACGGTTTTACTGGCCCTCACCATGACCTCCAAAACACTGGCCATCTCCACAATCTGTCCAGAGAGCTTCCAAACTGGAGCTGGGCAGTTACTGATACAATCCCTCACAATAGACTGGTTAGAGACATATATGAACAATGGGGAGAAGTGTGTGGGGCAGACTGGTCAATGGACTAGCACATGGCATTGATCCAGACGCAGTTCAACATTTGTAACAATGACCTATAAACAGCCATGTCTTACAAGTATATCTCTTCTTGTGTGCCACCTAAACTCTGTAATTCTGAGCCTTGGATCCTGAATGAAGGTGTTATAAAGGTGATGGACTCCGGCAGCACATGGTATCTTACATTGAATCCCTAATAAACCATATCCAGTGTATGTTAGCCCCCCAGTGTCAGTATCCAAACAGAATTGTGCAGCTCCATTGATGGTCAGTATGATCCCAGCCCAATGTCCTTGTGTGTGACTTGAACTGGAAATCTCTGTGTAAATGTTTGCAGTACTGTTCTAACCACTAACAGCAAAGTCTCTTTACTGAAGGTCTAACATCCTTTCGTAATACCAACTTTTAGAATGTCCAATAAACACAAAATCCCCCTTTATTCAGTTCATTTTTGTAACAATATGATGAAAACAGTGCAGAATTGTCAGTAAGGAGCATTGAAATGATGAGTCTCATTTCCATACCCAAGACCAATTATTATTAATTGCAATAACTTTGAAAATATGTAATTATTTTTCCTTGTATTAATGTTGTGAACTAATAGTCGACTTTCCTGCTCCTCAGATGCTGCCTGAACGGCTGTGCTTTTTCAGAACCACACTTTTTGACTCTGATCTTCAGCATCTGCAGTCCTCACTTTCTCCCTGCTAATACTCACTCATAATCATTCTTGTGGTAAAAATTTCACTGTGTGTTTAAACATGTTAGTCAGATATGAGTGCATTTTGAATTGCTTACGTCTATCTCAGAGCTCAGTAATGTTGGGTGTGAATGTCAATGTCTATGTGATGCTCGGTATTTAGGCCAAGCCTCTAAGGGAATGACAGATTATCCCTTCAGCTGTTCACAACAAGCAAGTTACGGACTGAACCCAACTAGCCTGAGCTCACAAAACCCAAAGCATAGTGTCTAGCATTGGGCAGGTCTTGACAGTATTTTTCATTTTAATTTATTCACATAATATGATTGGGCCAGTATTTATTGTCAGCCCCTTGTTGCCCTTGAGAAGGTGGTGGTGAGCTGCCTCACTAAACCACTGCAGTCGATGTGCTGTCGTTAGACTTGCAATACCATTCTGGAGGACAGTGAAACAGTGACACTGAAGGAACAGCAATATATTTCCCAATCAGGGTGGTGGGTGGCTTGTATCAGAATGTGAACATGTTCAGGCCTCCATATATCTGCTTTCCTTATACTTCTTGATGGTTGTGGTTTCGGAGGTACGTTATAAGGAGTCTTGATAAATTTCTGCAGAGCACCGTGTAGATGGCAGGAATTGCTCCTACTGAGTGTCAGTGGATGAGGGATGAAGCTGCACTCACAGGCAAATGGGGAGGGGGCGGGTATTTCATCACACACACATTCAACATGTGTCTTAGAGAGAGGGGACAGGCTTTCAGAAATCATGAGGTAAATTATTAGATTAGATTACTTACAGTATGGAAACAGGCCCTTTGGCCCAATAAGTCCACACCAACCCTCCGAAGGGAAACCTATCCAGACATGCTCCTCTACATTTACCCCTTCACCTAACAATATGGGCAAATACGCATGGCCAATTCACCTAACCTGCACATCTTTGGACTGTGGGAGGAAACCGGAGCAAACCCACGCAGACACGGAGGGAATGTGCAAACTCCACTCGGACATTTGCCCGAGACAGGAATTGAAGCCGGGTCTCTGTCGCTGTGATGCAACAGTGCTTACCACGGTGCCATCGTATTTATGCAGGATTCCTAGCTCCTGACACATTCTTGTAGCCAATTAACTTACATATGTCGAAATGTGTGCCGCTGGAAAAGCACAAGAGGTCAGGCAGCATCTGAGGTACAGGAGAATCGATGTTTTAGCATAAGCCCTTCACAGGAATGGGTAATGAAATTATATGATCAGTCCAGTTCTGGTTTACAGTTATCCCTGGGATATTGCTAGGTGGATGTTCGGTGATAGTGGTGGCATTGACCGTTAGAGGATATGGTTCAGTTCTGTATTTTTAGAGGTAATTATTGTCTGGCACGTGTGTAATAGAAGTGGTCCTTGTCACTCTTAAGCACATACCTGCATAGTTCCAGGTCCTTGTTGCATTTGGATAAGGATTGCTTCAGTATCTGAGTAAATTACGAATGGTGTTGAACATTGTCCAATCATTGGCAAGTATCCAACTTGTGACTTTAATGTATAGGGAGGGCCATTGATGATTGGGCGTAGGGCAGAGAGCTCACTGATACTGTCCCTCTCTCTGGGTTAGGAAGCTGGCTTCTACTTTCACCTGCTCCAGAGGTGTCTAACAACATATTTGAGCAGAATAATGTTACAGGATCTTCCCCAAGGAGCTGAGTGAGGACTCGGTTCGCTCAATCGGTTGGGCAGCTAGTTATTAATACTACAGTGTGGGTTCATTTCCTTCACTGACTGGTGTGACTAAATGACTGTCGTGCTCATCCTCTCCCTTACTTGAGGCATGATGACTGTCCTGTTAAACTACCACCAGTTGTCTCTGTCTAACAAGAGAGCAGCCCTGTCATTCTGTAGGAGTGTTCTACCTTTCTATTTTTGATGTACAGACTTACTCAAACACCAACACAGGGGAACTGCTGCGGAGATGGCTGGTCTCCACCAATCCCAGCCACCTTCCTTTATATCAGGTATAACTTCAGCCAGTGCAGACGATTCCTATTTGCTCCAGTTTTGGCGTTAATCCTGGATACGGCACTTGGTCAAGTGCAGTTGTGACGATCTTACAAATGCAGTCACTGCCGCCTTATCTCTAGAATTCAGCTGTGTATTTTCTTGTTGTACATCGTTAAACCAAGGCTTCAATGAGCCCAAGGGATAGAGGCCAAACTGAGCTTTAGTGAACAAGTTGGTGCTGAGGAAATGCTACTTGATCCCACTGCAGATTCCAATAACATTCCAATTTTTTTTAGTGATAGGGATTAGAGCAATGGGGCAGTCATTGATTGCCTGATGTTTGGTCTGTGTGTATACAGGACACATCTGGAGAGTTCCCCAGATTGTCAGGTATATGCCAGTGCTGTATCCCAGCAGGAACAGCTTGAATGGAATGTTCTCAGGCCCCACAGCCTTTGCATTATCCCATCCGTCCAGCCACTTGGAGATACCACACAAAATGAACTGAATTAGCTGAAGACTGCTATCAGGAGGAGACTAAAATAGATCATGCCATTGATACATCTGCCTGAACATTGTGTGAATGTTTCAGCCTTAGCTTTTCTATTGTGCTGAGCCCATCCATCATTCAAGAACGTAGTATTTGTGGATCCCCCTCCTCCAGAGAGTTGTTTGATTGATCACACAATTCATGCTGACAGCATATGACAGGATTGTAGAGATTAGGTCTGATTTGTTGGCTAGATCTGTCTGTCACGAGCTGGTTAGGCTATTTGGTGAGTAAGTGGTCCTGTTTGGTAATGTCACCTCATTGAGAGGTGTACCTGGTGCTGCCCTTGGCAGGGTCTCCTGTATTCTCCATTGAACAAGGGCTTATCTCCTGGTCTGATGGTCAGGGTAAAGTGGAGCAGATGCCCGGCAATGACAGTGAAAATTGTGCTGGAGTACTATTCTGCTGCTATTGGGAATGACCCAAACCACCTCTCATAGGCCAGTGCTGAGTACACGATCTCTTCAAAATCTGTCCCATTTAGCATGGTGATAGTATCTCTCACATGGGCACTCATTTACACGCACACGTGCACACACACGCGCACACGCACACACAAATGTAAAAGTGGGACTTTGTCTCCATAAATACTGTGTGTGGTTTCACCATCCCCAATATGGTCATCGATCAATGTCAATGCCGCCAGTAGGTTTCTCACTCTCAGTTGCTCCCCCCCCCCCCCCGCCCCTGACCAAGTGCAGACCCAGTCTCGCAGCTATGTACTTTTTGAACCGACCATCTTTATCAGCAATGCTGCTGCTGAACCCATCTTCGTGGTGGTTATGAAATGGCCCACCCAGTATACATTCTCCAGCTCTGTCACTCTTTGAGCTTCCTGCAAGTGTTGTTTAATGTGGAGCGACAATGATCCATCAGCTGAAGGAGGTGAGTCAGCAGGAGGTTTCTGTGACAGTGTTTGATCTGACCCCGTGAGACTGAGGAAGGGGAGTCAGCAGGAGGTTTCCGTGTCAGTGTTTGATCTGACACCGTTTAGTTTTGTTGTGTCACATTGTTGCTTGAGCAATTTGTAAGACACCCCTCCCAAATCTTGCCCTAGCCCCCAGATAGTAGGAAGGAGGGGTTTCCAGGGTCTGCAGCACTTTTGTTTTTGTCACTGTGAATTGAAGGGCCTCTTCTGTCTGTATGACACTCTATGACTCTTGTCATTGGACACTCCAAGGTCTCACTCCTTCAGTTCCTCCCAGTGCCTTGTTTATTTCACAGATTTCTACAATATTTTCTCTGTTACGTCATTGCACAATACTGTTTTTAAAGAATCTACGTGTATCTCTGGATCTTTCCCTGTCATCTCCACCAGCCGCTGCATCCATCTGTATCTCAGTAATCCTCCGTATCTCCACAATCTTTATCTCATACTCCAGCCTCATCCATCACTGTAAATTCCGCCAGCCCCTACACCCCTCCCTATGTCTCTAATCGCCAGGGGCTACACGTCTCCCTATATCCTGTGAATGATTTTAAAAATATCTCACTAATATCTTCTAGCATGCACAAGCCATGCTATCTCTTGACTACCTCCAGCCTTGCTTTCCCATATCTGTAACATCTCCAGCCTTGCCTTCCTATCTCTGCAACATCACCAGCCTTGCTTTCCTATCTCTGTAACATCTCCAGCATTGCTTCCCCATCCCTGTAATATCTCCAGCCTTGCTTTCCTATCTCTGGAACATTTCCAACCTTGCTTTCCAATCTCTGTAACATCTCCAGTCTTGCTTTTCTATCTCTGTAACATCTCAAGCCTTGCTTTCCTCTCTCTCTGTAACATCTCCAGCCTTTGCTTTCCTGTCTCTGTATCATGTCCAGCTATCTCTGTAAAATCACCAGCGTTGCTTTCCTAAACATCTCAGTGAATTGGTTATATATCTGCTCCTGTTTTGTTGTCGTTCTGTGGGCAGCATAGTTGCACAGTGGTTAGCACTACTGCCTCATACTGCCAGAGGCCCGGGTTCAATTCCCGCCTCAAACAACTGTCTGTGTGGCGTTTGCACATTTTTCCTATGTCTGCGTGGGTTTCCTCTGGGTCCTCCGATTTCCACCCACAATACAAAGGTGAGGTGAATTGGCCATGCTTAGTTGCCCGTAGTGTTAAACGTAGAGGAATGTGTGTGGATTGCTCTTCGGAGGGTCTGTGTGGACTTGTTGGGCCGAAGGGCCTGTTTCCACACTGTAAGCAAAAAGCTCTGTGTCTGTCATCATTTTGCTTCGAAACCTGACCCACAAAGCCTCATTTGAAGGCCCTTCCAAGGTATTGTCCATCCTTTCAGCAATAACTTGCTTGTTAATTAATAATGCAACACCACTTGCTCTTTAACACCCTGCCCTGTCCTGCCTGTAGTTCCAATACAACAGAGTATTGAGTTGTTAGCCCTGAGCTCCCTCAAATGCGACTCTGTGATGGGAAAAAATGTGACACCTCCACATGTCAACTCATTCCCTTAGCGCATCTCTCAGCTTGTCTGATTATATTCCCAGCATTAACGTAAGCTGGAATATAATACCTGGAATACCTTGTACCTCGGAGTTCTTCAGTCATTTCCTGTTTGTTATCAAGCTGCTCAAACCATGAACCACAACTCTAACTCTGGCACTGAAGGAATATCTGTGGAATTGTAATTTCTTTTTTTTAAAAAATGTATTCATCAAGTGCAATTTTCCAGAACAGAGCAGTCAGTTCCATATACGATGTATTTCTGCTGGTTAATTCCCCCCTCAGTGTGCAGAGGGGACAGCCCTCAGTAATGGAGAAAGTGAGGACTGCAGTTGATGGAGATCAGAGTCAAAAAGTGTGGTGCTGGAAAAACACAACAGGTCAGGCAGCATCGGAGGGGTAGGAGAGTCGATGTTTTGGTCATAATCTCTTCATCAGGAAGGCATTGGTGCATTCCTTTATTTCTTTTGATTCCATGATTCGCAGAATGTTGTGAACTGTACTTACTCAGGAAGGCAGCACTGTATATTGCACTGACATGGAAATCAGTCAATCAGTTGGTTGGACAGTAGAAAAGTTGAAAGGAAGTATACACTGATTGAATGAATTACAAACACAAGGATAGGTAAATCCCAGGGCCAGATGGGGTATAACCTAGGTTACTCCAGGAAGTGACGGGAGAGATTGGCGTGCCTTTGGTGATGATCTTTGCGTCCTCACTGTCCTTTGGAGCAGTGCCAGCCAGATGACTGTAGGGTGACAAATGTTATTCCCTTGTTCGGGAAAGGCTATAGGATAACTCTGGGAATGACCGAACAGTCAGTCTTACATCAGTGGTCGGCAAAGTATTGCAGCCGTTTCTGAGAGACCATATTTACAATGACATAGAAAACAATAGTTTGATTAGAGATAGTCAGCAGGGCTTTGTGAGGAGCAGGTCATCCCTCAGAAACCTTAATGTGTTCTTTGAAGATGTAAAAATCACGTTGATGAAGGTAGACCAGTAGATGTGGTGAAGAACAATTTTGGCAAGGCGTTCCCCATTGTAGGCTCATTCAGAAGGTATGGAAGCATGAGGTGCAGGGACATTTGGATGTCTGGATACGGGCGTGGCTGGCCCATAGAAGACAAAAGATGGTAGCAGATGGAATGTATTCAGTCTGGAGCTCAGTGACCAGTGATGTTCCACAGGGATCGGCTCTGGGACCTGTGCTGTTTGTGATTTTTGTCAATGACTTTGATGAGGAAGTGAACAAGTAGGTTAGTAAGTTTGCTGATGACACGGAGGTTGGTGGGGTTATGGAGAGTGTGGCGGGCATTGTAGCTTGCAACAGGATGTTGACAGGATTCTGAACTGGGCTGATAAGTGACAGATAGAGTTCAACCTTAAAAAGTGTGAAACAATTTATTTTGGAAGATTGCATTTGCATAAAGAATACAGGGTTAACGGCAGAATCCTTGGCAGTGTGGAGTGACAGAAGGATCTTGGGGTCATTGTCCACCGATCTCCCAAAATTTCCACCCAAGTTGATAGGGTTGTTCAGAAGGAATACGGTGTGTTGTCTTTCATTACCAGGAGGATTGAGTTTAAGAGCAGCGAGGTTATTTCTTCGCTCCATAAAGCGGTGGTTCAACCACACTTGGAATACTCTGTTTAGTTATGGCTGCCTCATTATAGGAAACACTTGGAAGCCTCAGAGAGTGTGCAGAGGAAACTTACCAGGATGCTGCCTGAACTGGAGGGCATGTCTTACAACGGAAGGTTGAGCGGCTCGGGCTTTCCTCCAGCGGTGGTAGTAGAGTCAGATACATTTGGGATATTTAAGAAGATTCTTGGATAGGCACACGAAAGTTGTGCATTGAAAGTTACGTAGGTTAGTCTGATCTTAGAGTAGGATAAAAGGCTGGCAAAACATTGAGGGCTACAGTGCCTGCACTGTGCTATACCGTTCAATGTTCCAAGTTTCACTCAGCTTGTGGATTCTCATCAGTTGGTGAACGTGTCAGGGAGTGAGGTATGTGAGGGAGTGAGAGAATGGAGTGTGCGAGGAAGTGAGGTCAGGAAGGTGGGGAGGGACGTTAGACCAAGACTTCCAGTTTTGATGTAATTGTTACATTCACCCGAGTGTCAGTACAATATGTGTGGTTATCTAGACCAGACAAAATCCACCAAGTTCAGTGATGAAAACGATTTTTGGCTTGCCGTTTGCTCCTGGTTACTTCAGATACATTCTGCTGGGTGACCTATGAATTAGTACCTGAGCATCCACATGCATGTATAATTTTATTTTGATACTGTTGAATATGAAGATACATTTATTGGATATAGTTTCAGAGGGTTCACTGTGAGACAGAAGATGCTGCAGAAGACTGTCAATTGTGAACGTTTTCACCCAGTGTCTGGTCCATGGGCAGATGTATAGAGTATGAGGGACATGCCAGATGCCATCACCATAAGTAACTTGTGTGGTGTGATTCTAATACTCCATGTCCATACATCTGCTCCCTGGGCCAGGCTCTGACTGAGTGTGAATTTGTAAGGCATGGTTCCTGGTCAGTCATTGGTAAATAATTTTAGACAGCATTTATACGTACACTGAGTTCAGCGATAGCCTGTTGGCGAGTTTCCTCATGCTCAAGGTGAATTCCAAATGATTCTCTGTGAGGGAATGTTTGAATGAATGCCCTGACCCAGTTTTGAAACTCTCTTCACAGATTCAGGACCAGGCCAGTGTCTCTCTGAGTGCTACATGCAGCTGTGAGGTCCAATAGCACTGTACCCGGATTCACCCTTTTGGAATCCACTTTTAATGTCGGTCATGATGCAAAGTGATGTGTTTACTGACCTGCACAATAATCAGGAGTTTATCATGTTTGTGTACTGTGCAATAATAAGGTATGAGCGACAACTATTCAACTGGACAATAACTGCATCATCTCTGAAGACAATAGAATTGATTCGATGTTGATGGAGTTAAAATATAAACACCGAACAAACTTTTATTATACAAACGTAAAGAATGCACATTATGTTTTGTATTGAAAAAGAACATGTTGTCTGACTGTGCTGGTGATCACAATTACATATTAAATCTCAGTATTCAAATGCCTATATTGTCGCTCTCTCATTGTCAAAATTGCTCACATCTGACAGATTGAATATTCAGAGTGAGCATTTGATTGAACAATCAAATAGAATTATAGCATTTAAATATAATCAATCAATTTAATTTCTCACCTGAAATGTGTGAGCTTCAGTTATTTGCCAACAATTCTATTAGTTTTAAAGAAATGATGGAAAAGGATAGACTGGATCTAAAAGTTGAAGTTCTAAATTGGGGAAAGGCCAATTTTGGCGGTATAAGGCAAGATCTTTCAAAAGCTGATGACATCAAATGGTCGCAGGTAAGCGGACGGCTAGAAAATAGGAAGCCTTCAGAAATTAGATAGCCGGAGTCCAGAGACAGTATATTCCTGTTAGGGTGAAAGGAAAGGCTGGTAGGTATACAGAGTGCGAAATGACTAAAGACATTGAGGGGCTGGTTAAGAATAAGAAGGAAGGATATGACAGTTACAGGCAGGATAGATCGAGTGAATCCTTAGAAGAGTACAAAGGCAGGACGAGTATTCTAAAGAGGGAAATCAGGAAGGCAAAAAGGGGACATGAGATAGCTTTGGCAAATAGAGTTAAGCAGAATCCAAAAGGATTTTACAAATACATTGAGAACAAAGGGTAAACAGGGAGAGAAAAGAGCCCAAAGATCAGCAAGGCGGCCTTTGTGTGGAGCCACAGGAGATGGGAGAGATCCTAGATGAGTATTTTGTATCAGAGTTTACTCAGGAGAAGGACATGGGAGATGTAGATATATGGAGAAATAGATGTGATATCATGAAAAATGTCCATATTACAGAGGAGGAAATGCTGAATGTCTTGAAACGCATGAAGGTGGAAGAATCCCCAGGACCTGATCGATCAGGTGAAACTTGAAAGTGTTCAGAAAAGATTTATATGCAGGTTGCCAAGGTTGGAGGGTTTGAGCTATAGTGGAGTTTGAACAGGCTGGGGCTGTTTTCCCTGGAACCTTGGAGATTGAGGGGTGACCTTATAGAGGTTTAATAATCATGAGGAGCATGGATAGGGTAAATAGACAAGGTATTTTCCCTGGTGTGGTGGAGTCCAGAACTAGAGGGCATAGGTTTTGGTTAGGAAGCGAAAAATGTAAAAGAGATGTAAAGGGCATTTTTTTTCACTCAGAGGGTTGTACGTGCGTGGAATGAACTACCAGAGGAAGTGGTGGTGGTTAGTACAATTGCAATATTTAAATGGCGTCTGGATGGGTATATGAATAGAAAGTGTTTAGAGGAATATGGGCTGAGTGCTGGCAGATGGGACTAGATTGGGTTGGGATATTTGCTCAGCATGGGCAGGTTGGACTGAAGGGTTTGTTTCCATGCTGTACATCTTTTTGACCCTGTGACTGTAATTTAGAAATGCCAATAATTTAACATGCAGTATCAAATATATAAATAGTTTATATTATTAAATTGTAGCATACAATAAGTTGAAAACTTGCTATTTTTAGAATGAAAGATAAAGACCAAAGAACATTCCAACACAGGAACAGACCGTTCGGCCCTCCTAGCCTGTGCTGATCCAGATCCTCCTATTTTCTAAACCTGCAACATATTTTCTAATGGTCTGTATCCCTATGCTTCCTACACAGTCATGTTTCTTAGATACATCTTAGATAACGCTATCGTTCCTGCCCCTATGCCCTCTGGCCACACGTTCCAGGCTGTCACCGCCCTATGTGTAAAGAACTTCCCACATATATCTGCCCTAAACCTTTCTCCTCTTACTTTGAACTCATGACCCCGAGTATTGAGTTTCACAATCTGGGGAAAAAGCTTCTTGCTATCCACCCTGTGTATATCTGTCTTGAATGTGTAGACCTCAGCTTTCGACTTTGTAATGAAAATTGTCCTAATCTACTCAATCTTTCTTCATAACCAGCACCGTCCAACCCAGGCAGCATCCTGGTGAACTTACTCTGTACCCTATTCAAAGCATCCACATCCTTTTGTTCATGTGGTGACCTGAACTATACGCAGTATTCCAAATGCAGCCAAACCAAAGTCCTATGTAACATGACCTGCCAGCGCTTGTACTCAACACCTGTTCCAATGAAGGAAAGTATGCCATATGCCGCCTTGACCACTTTACTGACCTGTATTGGCATCTTCAGTCCGCAATGTGCCCGAACACCCAGATCTCGCTGGAAGTCAATTTTCCCCTGGACTTTTCCATTTACTGTGTTGTTCACTCTTGAACTGGTTCTTTCAAAATACATCACCTCGCATTTGCACAGATTGAACTCCGTCTGCCATTTCTGTGCCCATCTCTCAAATCTATCTATGCTCAGCTGTATTCTCTGACAGACCCCTTCACTATTTGATACTCCAACAATCTTGGTGTCATCTGCAAATTTGCTAATCAGGCAACCGATAACTTCTTCCAAATCATTGATATATATCACAAACAACATTGGTACCGATTTGGAGATGCTGCTGTTGGACTGGGGTGTACCAAGTTAAAAATCACACAACACCAGGAGGCATGGTACATTGGGGAAACCGAGCAAAGACTACGACAACGGATGAATGGGCACCACACAACAGTCAACAGACAGGATGGTTCCCTCCCAGTTGGGAACACTTCAGTGCTCCAGGACATTCAGCCTCGGAACTTCGGGTGACCATCCTCCATGGTGGACTTCGGGACAGGCAGTAGAGATAAGTGGCCGAGCAGAGGCTGATAGCTAAGTTTGGTAGCCATAGGGAGGGCCTCAACCAGGACCTTGGGTTCATGTCACATTACAGGCGATCACCATTGCACTACACACACACGCACACACACGCGTACACACGCACACATACACGCACACGCTCAAACACGCACGCAGATATTCCTTCTCTCTCTCTCTCTCTCTCACACACACACACGCATGGACACAGGTACACACAGATGCGCACACAGACACCCACACACCCTTATAGACACACACACATCCACACTCACACATGCATACCCTCACAGTCTTAAGACACTCTGCACTGACTCCACACACACACACACACACATTTTCTCACACTCACAACCTCCACTCCAGACAGACACACACACGAAGACCCACATGTACACATATATTTTGGGGGGTGAAATTGTACTTGCAGAGTTACATTGTAATGTGCTCAAAAACTGCATATACTCATGTAGAACTCTGAGCTCAAAAAGTGCATGAATTTATATAAAACTCTGTTATCTCACTTTTTAGATTAGAATCAATCTAAACATCGTGGCATAGACAGAGAACACAGGGGGCTAACACCTTCAACATATTGTCTAGCTATCACCATTGTTAACAACTAAGCCAGGAATGCAACTTTAAAAAAAGGATTTGTGATTTACACATGAAAGAAGTGAAACTATCACTATATTCTAACAGATGAAATGCTTAAAAGACAATCAATTTTTCAATGTATAATTCCAGTTACATCACACTGCAAATTTTTGCTATAAATGCTGTGTTAGAATTGCGCCCTCCACAATCACCTGACGAAGGCGCATCGCTCTGAAAGCTAGTGCGCTTCCAATTAAACCTGTTGGACTACAACCTGGTGTTGTGTGATTTTTAACAATGTTCCCAGCACGGATCGCTGTTGCACACCACTGGTCATAGGTCTCCAGTTTGAGAAATGCCCTTCCAGTATTACTCTCTGTCTCCTTTTACCCAGATAGTTCTCTATCCATCTAGTTAGAACACCCTGGACCCCATGCGACTTCACCTTCTCCATCAGCCGACCATGGGGAACCTAATAAAACGCCTTCCTCAAGTCCCGCAGTATCTTCTCCAGCAGCATCCCTACCACCGATGTCAGGCTCGCCGGTCTACAATTACCTGGATTATCCACACTATCTTTCTTAAACAAGGGGGCAGTATTAGCAATTCGCCAGTCCTCCGGGACTTCACCCATGTTAAATATTCCTGCAAAGATATATGTTAAAGCCCCAGTTATTTCCACACTCACACCCTTCAGCAACCTGTGGTTGATCCCATCCACTTCGGGGCTTGTCAACATTAATACCTCTTAGAATATCCAAAACTTCCTCCCTCTTTATGTCGACTTAACCTCAACATTCATCATGTCCCTCTCCCTGGTGAATACAGATGCAAAGTACTCGCGAAGAATCTCACCCATTTTTTTCTGACTCCATGCATAACATTTTTCCTTTGTCCTTGTGTGCGCCAAACATTTCTCTAGTTACCCTCCTTATATATGAGAAGAAATCTTTGGGATTTTCCTCAACCCTGTTTGCTAACGATGTCTCATGACCACTTTCAGCCCTCTTAAATCGGCGATATTTACTGTGAAATGTAGCTAGTGAAAAGAAAATAAATATTTGTTCGTGCGAGTGTGAACTCAGACCTTTTCAATGTGTTTTGTGCCAAAAAAAAATTGAAATCCATCTCACAGCAAATAAAAAGCAAGAGAAGAAACCTCTTGGGAAGAGTAATTTTCAGCCACTGTCCCCCGAAAGTACTTCTGAGGTAGAAATGAGTGAGGGTTTGTAACCAGGGCACAACAGTAACTATGGGTGGTTTGAACATGCAAATTGGCTCACGTAATCAACTTGACAGTGATATCCTTGAATAAAGATTCATAGAGTGTATGAGAGATTATTTCTGAGATCAAGACGTCATGGAAACAACCAGAGAATGGGACGGCACGGTGGCACAGTGGTTAGCAAAGTACTAGGGTCCCTGGTTCGATTCCAGCCTCGGGGACTGTCTGCGTGTAGTTTGCACATTCTCCCCCTGTCTGCATGGGTTTCCTCCCATCGTCCAAAGATGTGCAGGTCAGGTGAATTGGCCATGCTAAATTGCTCATAGAGTTAGGTACATCACTCAGAGGGAAATGAGACTGGGTGGGTTACTCTTCGGAGGGTCGGTGTGGACTTGTAGGGCATCTAATCTAATTTATATTTGATTTTATGTAACAAAGAAGGATTGGTGGGTGAGCTTTGCCTTGGAAGAAGTACCCACAATATGCTGGAGTTTCACATTCAGATTGAAAGATGAAGACTGAGTCATACATGAGCGTTTCAGTACTGGGCAATGATAATTATACTGGCCGAAGGAAGGATTTGGCTGTGGTGGACTGGGGGGAGAAAAGAACAGTCAAAGGCAGGACAGCTGAAGAAATTTGGCAAACAATTAGGGAGGCAATAAAGACCGAAGAAGAATTTCATTACGGAGATAAAACATCCAGATCTTGATAAGGAAGTCAAGGATAACATGAAGGCAAATCCCAGTGCATATCATACTGCACATGTCAGTCATACTGTGGAGGACTGGGCAAATCAGTGGCCTCGTGGTGTTAACACTGAATTCTGATGTGATAAACCCAGATAATATTCAAGTGACCTGGTACCAAGACCTGCCACAGCAAGTGGTGGAGCTTAAATTCAAATCTGGAATGAAGAAACTGATGGTGGTTATGAATCAATTGCCAATAAAAACTCACCTGGTTCACTAATGTCCTTTAGGGAAGGAAACGGCCATTCTACCATAGATTCACCACTCTCAGGCTGAAGAGGTTTCTCCTTATCTCCGTTCTAAAGATGTTCTCTTGACTCTCCGGATATGTCCTTGGGTCATTTCTCTCCTAACAGTGGAAGCATCTTCCCAACATCTACTCTGACCAGGCAACCAGTATTCTGTATGCTTCAATTAGATCCCCCTTCATCCTTATAAACTCAAGCGAGTATAGACCCAGAGATCTCATATATTATTTTTTTCATTCCAAGGACCATTCTTATGAAGCCCCTCTGAACATGCTCCAGCGCGGTACATCCTTCCTGAGTTATGGGGCCGAAAACAGTACACAATACACCAAATGTGGTCTGACCAGAGTCTTACAGAGCCTCAGAAATCCGTCGCTGCTGTAATATTCAAGTGTTCTCAAAATAAGTGCCATCACTGTATTTACCTTTCTGACTGGGCGGGCCACCTGAAATAATAATCTTACGATGGACAATAATAAATTCACCATGGAGTTACAAAAATGAACAATGATTAAAGCAGGCTGGGAATTTGAACCCAGCCTTGACCAAAGTCTCTGTGCTCATCCACATGCTGCAGAATCCAGACAGGCTGCAGCTACCCATAAATGGTTGCAAAGAAACCTGAAGCAACAGACCCTGTAAGACACACCTGAAGTTGGACCTGAACGGGACAATGGAATGTCGCCCTTGGGCCATCAATGTGACAGCACCTGGTTGAGTCTGATTGATCAGGGTAAATGAACCTGATCATTTCATTGGCAGATCCTCCACACCCTACCAAAAGGTGTGAAGACTCGGAAGGATAAGAATCACCGTAAAACCCCTCAGAGAGTGGTAACTCGAGAATAACCACTGAAAGAGAAGACGCCTCCAAGACCATCAGAAGAACAAGACGACTTCACCACGTGGAATACCGTCAACGTCTAGTGGGGTGTATGTGATCATCCAAAGTTAAACCATAAGATAATTTGTAGTGTTTTGCATTACGTTATAATACGTTTTATTGTTCTAACATTAATTGTGTTCAATTAACAAAATTATTGTTTATAAGAGTTGACTCAATTCTTTTGATGAATATAAGATTTCAAACACATTGTGCAGCAGACACACCACCTTCCTAACTACTGACTCAACTTGCACGATTACCTTGAGACAATCCTGGACTGGAACTCGCAACACTCTTTGTGCTTCAGACGTCTGAATTTTCTCCCCAAATATAAAATAATCCATGCCTCTCTTCTTCCTACTAAAGTGCATCACCGCGCACTTTCTCAGGTTGTATTCCATCTGTCACTTGTTTGGCCACTCTCCTACCCTCTTTAAATCTTTCTGCAGAATCCCTGCCTCCTCAATAATTCCTGTCCCACTACCTACCTTCGCATCATCTAAAAGTTTCGCCGGAGTGCCCTCAGTTCCTTCATCTAGATTGTTCATGTACAAAGTAAAACGTTTTGATTCCCTTGCAGAACACCAGCTGTCATCGGATGCTATCCAGAGAAGGACCTTTTTATTCCCACTCTCTACCTTCTGACAGACAGTCAAGCTTCTGTACACACTAGTACCTTGTCTCTGACACTATGAAGCATTATCTTACTCAGTATCCTCCTGTGAAGCACCTTGTCAACGTCCTTCTTGAAGTGCAGATAGATAACATCCATTAGCTCTCCTTGGTCTAACCTGCTTGTTACATCCACAAACAATTCTAACAGATTCATGAGCATGACCTCCCCTTGAAAAAACCATACTGACTTCGCCCTACTTTACCATGCACCGGCAATTATTCAGAATTCTCATCCTTCACAATGGATTCGAGGAACTTACGCACGACTGGGGTTAGGCTTATCAGTTTATAATTTTCAGCCTTTGGCCTTATTCCCCTTTGAAACAGGGTGTCAGCGAGATCCAAGATGGCGGCGACCAAGTAAGTATGAGTCTGCAGAGCTCTGCCCAAGATTCAGGCAAAGTGGGGTACCCACCCTCAACTCACCTTTTAAATTGTTTAAAATAGTTTTTGCCCAGCAGCCTTGGCCATTCTACATCAAACTTTATAATTTGACGCTTTTTAAAATGACCAAACGTAAAGGCTCTCCCTGTTTACAACAGGCAGGGACACCTGCCCACCTCACCTCCCCCCACCTCACAGCAAGGCAGACGTCTGCGGCCGCCGCGGGGGACTCACCCGCAGAGGCGAGCCTGATTGCGGAGCTTGTTGCACTCCAAGAAATGATTGATGCTTCATTGAAGAGACGCAGTCCAGGTGGGAGTCAATCTCGGTCATGCTGCAGAAACATGACGGAGAGATCGAGAATCTCGGGCAGCGTGTCTGAGATGCAGAGCAATGGACCACAGCCTCCGAGAACACTGCTGAGTTATCCATGGGTCAGCTCTGGGCTCTAGAACATCGAGTCCCGACCGAAGAGGAACATATTGAAGACCTCGAAAGTCGAGGTCATTGGAAAAATATTCGATTACTGGGCCTTTCCGAACGGGAGGAGGAAGCCCAGCGTTTTGCTTTCCTGAAGCAATGGCTCCCATAGCTGCTGAAACTGGAGTCGGAGCTGGGGCGTGTGCAGGTTGAACGGGACCACCGGGTTGCTGTGCGCTGGCCCGGGTCGGACCAACGCCCCCGCCCAGTCCTAGTTCAATTTCAACATTACAGGGAAAAGCAGATGCTGCTCGAGTCCTCCGGAGTGTTGGAGAAGGATCCCCATGTCATGATATACAAGGGCTCCCGGATAATGTGGTCTGAAAGAGGAAGGCATTTGATAAGGCGAAGATGGTGTGATGGCGGGGTGGTGGGGGGGAGGGGTGAGGTGGGTTAGCTCCCACCCTTTTAACCTCTGTCTTATAAGGTATTGGAATTTATTTACTCTACTTTGTAATGCCTGGACCGAAGGCATGGTTCTGGCTGGGAAACGTTATGGCGGGATTATTGGAAGCTAGTCGTGCCCCTTGTGAACAAGGGGGAACGTCTCCTTTTAAATATGTCTTCTGACATTTGTTTTTAGGAGTAGTTCTCAGTTGTTTTAATTTCACTGCTTAAAGAGTGTTTTTACGTGTGAATCGTTTTGGCTTTTAGTCAATGTCTTTTGGGTGGGGTTATTCCTCCTGGGGGGTCTCGGGGTTGCTTGGATAACCATGGCTCGCGATTCGTTTAGGTGGTTCACCGGGAATGTCAAGGAGACCCACTCACTAATCAAAAGGAAAAAGATATCATCAAGTCTTAAAAAAGAAAGAGTGGATGCAGCATTTCTGCAGGAGACGCATTTACTTGATAAGAAGCATTCGAGGATGAAATAGGGTGGATTTGGCCAGGTGTTCTTTTCATCTTTGAGCTCAAAAAGTAGGGGAGTAGCCATTCTTATTCAGACGAATTTTCCCTTCCAAATGCTGAGCCAATAAAAGATGAGTCTGGACGGTATATAATTATTAACACCCTAATATATGGAGAAGAATTTGGGATTTTGAATCTCTATTGCCCCCCGGCGCTCACTTTTGAATTTGTGATGGAAGAGTTCTCCAAGCTGATGGCTCTCGGGGTGCACTACACAATTATAGGGCGAGATTGTAATTGTATCATCAACCTAGGGCGGGACAGAATACCTCAGATCTCTGCGGGCATATGTATGAGATCTAGGCAATTGGCGGATCTGAGTAGGGAGTTGGGGCTGGTAGATGTATGGAGGTGTCTTCGCCCTCAGGGTAGAGACTACTTTTTAATCTAACCCACACAAGTTCCATACCAGAATCGATATGCATCTGTCCCCTCGACACTTTTGAACTCAATATTGCATTGTAAAGTAGGTAATATAACTATTTCTGACATGCCACAGTATATATGGAGGTTAAAACCAGTGATGATGAGATAGGTTCCCGACATTGGTGTATGGACCTATTCCTATTGACCGATAGTACGTTCACAAAATATTTCTCAAAGGAATTTAAAACCTTTTGGGATACCAACTCCAACAAGGCCAGTAACCTTTCAGTAATGTGAGAGACTGGTAAGGACTATGTGCAAGGCCTGGTTATCTCATATTCTGTGACCCAGAAAAGACAAAAGGAAGAACAACAACGTCTGCTCCAGGCTCGCCTGAAGGCAGCTGAGACAGCGTATGTGGGTAGACCCTAGTTTACTAAATTACAGCTGATCACAGCCCTTACCGTAACTTTGAATACCACTCTTACACAAAAAGCAAAAAGGGAGCTACTACTTGCGAGGCAGAGATTATTTGAATACGGTGACAAGCCTGGCAGGTATCTAGCATACCTTGCCAGAAAGAAAAAGGCTCCCCAAGGCATTACGTCTTTAGAAAGAATGCTGGTAACCTCACTTGTGATAGTACGAAGATCACTGCACCCTTTAGAAAGTTCTATTTCGAATTATATAGGTCACAGGGCTGTGAGGGTAGAACAAGGAAGATAGAGCCTTTATTTTAAAAAAAGACTTGCCCTCCTGGGCCTAATCTCAAAGCGGGTGTTGTTCTTGAATGACACCCTAGCAACTCAGGAAACGCAGGAGGCAGTGCGGCAGCTCCAGAGTGGCAAAGCGCCCGGACCAGATGTATTCCAGGCTGAGTTCTATAAAGAATTGATTGGGGAATTAGTCGGGTCACTTATAATTTTCCACATAGTCAGGGCTGCCTCTCGCCTACTCTGAGAGACGCAAATATTTGTCTCATTCTTAATAAGGAAAAGGCCCCAGATGACTGTTCTTCATATAGACCTATATCCTTGTTGAATGTGTATTTTAAAATTCTCTCAAAAGTGTCGTCATTAAGACTGGAGAGGGTTTTGCTATTTTTTATTAAAGAAGGCCAGATGGGGTTTATAAAGGGTCGCAGATCAACTAAAAACATTAGAAGAGTCTTAAATATTGAACAAACCTGCCAGCAGGGAGCGATACTGGGATTAGCTACCTTCGGCGAGGCAGAGAAGGCATTCGCTCAGGTAGAATGGCTTTATCTCGTTTATACGCTGAAACGGTTTGGTGTTGGAGTGGTCTTTACTAAATGGGTTACAGTATTATGTAATGATCCCAAAGCAGCGGTGATCACCAACAGTTTAAGTTCAGAAAGCTTTCGCGTTGGCAGAGATTGTCGTCAGGAATGCCCTCTCTCACCATTATTATTTACGCTAGTGATTGAGCCTTTGGCGGAATTTGTACAAGCTGACCATAATATAAAGGCTCCAAAGGTTGGATCCGGTAAGCACAAAATTACTCTCTATGCAGTTGATGTCCACCTTTTCTTAAATGATCCATTGACATCTGTGCTGCGCTTAATTCAAGTGATTAAATTATTTGGTATGTTCTCAGGTTATAAAATCAATTTGTCAAATCAGAGGCCATGCTGCTGGGAGTTGTTTCTGGTATATCCAATTTTCCTGGATGAATCCCGTTTTGCTTTTCAGTGGTCACTGGAAGTTTTTCTTTACTGAGGTATCTTTAATACTCCAGCATTTCGTCAGCTATATAAAGTCAATTATACACATTTATTGGAGAAATTATGATAGGACCTTCAACGCTGGGAAGATCTCCCGATATCCTGGCTCGATAGAATAGCTTTGGTCAACATGATTATCCTACCTCGCCTTTTATACGCTATGAGAATGCTCCTCTTGATGCTGCCGAGACAGGCGCTGCGTAAGCTTTATGGTTAGTTCAGCTTCTTCATTTACAGTCATGGACGGCCCCTTATTAAATTAGAAAAGTTACAGCCTCCATAATTAAGCAGTGCGTTGGATTTCCCAGATTTCAGGAGGTACCAATTGAGCTCTCTACTATCCTACATAGCTGACTGAGTCTCTTGTGACCCACAATCAATCTGGTTAGATACTGAGGCCTCCCAAGCAAAATATCCCCTCATCAATCTACTATTTATGGACAAGGTGAGAGTTATTGCGGATCATTGTAAAAATTCTACTGTATTAAACACAATCAAAGCCTGGACGTTAATGCGACAGGATGAAGGTAAACTACAAAAATCCCCCTCCCCCCCGCAATACCCCTATAGTGGGACTGTTGGGATTCCAGCCAGGGCTGACTGATGCTATATTCAGAACCTGGGAGACTAGAGGAATCTCATGTTTGGGAGACCTGTTGAAAGGGGAGATCATGATGTCCTTCAAACAGCTGCGTCAGAAGATTGGGCTGCATAGCAAAGACCTTTTATGAAATTTTCAAATAGGAGACTTTATACAAAAGAAGAACATGTTGATAATTGATCCTTATAAATCGGATAGGGAAAGGAGAGTGCTTCAGCTGATGGATCTGCCCGTGGTCAGTACTCTCGACCACAAACTATTTAATAAGGTACCAAAGGACATGGAACGGTTATATAAAACATAGAGTCAAGAATTTGGGATGGAAATCTCCTGAGAGATGTGGGAGGACGTCTGGGACAACGCCAGGAAGACGCCTATCTGTAACTGAACTCAGGCTATCCAATTCAAGATACTTCATTGGGCTCACATGGCACCTGAGTGAGTTGCAAAGTTCAAGGCAGGAGTATCTCCAATGTGTCCTACATGCAAAATAGAAGTTATTACTCTCACGGATTGTCTGAGGACATGCCGTAAGATCCGTATGTATTCGGACAGAGTAGCGAATGCCTTGGCAAAGATTTTGGGTACTGAGATTGGGTGGGACACAACGCCTCTACTTTTGGGCACCCCAAATTTCCCTTCTTCGGATGTATACGGAAGGAAATTACTGATTAGCCTTTTCTTTTGTCCGGGCAAAAACATTTTAGTGAATTGGATATCATAAGATCCCCGTGGACATTCAAATTGGCAGAGGCTAGTCATGGAATATATCCCCCTTGACTTCCTTACAAATATGTTGAACCAAAAGACGGAATTATTTTATGGAACATTGCACACCTTTTTGAACTACATTGACACAGATATATCAGCCATATTGTTCAGGGCCTTTGCTTAGCCGAGGGGATGGTTCTGGCTGGATCAGGGGCTCCTGGGAGGAGGAATCCTGTGTCAATACGGGTTCTGTTATGACTTAATATAAGTTTTAAAACATATGCATCTAGTTATTCATTTACTTATTTATTTTCTTTTCTCCTTTTGTTTGGTTTTAGTAATGTAGGATATCATATTTTATCGTTTGCTAATTTAGAGAATAGATTAGTAGTTTGTTTTTAAATTCTATGTTGGGGTTGTTATTATATTGTAAAGCAGAATACACTAGTTTGTACTATTTTTGTAATTTTGTAAAAAAATTCAAAAATGTTCTTTTCATTGAAAACAAACAGGGTGTCACGTTCGCAATGTTCCCGTATTTTGGCACCCTCCCTGATTCCAATGATTTGTTGAATATCACCATTAAAATCTCCAACAGCTTATTTACCCATTTAATTTTTCGAGCAACTTCCCCTAATCAGCTCTGCCTCCTCACTTTCTTGAATTTTCCAGATATTATTCATGTCTTCCGCCGTGAAATCTAACGTGAAATAATTGTTCAGTTTATCATCTATTATTTGTTTCACACTACTATCATTCCAGCGTCATTTTCCAGTGTCCCAATATCCACTTCTGCTTCCCGTTTTTGCCCTTAACATATCAAAAGAGACTCTTTCAGTCATCCTTTATATCACTGGATAGCTTAACTTCATATTTAATCATCCCCCTCCTTATTTCTTATTTTGGTGCCCTCTGTTTCTCTTTGTAAGCTTCCCAATCCTCTGGTTTCCCACTGCCATTTACCATGTTATCTGCTTTCTCTTTTTCTTTTACCCGAGCCATGCATTCCCCAGTCATCTGTGGATGCCACATCCTCCCTGTACAATGCATCTACTACCTCGGGATGAATCTATGCTGTGACTCCTAAATTGCTTCGAGAAACTCCGGCCATTACTGTTCCACTGTCTTTCCAAGTCTTTGTCGGTGCCTTTGTACAGCTGTAATATTAACTTCGATTCTACTTTCTACCTCTCAAATTGAAGTTTAGGTTCAATCATATTAGGATCACTGCCTCCAAAAGGTTCCTTCACCTTCAGCTTCCTTCTCAATTCTGCCTCATTGCTCAACTCTAAATCCGGTATTGCCCATTCCCTTGTTGCCTTCACCATAAGCTGCTCCAAAAAGCCATCTCGAAGACATTTCACAAATTCCTTTCTTTGCAAACCACCACCAGTCTGATTTTCCCAATCCACCAGCATATTGAAATCCTCCCACTCACTCTAACTTTGCCTTTCCTATATATATTTTCTATCTCCTGGTCTATCATGTGCCCCATCCCCTGACTATGATTCAAAGGCCAGTACATTACTCCAACTATGGTTTTACACCTTTGTCGTTCCTCAGTTCTACCCACACACATTCCACGCCATCTGACACTACTTTGAGTAATGGGAACTGAGTGATGTGACTGAAAAACACTTTAGCTTTGTCTCAAATTTATAGTTTAGACATGGAATAAAAATATTTCATTTCAACTTACTTTAAAATGTCGCCACAGTACGTTTGTTTGACCAAATAGTCTGTCTGTATTAGGGAAGAATACAAACTGTTTAAACTGTTAGAGAAGGAAGATACGAAGAGGACACGACTAGATAAAGAGATATAGGTTGGAACAAGTGAACAGGCAAGTAATGGTGTATGGAACATAGTAGGAAAAATGTGTCTGTGCTCAAAGATATTGGTGGGTTGAACAGAAACGTAATGTATTATTTCAGTGGAGAAATTGGCTTTAGACACTGAAGAACCGGGCACCTGGGTTACAAAATAATAACTTTACGGGTTCATCAAATTTTTAGGAAGGTAAGATAAATGTTGAAACTTTCTGAAACAGGATGCATTTAAAAGTACGGGCGATTTTCTACAGATCTACAAGGTAGTGGTGTAACCACATCTAGAGAGCGATGGCCACAATGATATGAAATGCAATCCATAGAAGATTCACTCAGCTGACTCCTGGGATTATTTATGGAGGAAATCTTGAATTGACTGGACCTGGATCTTCTGGGCTTTAGGCGAACAACATGTGATCTTGTTTGACCCCAGAATATTCCAAGTTGTCTTTAAAGATGAATTCGAAACAATATTTCAGCTTGTGCGAGAGATTCCTGTGAGTGGATGGATTATAAAACGGAAGAATATCTCTGTTAAGAAGATGGTGATTTGGTGTAATCATCTCATTGTGTTGTGTCTTTGTGGAATTCTCTTCCCAGATAGCAATGGAGAATAAGTTATTGAATATTCCTAAGGCAGAGGCAGGCAGATTCTTGACTAAGAATGACGCACTAACAGTGTAAGGGCAAAGAGGGAATGTGTGATTGAGGTCACAATCATATCATCCACGACCTTATTGCATGTCGGAGGAGCTGTTTTTATTCCTAACTCGATGCTAGTTTCTATATTTCTGTTGTCTTTAGATATTGAAAGAAATTATGACACGATTGTCATGAACATGAAGACTGTTCCTTTCAGATTATTGGGCACAGCTTTCCATATGTGACTTTTAAACAGAACTCAAAAGCACTCAGGAAAGATTCATAATGTTGTCAAGAGGTCAAGAGCATAGTACAAAGGGAAAGCCACGCTTGAAACTGCTTTAGAATCAGATTATGTCGAATGAATGACTTTAATACAGTAGATTCCTTTCAGTTGCTCTTGTGAGGTGTGTTTCATTACCAAGGCCAGCATTCTGTTGCCTGTGTTTAATTTCTATTCAGAACATGGTGATAAACCCCAGGGGTTCTTGTGATGCAGGAACACTAACAGGAATGTTACAAAGAAAGAAACGGGGTTCTTAACAATTTGATAGTGAAGGGAGAATGATATAGCTTCAAATCCTGTGTGCCCTTGGAGATTGTATTCCTCACTATTTGATGCCCACAACCTATGGAAATAGTGAGACTTCATTCTCTTTTTCCAACAATTAAAGTAATTGCATAGAAACAGGCCTATCAGCCCAATACATCTATGACAGCCAGAAAACACCAAACTAAAGTATTTCTAGTTTCGGGTCAGTGTCTGTGACCTGAGTTTTTGTTCTTTCAGTACATGCACGATATGGTTTCATAGAAATAGATCACATAACTTCAACGACAGCGATGATCTCATCGGATCAATAAGATATCCTCATTGTTTAATAATTGTTGTAAAATCGAATTGTCTTTTTAGTTCGTTTTGGGATTTTAATGGAGCTAGACCAGAATTAATTGCCCTTGAGACGTTCCAGTCCAGTTGGGGTTGGTCCATCCACGTGGCTATTGAGAGGGAGTGCCAGGTGCGCATCTCATGTGTTGGTTTAACAGTGAGTAAATATTACTGCTGGTGAATGGAGTGTTACACAAGCCGCCATACTGTGATGAGAAGCTCGCTGGAAAACGAACTCTTTGTCAATATGTCATAAGGAATTTAGTATTCTTCAGAGAAATAGCAATCTTACACGAGAAGTCTGTATAATAATGAAGCGAAGCCTGTTTCTATGTTATGGGTGTCCTTAAAATAATGGGGTCAAATAGCTGAAATAATGCTGATGCCATCATTGGACAATTCTTGCACTGAGCATGTGAAATAACATGGATGTTTTCAGAGACGTCTGGACTGTCCTCGTTGGAGTAAGTACTGATACCACATGGGATGTTGCTGGTTTGTAATCTCGCCGCTTACTGAGCACAGTTCGATGGAACAAACCAACAAGTCTCTTTGCTTGCTGCTTCAGAATACATCAGAGCTTTCATGGCTGCCACCACAAGAAATCATGTAATAAAGACAAGGCCTATCGCGTCTGCACCATCCAATGCTGATACAAGTGCTTTATAAAGTTTGTGAGCTTTCCTTCCTTATCCACCCTCTCAGACAATGCATTCTAGACACAAACCATCGTCCAGATTCAAAACAGATTCAACAAATCCTTTGTTAGTGTCTTGCCTTTCAATTTAAACGTGTTCTCCTTTATTTTCAACCCTTTGGCGAAGGGGACCAGCTGCTGACTATTCACTCTGCTCGTTCCTCTCATGCTCTAGTACACCTCTAACAGGTTCAGTGTCCTCCCACAATGCACACAGGTTCAGTAGATGGACCATGCTAAATTATCCGCCATGTGCTGCTGGATGTGATAGGAATTGGAGACGCAGGGACAGGGTAGGGGGCGGGTTAGGCATGGGAAATGCAGGAATGGTGTATGAGGTGGTTCTGGGTGTATGCTCTGCAGAGGGTCAGTGTGGACTCGATGGGCCAATGTCCCATAAAATAACAAAAAATAAAGATTAAATCAAACAAAGTAAAATACTGAGATGCTGAAACAACGGCAAAAAAAAAAACAGGTGCTGGGGAAACGAAGCAAGTTTGGTAGCCTTTGTCGAGAGAAAATCACAGTTATCATTTTGAGTCCACTCACCATGCATCAGATGTGGAAGCAGCTGGGAAATACTGTAATGTGTGTTGGAGGATTGCGTTGAATATGTGCAGAAATAGGGACGTAGAAAAAAATAAACAACGGGACTGTGGATAATCAGCTTGTATGGAAATAAATTGTGAGAACATTTTCATTTATTGTTCACCTTTTCCTATATTTCTGAGTATCATGCCCATGTTGGTATATATCCAAGCCATTGTTTCAAGTGAGTTCTGTCCCATCTATCTCTCCATCCTCAGTGTGGTCATTTTCTTTTCTTCATTAATGGGACATGGGTGTTGGTGACTGGGCCAGCACTTATTACTCTTTCCGAGTTGCCTTTGAGAAGGTGCTGGGGAACTGCCTTTCTGAACCACTGCACTTCGACGTGCTGTAGACTGCAGTGCTTCAGTCGGTCTGGTTACACTTCTTTGAGACCTTGTAGAGTTATAACTGACTGGCTGACTTGGCCAGTTCAAAGGGCATTTGAGAGTCTACCACTACTGAATGTCTGGAACCACATGTAGGCCAGACCAGTGAAGATAGCAAATTTCCTTCCCTGAAGGACACTATTGAGCCAGATGTTCTTAGTTTTTACAAGCATCAATATTTCATTAGAATGTTAATTGCAAATATTTTATTGAATTGAACTCCCACCATCTGCTGTGGCGGGATTGAAGTCCGGGTTTGTGTCATTACCATTGGGGAATATTTGTGGAAATCTCAGAATTTATAGTGTGGAGAAAATACCGCTAGACCATCACCTCCCCAGCATCTCCACCATCAGTGGCGGTGTTGCTGTTATCGTGACTGAGGTAAAGAAAATTGTGCAGTTACAGTGTCAACTATTTCCATGGAGACCAGAACTGTTCATATTTCAGGGACGGCACAGAAATGTAACAGTTTATCAGCCAGGAATAGAAACAGAGGAGATGGAGGCATTTTATGCATTGAATGGGTGTGTCATATATGTTAGTATTGACTTGCACCTGACATTAGAAAGTCAGTATAGGTTCTCTGGATGGTTTTCTTGGATTTGTGTTGTCAGCTGCTGCATTCATTCAGGGAGACCAGAGAACCTGGTTTTCCTATTCTGTGCAAGGTACGGGGATAGATCTTACAGTGTTTCTGGGTCTTCGGAGACTGCGTAGGGTGGAGCAGGGCACTGCACTATCCTTTCTGAGATTTGCACAAATATTTCCCAATGGAATACCTTTCCCAGGTTCAAAGAGTGAAGCCAGTTCATTTCAACAATGAGGAGGTCACAGAGCTGTGCAGTCTCACACCAGGGAGAGGACTGCACTCAAAATTCTCATCAACAATTTTGATTCAGGAACTTGCCAGGCAGGAATGGGAGCCTTATCCATTATGCCAGAGTTCCATCCTCTCACGCATTTACGAGGTGACAAAGGTCATATCTGTCCAGTCAGATGAACACATTGATTCTGTCAAACAAAAGAAGCAAAAGAAAATCTTTTGGAAATATTAGAGAACAGGGTGACTGAAAAAGTGGGGAACTTCAGAAAATGTAAAATTAGTAAAATTGAAGTACTGGAAAAAACTTATTGAGTTGAATGTTGGAAAGCTGCTGGACCAGATGAGTGATGAATTTAGAGGGATATAGAGATAGGGTTGTAGAATTGAGCCTGCTGGATAACTCTTTTCGGAGCTGGTGCAGGCACGATGGATCAATTGCATCCCTTTTTCCTGCCTTTTCCTTAATTATATGAGGGAGGTCAAAGTTCCATTTTCTTCAGGTACCCTGATACCATCATCTGTCAAATACTGCCTTGTTATCAATGCCAGTCATTCTTTCCTGGTGTTCATATATTTCGTTGATGTCAAAAGGTCGCGCTGAATGTGTGTGGTGCGTTTCCTTCTCACAGAGGGGAGTGACCGTCGGCACGAGAGGATTTTGTGATCACTATCTGGGTCCAGTATGGGGGAATTATTCACTTTATATCTAGGTCTACACCATGACCAATAAATGGAACCAAGAAACTTCTGTAAAGATGGAGGAAGGGACTGTTTTACAGTAACACCCACTCTTTTCTGAAGAACGTTTTCCAATCAACACCAAATCATTCTGACTGTATTCAGGGGCTGAATGGTCACCTCGGTTTCTGTGCACCAGGTAGTAGGAGCAAGTGGTCTCCAACTGCTCTTGAGTAGCAGATTGAAGGGCTGAATGGAATGGGGCAAAATAGATCTGAGAAACAGGTGTGGGTCCCTGCCCCACCAGGAATTAAGATTGTGACTGATCAGATTGCGGTCCCAGTGCCACGTTCCCAACTGCAGATCATTATCTTTGAGTTACTTTCCCGTCAAATATTTAACTAAAACATCTTTGAGTAAATGCAAAAATGGTACCACAAACCTGTGGGGCAGAGAATTCCCACTCAAATAGCCTTTTGAGAATTCCTCCTTATCCCTGTTCCTACCAAGGTTAGAGAGTCATTGTTTCTGTTTCTCGACCCATTCCTCCAGATGTCACGACAAATTATCCATGTAATGAAGTGTGTGATATTGCAAAAGATATGTGTCTCAGACTGGGTCATGATGAGCGTTAGGAACAAGTCAGGTAAGTTTCCTCAATTTTTTAAAAAAAAATCTAATCTAAAGCCAAAGCATCTTTTCTCGAATTACATAAATGGATACAGAAATGAGATACAATTTGGACATCGACAGTATGTTAATCAACATGTATTTTCTATAAATCTGAGACATAGAAACACACACACACGCACACACACACACACACACACACTCACGTCTGAAGGCAGAACAGGAAAATACTGAAACTCAACAGAACGTTTTCCAATACACACCAAATCATGTCTGACTGCATTCAGGGGCTGAATGGTCACCTCGGTTTCTGTGCACCAGGTCGTAGGAGCAAAACGTTCCGAAGAGCTTTGTCCAAATAACAGTTAATTTCATGAGAAAAGCAAAACTGAAAATGTTTCAATTGTTAATCTGCCCCTGAAGTTATTCTATCTCACAGAAGCTGCTAGCGCTGGAATTTCTCCTGGAACAATTTGATTTGGCTGAAATCCCTTTGCTACAGTCAGTGGAGAGATCCCAATGAAGCCTCAACAGGAACCCTCAAAGAGTGCTAAAGATGGCTGATTGGTTTTCAGCTCTCATATGTCGCTGTAGAGAAGTCCACGTAGAGATGGAACTATGGCTGTTTGCTTCTCCGACAGGTTATATTTTCTCCCTCTCTGATTGGAAACATGCATTAATGTGACCCGAACACCAACCTGGTTTATATCAGGTCTGGTTAAGCATTCCCCTGATTGCATGATTCCATCCCTGTTATCTGTTCCATTTTGAAATCATTTGTAGTTTATAATTTGAAGGCATGTTTATATGTGTGTGCATAATTTTTGTACAATAAATTTATGTCTTCATAGTACCTGTATTAAAATGAGTATGTTGTTTTCTAAAACTGAATCCTTAGTTTTATTCTCTCATCCATTAGCTACGCCCCAATAAACTTTCCTCACGGGTTATATGGTTCAATATGAACATGTCTCATTCTCAGGCGTGAAGTGCTCTGACCTTGTAGAGGCTATGAGGGGCATGGAGGCGGGGAACAGCCAATGTTATTTCCCAAGGCCGGAGGAGTCCAAACCAGAGGGTACAGATTTAAGGAGGGAAAAGCAAGATTATAAAGATACCTGAAGGGTAACATTTTTATGCAGTGGGTAATGTGTGTATGGAATGAGCTGGCAGCGTAAGTGGTGGAGGCTGGTACAATAACAACATTTAAGAGACAATGAATGGTGTATGAATAAGAAGGGTTTATAGCACTATGGGTCTAATGTTGGCAAATGGTACTCCATCAGATTGGAATATCTAGTCGGTGCAGATGAGCTGGACTGAAGGGTCTGTTTCCGTGCTGTATGACACTATGATTCCATCTGGCCTTCATTCTCGCAAAGAGTAAAGTGAAACATCTGTAAAAAGCTTCTAAAAGAATAGCATATTTTTCTTTCAGTATAGTGTTTCATTACTACACACAATATATCCGATATAGTCTCAGCATTGTCTTGTACACTTGCAGTAAAACATCCCGATGATTATACCCGGTAGCCTTTGCATGAAACAGCATCATTCGCTGCACTTTCCTAATCACTTGCTGAATCTGCTGACTAGCTTTATGTGGCTCATGTACCAGGCCGTCCAAATCCCTCTGTACCAATGAGCTCATCGATGTTTCTCCATTTAAGTAGGTTACTGTTATTTTATCTTTTCAACATAACACTGACTTCCCTTAACCCACATTATACTGTTTTCTGCCAAATATTTGCTCACTAACGTCCTCTCTCTGTATCCCATTGCAGAGTCTCCATGTTCAGTTAAATGACTATCTTGATGAATGAGCTAATTGAGCTCCAAGCCAATCAGTCCTCTCATCCAAGTCATTGGTATAGACTGTAAATAGTTGATAATCTCACTCTGATCCCTGAGACACTCCACCAAGTTACAACTTTGCAACCTGAAAATAAGCATCTATCCCGAATGTTTATTCCCAGATAGTTAACCAGGTTTCCCGTCTTGCTGGGCAGAAAGCTGGAGAGGTTGGATGGCCTCATCTTACATTGTGTAATGTACTTAGCGGGCTGCATGACTTCAATCTATTCCTGCATAACTCCTTCGAGGGCAGAATGGTCTCCTCCTGTCTCATTATCGTGATGCTGACTGGCTGAATGAGATCTTTCTTTACCCCTGTAACATTATGGAGTGCTTTAGAGAACAACATATGGGTTAGGAGCAACAGCTGGCCATTCAGCCCCTCGCACCTGCTGCACCATTCAGAATATGCATTGTTGATGTGATTGTAACTAAACATCACTTTCCTGTCTGTTCCTAATAAACATGGTTATCTTGTTCATCAAAGATCTATGGAACTCAACCTTGAGTGTTTTCAGTAACCCAGTTTCACTGCTCCTTGGGAACGAAAACACCACAGATCACACAACCCGAAAAAGAAACAAACATCCCTGTCTCAGTCAGAAATGGGAATGCCCTTATTCTAAAAATGTGTTCCCCTCAACTCTTTTGATATATAAGGAGTCGACAATCAGAAACAGGTATCAACCGCCCAGCCCCTCAAACCTGTCCACATTCCCATTAACTCTCCTAAATCTGCCAATTTAGCCAATTCAGTCTCCACTGGCCTCGTGGAAAGACAATCCCATGCACCACAAGATCAAATGAGTAATGAGTAACACACCCAGACCCATTTCCAAACCATCCTGTGTTTATCCCTGATTAGTGCCCCTAACCGATACATCCATGAGCACTATGGACAATTTATCTTGGCCAATTCACCTAATATCCACATCGTTGGACTGTGGGTGGAAACCAGAGCACCTGGTGGAAACCCAGGCAAACATGGTGAGAATGTGAAACTCCACACAGACTGTCGTCCGAGGGTGGAATCGAGCCTGGGTGCATGGCAACATGAGGCACCAGTGCAAACCACTGAATTTTATGATTACATTCTTACAATAACTCCCACTGCTGGCCTCCCCGCCCCACTACGTCAGTGGCACAGTTTTTAACTCTGAGAAGAAAATAAATCCTTTGCTGTGAATCTCTCAAATTGCATGGCCGTTTGACTTTTCAAATAATATCTTTGGAAGCACAGAACAGCTTTGTCTGATACTAAGTGATGTTGTTTCTGCGTCATTACCAACACCACTGGGCCTTTTTCTGGACTTGTCAATACTTTCTCACGTAATTTTTAAGCATTGAAAGTCACAGAATGAGAAATAAATTCACCTCATCCCCTGACAAAATGGTTCACTCAGGGGTGAGCATTTCCATTCTGACAGGCCCAAGTATATTTGCAACCCTCCACCTACCTGCATTTTGTGTGTGTGTTGGGGTGGGGTGGGGTGGTTTTGGGGGGAGGTGTATGTGTTGATGTTGCTGTCAGTTTGGATGATGATGTGAGATGCTGCCCTCTCTCCCACCCAGACTGAATCTTCGAAGGTTATCACCCTCTGCGCAGTAGGGTGTGGAGGCCTGTTGAGGGAGAGATTGTGTCATTTTAAACACCGCAGACAGTGTCAGACCTGCACTCATGTATAGATACTCACAGAGTCAAATGCAGATACACAGGTAAATTCGGCGTGGGGGGGGGGGGGGTGTGGGGTTGGGGTTGCGGAGATGGATTTCGGGCACTCCACCTCTTTGCTCTTTCAATCCTATTCCGAGCTGTTTCTCCTGGAATAGGAGACGGTGTAAGTGGGGAGGGGCGGGGGGGTGGGAGTTGGTGACGTGTCCAGAGGGAGTCAGTCAACACTGTTGTATCCATACTGTTCTAATAGTGAAGGAGCTATAGTAGAGGAGAAAGAGAGTGAGAGAGAGAGAGAGAGAGAGAGAGAGAGAGAGAGGGGAAGGTGCTGCATGCTGTGTGGTGAGCCAGACCATGATCGCTGGCTCTGGCGGTGGGGCCTCCTCTAGGAGGAGAATGGTCCCCCTCTGTACTAGGCAATCCACCAGGACCTTCGTGCCCCTGTCGACAAACCGTGGTGTAATTGCCCCTTATCTGCCATGCTCAGAGTAAATTGTGCAAGGCAGCTCTAATCCGGGAAAGCTCAGCCATGTGCCTATTGGACTTTTAAAGATGGCACCAGTGCCAAAGATCACGAAATACCAAAGGGCATGCGGGTGATGGTGAGTATCTCCAACCTTGGTGGGTGGGAGAATCGGGCTGGTATTGAAGGAGAGGGACACCATGGGATGGGATGTGTAGCTAATGAGGTGAGTCCAATAAGATAGCAACAGGAAACTAGCTCAGCCTCGTGCAGACAATCCCTCTGTCACAATCAATGAAAATGCAACTGAAACAAATTATTGTTTGGTTCAACCCAATGAGTCGAACACTATGCTGACCCCAATTCCAGTGACAACCCTGCAGCTGCTTGACCAATGCACTCCATCACAGAGAAGGAGCTAAACGTCACCTTATCCTTGGGAAATAAGGCAGTGGTGTGGGGGTGGCTGAAATATCAGTGGGGGAGCACTTTATGGCAAGTCATCATAATTCTATCAGTTTTAAAATAGAAATGGAAAGGGATGAAGCAGGTCTAAAATTTAAAGTTCTAAATTGTTGAAAACCAATTTTGATGATATTAACTAAGAATTTTCCAAAGTCGATTGGGACAGATATCCGAAGAGAAGGGGGGTTAGTTGAGAAGTGAGAAGCCTTCAAAAATGAGATGTCAGGAGTACAGAGACATTTTGTCCCCGTTAGGGTGAAGGGTAACGCTGGTACGTGTAAGGAATGCTGAGGATTGGAGAAATTGAGGTTCTGGTCACGGAAAAAGGGAAGCATACGTCAGGTATTGACAGCAGGAATTGAGTTTTTTTTTCTTAATTCATTCATACGATGAAGGCGTCCCTGGCTAGGCAAGCATCTATTACCAATCCCTAATTTCCCAGAGGGCAATTAGCAGTCAACCACATTGCTGTGAGTCTGGAGTCACTTGTAGGCCAGGCCAGATAAGAATGGCAGTTTGTTTCCTTAAAGCATATCAGTGAACTAGATGGATTTTTCCAACAATCGGAATGGTCATCATCAGCCTCTTAATTCCTGATTTAAAGTGAATCACAAGAAGAATCTGAAGGCAACAAGAGTATAGTTAAGAGGTAAATTGGGAGCATAAAAAGGGGACATGTGATAACTTTGGCAAATAGAGTTAAGGAGAATCCAAAGAATTTCTACAATTATATCAAGGACAAAAGAGTAACTGTGGAGAGAATAGGACATCCTTAAAGATCAGCAAGACTGCCCATGTGCAGGACCATAGGAAATGGGGGAGATACTGGACGAATATTTTGTATCAGTACTTACCGTGCAGGAGGATATGGAAGCAAGAGAACTTGGGAAATAAGTAGTGATATCTAGGAAAGTGTCTGCATTACAGAAGAGCTGCTGGAGGTCTTAAAACATGCAAAGGGAGGAAAATGTCCTGGCTTTTATTGGATGTACGCTAGCACTCTGTGGGAAGCTATGGGAGTGATTGCTGGGCCTCTTGCTAACATTAATGGCCACAGGTAAAGTTCTGGATGACTGGAGGTTGGGTATCTGGGTGCCACTACTTAAAGGATTGAGAAGGGTAATAAGGAAAAGTTAGTGACCCTGACATCGGTGGTGGGTAAGTTGTTGGAAGGGATTATGAATCATCGGATTTTCAGGTATTTTGAAAGGTACCGAATGATTAGGGATAGTCAACATAACTTTGTGCAAGCAATATTTTGTCTCACTGACTTGACTGAGATTATTTTGACGAAGCGATTAAAAAGATTAATTAAGATAGAGTTTTGTACATTGTCGATATGGACTTCAGTAAGGCGTTGAATAACTTTGTGCATGGTCATCTGTTTAACAAGGTTGGTTCATATGAAAGTCATTTGGATGCAAAACTAGCTCAAAGGTAGGAGGCAGAGGGTGGTGGTAGAGAGTTGAAATGTCCTGGAAAACGTTTGCAATATTCCCCATGTTGTGCAGAAAGTCCAGTTTGTGGAGTAATCCTCTAGCACGGCCTGCACAGCCTTCCATCTTAGCAGTTACCTTACCCCAGTTTATGGTGTCTGGGCTGGTTCTCTGAAGCAGATTCAGAATTTGAGGCAATGGACCATTCCAGCAGATTTGGCAATGTTTTTATTCTTTGTTTGCATTCTTGTGAATTGGCCCACTGTTTTCTCATTTATCCAGGTATTCCAATCTCCCATCTCCTTATCCATATTTTCAGCAAGTTATCAGTTAATAAGTTATTTGTTTATTTCTGTATCTTTCCCTGGCCTTAGTTTTTGACTACCTCCTGTATCGATTGCTGTCATTGTGAAGCTCAGAAACAGTGAAATGGTGTGTGTCGGGCTGTTGTTCAATTCCCGATGTTTCCCATGTGGTTCTCCATGGACAGGGGTGTTCCAGCCGCTTTGACTCATGTGTTTGAAATCTTGGTATGCGGCTGCTCACGGAACACCTCTGTTTGTCTCTCAGTTGATCGTGCAGTCAGTAACACGAGGAAAATCCTGGAGTCTAATTGTAAAGGAACAGGCACCTAACTTGGAGCTGAGGGGTTTCTGACTGACTCCTGTTATTGAAAAGTTAGTGGAGATGCTGGGGATGGTTTGTCGGAGGTTGTGCTGTGAGCTGCCTCAGACATTCAGGGAGATCTTAGGATTTGCTGACCCAACTCTGGGTCATGGGGACTGTAGTTACTGGGTCTGTAACATGAATAACAAATGGAGCAGAGGCTGCAGAGAAGTAAAGCTCTGAAACCACGCAGTGAGTGTGTGTGTGTGGAAAGGGATGTTCTGTATCTGTCCGTGTTTTTGCCTGGACAAGCACATACTCTCACTCTCCCCGTGACATACACTGATGCACACTCTCCATATCTGCTCCACACACATTCTCCCTCTCCCTCTCTCACATGCACACACGCGCGCTCCATTCTTTCACACGCACGCATGCACACTCTCCCTCCCACACTTTGTAAATAAAACCAGTCTGACTCCAGATGAAGATGCAGATAGCGTCCAAACAAGGTCTCAAGCTTAGAATACATTGTCTGACCGCAAGTGTTACTTCATTTACTTGAAGGTATTTCCAGGACTGACTTGAAATAAATTCTGTGACTTGCATATTAATCAATCAAATTTACTCATCCCTTACTATTAGAGACTGGTTTGATCCTGTATCTCTCAAAATTATAACTTCTTGCCCTTCTCCCCCTGTTAGTTCTGAGTAACCGTTACTCACAGAATTGAATTCTTTATATATATCAGGTAATAAATCCACATCCAGCCCCTGCCTAGGCTGTGCACTTTCCTGAAGCTCCTCAGCTCGTGTTGGGGTCTCCTTTAAAACTTTCACTAATGCCACAGGCTTAGCTTCTTTTACGAAATCTTTTCCCACAGCGCCTTTCATAACGATCGGCACTGTGACCATACGTATCCCTCCTTATGGCAGTGAAAACATCATTTCCTAGTGCCCTTCTGAAACCACCGACACTGTAATTTTCTGTGTCCCACTCCATTTCAGTGAAAACACCTGAGACCTTTCAACTCCTTTCCACTCTCTTGGGCATCTTCTTTAACCTGTGGTAATCTCTTATTCTCTACTCTTTCTTTTATAGCGTAGCATCTCCCCTTCTCCCAAATTCTAACCCTCACAGGACGAAATTCTGGCTGGAAGCTTATCTTATGCAGCAACATGTATTCATCTGCTAATTCTGCTGCCCTTCTCAATTCCTGAACTTTCTGTTCCTCCAGATAAATTCTTACCATCCCTGGAAGTGAGTTTTTAAACTCCTCCAGTGGAATAATCTCCCTTAGCGCCTCATAGGTCTTACCTATCTTTAAAGCCCGCACCCATCTATTAAAATGTCTATGTTTAATTCTTTCGAACTCAACATAAGGCTGACCTGGTTCCTTCCTTAATTTTCAGAAGTGCTATCTATATGCTTCCAGTACCAATCCGTAAGCACTTAAAATAGCTTGTTTGACCTCTTCATAATCTTCTGATCCCTCATCTGACAGCGCAGCAAATACCTCACTAGCCCTGCCTACCATCTTAATCTGAACAAGCATTACCCATAGATCCATGGACCACTCCACCTGCCTAGCCAAATTTTCAAATGAAATAAAGAAGGCTTCAACACCTTTCTCATCAACACGTGGCAAATTTTTGACACAGTTGTATCAATAACTAACGCCCCTTTTAATCTCCATCGTGTTAACTTGACTTTGCTGACTAAATTGCAATTTCTCAAGTTCGAATTCTCTCTCTTTGCTCAGCAAATAAATTTCCTTCTCTTTTTCTCCCTCTGTCTTCTCTGTTTGATCAGCTAAGACCCTTCTCTCTTTCTTCTCTCTCTTACTCTTTCCCTTTGTTTATCTTTAAGCTGCATTTTCTTCAATTGTAATTTAAGTTTTTTTTTTCTAAATCCCCTGCACTTGTCTGTTTCTCTGACGCACTTTAGTGTTTCAGTAATTTCCTGACAATTTCTGTTTTACTCTTGTTCTTGATTAGACCCAAATCTCAGTTCTTTGCTACTTCAGAAAGTTTGGCTTTTATCTTTCCTTCTAAACGCTCTCGGCAAATATGGGAATCATCTTCAAACCCCAGAACCTCTTTAACATTTTTAAGAGCCATTTCTCTCACTTTTAACTTAACCAACCACAAGTCACTGAAATTTAACAAATCGTCTCACCGACGTTTTATTTAAAGCACTCGTACAATAATGTGCAAATAATTAAACCTACTGTGTGTTTTTCACAGCCCAAACCTATTTAACTCTGCCCAAATCTCAGACTGTATCTGTCTAAACCTATTCAAATCGCAAACGAAAGCCTGCAAACTGTTAAAGTTCAGCTCATGCTGGAATCTGTTAAATTTCTAGAGGCAAAGATCTCTTTACAGAGCTCACTATTGAAAGTAAAACTAACAATTTGGTTAGTTAAGTCCAACAGAGAATATTAAAATGAACAACTAATTAGAACTCATTTCGTTAAAGCTTTTTTATACCTACCACACTACAATACTGGTCCGATAAAACAAAACACTATGAATAATATTTTCAAAAAATATATCCCACTTAAAAAACAGTCAGCTTTTTAAATTCTCCTTTGTAGATGTTGCTTGTAGATTTTTTTCTCTAGTATCTCTTCGATGTTCTGCTGTACAAACCTCTTGTAGACAGGCACTTTTATAAAGCTTTTCAGCTAGTATTCTATCTTTGTCGCTGTCCTTGGCAGTTTTCCACCTAAATATTCAAAACGACCAGTTTTATACATCAAAACGTTGGATCATTTCATTGATTTTGAAGTCATAAAATACATTATATTTCAAACTCGATTGGATTTCAGTGCATTTGGGCATAATTTAAACTGACTGGCCCAATTTGAATTTGTTTTTGTTCCTTGGCAACTCAGCATCACTGTTGATTTCACAGTCAAATTTTATACTTTAACTTCTTTCAGAACAATATACACCTCTACACCTTCATAACAATATCTTTTGTTTTCTGTAAACTTGATGATCTTAGAAAGTTCACACAATAACATATTCTGTTCCATAAAAATACTGTTTACTGTCATCCTTCCTTTAGCTAAATCTTTCTTTCTAGTTATGATTCCAGTTACTAACAATGTTACTGGCATTCTTCAACAAAGTAATACATTGTGTGTGTGTGTGTCTGCGTGTCTGTGTGTGTGTGTGTGTGTTTTTTGATTAATCTGCTATAATTAAACTGACATGAAAGAATGAGATGCAATCACATTCCAATAAGAAGAAGTAAATGTGCAACATTTCCGAGCTTTCTGGTATTAAAAAGGTGCAAAAATCTCCTTTATTCAGGATCGAAAAGTGAGCACATGACTTTCATGTACAGGATGGAAGTAATTTAATGAACTTTTACTGGGACTATTGAAAAACCAAATATTTAGTTTTCTCCATGAAAGTTTAAATTCAGCATTTTTCAAGTCTGAGTTGCACATGTTCTTATCAATATGCAATCGTTATCAGTGACAAAAGCAGAAGTTTCTGGAAATGCCCAGTAGCTCTGGCAGTATCTGTTGTGAGGAATCAGATTCTACATAAATTAGTGGAATGATCTTGGATGTTTACTTTTCGCCAATAGTGTTCAGCAATGTACCGGTTAGATGCATTAGTCAGGTGTAAGTGCAGAGTAACAGAGTAGGCGGATGGGTCGGGGTACGTTACTCTTTGGAGGGTCAGCGTGGTCATGCTGTGTGAAACGACCTGCTTCCCCATCGTAGGGATTCTGTGATTCTATGAATTCTTCATGCAAAGGGCGGTTAGTGCCAGCATCAAGAATGTTTCAGAGCATGTTCATGGCATAGTGAACAGCCAGTGGTCATGGTACACGTTGGTGCCAATGACATAGCTAAGACGAGTGAAAGGTCCTGCAAAAAAGCTCAGAGAGCTCAGAGTGACTTTAAAAGCAGGATCTCCAGGATTGTAATCTTGGGATTGCTCCATGTGCCACCTGGAAGTGGGACAAGAAAGAGGAAGATGGTCGAGTTGAAAATGTGGTCAAACTTTTAACTAAACGTATGCAGAATTTGGAGTAAAATGAATGAGCTGACGGCGCAAAAAAAGGTAAATCAGTATGGCCTTGTGGGAATTACTGAAATGTGATTACAGGAAGGTCAGGACTGGAGTGTTAAATGCCCAAGGAGACTCTATTCAGACAAGCCAGAACAGCAGGTGGAGTGTCTATATTGGTTAAGGATAATGTCAAGGCTGCATTAAGAAATGATACTAGCACGTAGGACGATAATGATTAATCAGTCTGGTTCGAAATAATACACATGGAAAGAAACCCATTGGTAGGAGCATTTCCAGCCCACAAGCTCCCACCCCGGCAACCTACTTTCAAAGTAGCGAATGGCATGAAGCAGGGAATATTGATGGCTTGAGACAAGGGCACAACAGTAATCATGGGTAATTTGAACATTCATATTTACTGGACTAATCATTTTGGCAAGGGGAGGCTCAGAGGGCGATTCACCAAATGTATGAAAGATTATTTCTTTTTTAAGTAAAATGTAATCTAACTAAACAGAGAACTGGCTTTGGTATTGTGTAATGAGAAGGCTTGATAAATCATATTGTAGTACTGGATTATTTTAGAAAGAGTGACCACAGCATGCTGGGGTTTCACATTCAGATTGAAACAGGAAAGACAGAGTCACATATGAGAGGTTTAGTGTTGGACAATGATAATTTTACTGGCCTGAGGAAGGGGTTGGCTCGAGTGGACTTGGCAAAACATTAAAGTGCAAGACAGTTGAAGAACAGTGGCAACTACTTAGGGAGGTCATCAAACCTCTCAATTAAAGTGTAATCCTGAGTGGAACAGGAATTGTAAAAAGATGAAAAGTGATCCATATCTTAACAAGGAAATCAATAATAACGTGAAGGTGATAGCCTGGTTGAATTATGTTTTTGGGACAGGTTTCAAATGTCACCATGATAGATGGTGGAAGATAAATTCAACATAAACTAGGGATTAAGAGTCTATCAATGATAATGAATCCACTGCTCATTGTTGGATACACCCATCTGTTTTATGACTTTCCTTTCTGGACAGAAGACACAATCCTTACCTGGTCTGACCTACATGTGACGTCAAACCCACACAAATTTGGTTGATGCTTAACTGCCCTCTGGGCAATTAGGGACGGACAATGAGTGCTGTGTAACCCAGCGACGCCATCATCTTCTGAATGAATTAAAGAAAAACGCTTACATTGTCAGCAAATGGTTAGTTAAAACAAAATCAAAATGGCTACGAAGGAAAACGAGCAGTAATCATAAGAATTGATGAAGAACACTTCTCCGAGTATCAAAAAGGAAAAGAATGCTGTACCGAAATGTTGGTATTTTAGAGGATGACGGCAAGGTAATAATGGGAAACTCAGATTTGGCAGAGGCAAAACCAACATTCCTATTTTCACTGCTAGAAAATAATTTCTTCCCAAAATGTACAACAATTGCAAAGGATCTTGATGGAAATACAATGATGAGGAAGAAGATATTAAATACATTGATGGGATTAAAGTCAGGTCAGGCCCTCGGCCTAAACTCTATCAATTTAAAGGAGGTAACAGCAGAGGTAGTGGATGCGTTAGTTACGATTTTCAAAACATCCCTGGATTCTAGAATAGTGCCAAAGTATTGGAAAATTAATAATGTGGCACTAGCATTCAAAACAGGAGATAGGCAAACAAATCACAAGTTATAGACAAATCAGTTTAACTTCTGTCGTGAGGAAGTTTCTTCAACAAACATAAAGTAGGAAATAACTGAACACTTGGGAAAACAAAAATCAATTTACCAGTGTCAGCAAGAATGTAACCCACAATGTGGATAATTGGGATGCAGTAACTGCTGTACATCAAAACTTCAGAAGGCACTTGACAAGATGGTGCATAAAGGACTGATCTAGAAGGTTAGATTCCAGGGCTGAAGTGTAGAGTATTGAATTGGATAGAGAATTGGATGACTAATGGAAAGCAAAGCATTGGGGTATATCGTCTTATCTGGCGAAGTGAAACTACTGAGGTGCTGCAGCGTTCAGTTTTCGGACTTCAATTTTTGTTTGCAATCTGCCCAAATGACCTGGAAGGAGAGACTGAATGCAGTAACTAAATTCACAGATGATATAAAAGTAGGTGGTAAAGCAGGCTGTAATGAGGAGCTAAAGAGTTTACAGATGAATATTTATAGGCTTGTAAAATGAGGCATATTGCTATATCTGGCCGATGGCATTTAGTGTGGATAAGTGCATGCTTGAATTTCCTACCGCCAGTCTTAAAGTCTATGTTCTTGAGTTGCTCCATCTACAGTTCTTTGCATTTTATTTATCGTTGGTGGCTGAGGTAACAGGAATAGTGGGATTTTGGTTGAGAGGGAGATGCAGGTTGCTCCGTGTGTGGGGAACATGACATTAATGTGGAGAAAATATCGCAGTCAGGCCTTGTTAATTGCCACAGCAGGCCTGGCAACCAGATGGCCTATCCTAGTTCTTAATAAACCAAATTACATTGTTGCAGCCAGACAGCCAATCCATAATTAACATGCCAATTTCATAATAAAAGGACAAATGGCCATTGAGATCGGAAGTAAAGATTTGGCAAGTCCTTTTAGATTTAATGACTATTTGATACTGCAGTCTGAGAAGTGGCTGATGTACAACAAAACACTTTAGCATTTTTGAAACTTCATAGTTCAGATATTGAGTAAAAACGTTACATTATCAACATTGCTGGAAAGTGTCCATTTTCTACGTCTTATGAACAATATGTTGAGTGTTTCATGGGAGAACACAAGCATTGAAATGGTTAGAAAAGGAAAATGTGAAGAGGATATAAGTAATTTAAAGAGGTCTGGGCATGTTAAGTGAACTGGTAAATATTGGACTTTGGATCATAGTTGGGAAAACGTGCCTGTTTTTGTGAACGTTGGCGAGTTGAATGGAAAAACAGTGTATTTTTCGAGAGGCAATATAAATCTTGAAATGTTTTAACACCCAATACGTTTAGAAATAGGAAGGTTTTTCTACACTTTACACATTAATGATGAGACCAGTTTCACTTTATAGTTACAGTGTGTCTCCTTATTATTGAGCCTTGGAGTAAGGGGAAAAGCTGTTCTCTCTTCACCCTGTCCATACAACTGCCACCCCCACCCCTGCCCCCACTCCCCACCCATGCAGTTAAACACCTCCATCAGGAGCACACCTGATCCTTCTTTGGTTAAAAGTAAAATCAAATAAATCGAGCCTCCCTTCAGTTTGAGTACTCTCTTGTCTTGTTACTTCTGAAATGTATCACATTTATCAGTGTAAATTTCATCACTGATTGATCTGGCCACCTGAACAATCGGTTTATACCCTCCTGCACCCTCACGAGTTCTTTCTGGCTGTGAGTCACCATCTCATCTTTGTGTCATCAACATCATTATTTATCATTTCCCCAATCTCCATCCCTCCAATTCTTATCATCATCTTTTATGAAGTTCACTATATAGCCTTGATTTTCTTCGTGTTTTTCAGACGTAGTCCACAGGAAAAGAACTGAGAATTCCATTCTCTTGTATTTTTTTTTTCTATTTCGATGAATTTACAGCAGAATGCATTTGAGGTTTTTTCTTATTTTGGACATGGAGCTCAATTCTCCTTTTATATTAAACGCTTCTGTATGTTTTATTCATAAAGCTTGTACGTAATTAATGTTGGATTAGGTTTAGGTGGTTTTCACTGCAGCATTTGTGTTTTACGTGGACCTGGATAATGTTATTTCTGTCGTTCCCTGCAACAGTCAGAGCTGAAGGAACTTTCCGTCTGTACGATGGACACAGATTTTGTTTGAAAGAGCTAGAGAGATGAGATAAAGATTCAATTAAATTCTACATATATAGCCTCACGGCAGGAGATCAAATTATATCGTAAGACACCTTGAATTGGAAACAAATTATTAAAACATACGCCCACTTTCCTTCATTTTGTAAAAACAGGTCCAAAAAATGTTCTTAGAGAAGCTTGGATCTTACAGCTGCTCCTGGGATTGTAGGCAGTCAAATATTTCATGTAGTTTTTTTTGCAGTTGATATAGTTTTCATAGTTTATTAATGTAACATTATTTTTTTCTATTTTGTTTTATTAACATTCAAAAGCAAACAAAAAAACAACTTACGACTTTTTTTCAAACGAATATTTTTTAAAAAATATCTTTTTAAGGTGGTTTACGAAAAAAGAAATGTCTATTTATGTTTTAAAATGTTTTTTTATTACACAGCAATAGATGTTTTAGTATTGAAAAGTTAATCAGTTTTTTTAGAAAAATACAACAGAGTTGTCTCTTCATTCCAGAGAGTTCTACACATGCTCATGTCCGGAGAAGATTTTTCTTCTCAGAATTTGTTGTAGGGGAATACTTTTAGTGATTTAATTAGCTAAATGGTTGATTTTATTTAGTTTTTGTATGTTTGAAACGTATAAGTATATATTTTGCCATTGTCTGTAGGTAATGAAAGGTAACATAATGTGTAGTCAAAGAAATCCTGCTTTTAAGGTCACATTTAAGGGACAAAGAGGATGGCTGGTAGATTTAGAAAATAAATCCAGCAACTCAGTCAGATAGATGGATGGCAGTCAGAAAAGATAGGAATGTAGTTCAAAATTCTCTTGTGGCTATACTTCTATCAAAATGATTTTCAGTTTTTATAACTGCTGAAGGGAATTGTGTCTCTGAGGAAAATGGAAGAGCCACCAGTTATTGGACACATGGAATGATTCTTATGTTCAGCAGCGTTTGACAATATTTAGTAGAATTATTCCTACAGTGAACTCTTCTGTCAGGGGCATCAAAAGGAGATTCTATGGCAGTTACCATAGATTTAGGATGGTTTGTTGCTTTCCCTGTGCTAGGATTAAGAACATCTCTAAACCTTTCACATACATTGTTAAAGGTAAAATTGAGTAGCCAGAAATTATTGTAGGAATGATAATTTAGGGAAAGGTTAAAGCAGTACAGAATGAATTTAAGAGGGGAGGTCGAAGATTAAAAATAAAACCCTAAAAGAAGTTATTTCTGATTTACTCCCAATGCCATCTCCAACCGGCAAGGAACACAAGGTTAAAGGAGAAAAATTAATGGCTGAAGAACTATTATGTCGTTGAGGGATTTCGGTTTTTGGGAAATAGAAATCTATTTTAGAATAGAAAAGACCTGTTCAGAAAGGAATGGTGGAATTTAAACTGGAAAGCAACCAATACCTTCGCAGAGAGATTTGCCCATTCTATGCAGGGAGACTTTTTATGGATAGAGACAGCAAGGGGGATATTCCAAGTAGCATAACAAATTGTAGGATGGATGGATAAGTTTATGAATGTGAGGATAGCTTGTCAATTAGAAAAGAAAGACGAGAGAGTCAAGAGTATACAGTAATTCTGAAGCACTCAACTGCATTTATTTAAATGTAAGGGGTCTTACGGGGAAGGCTGATGAATTCAGAGCGTGTTTAAGAACATGGGACTGGGGCATCATATTTATTACAGAAAGTTGGTTGAGAGATGTTCAATTCGAGAGTGTAGTGCTGGGAAAGCATAGCAGGACAGGCAGCATGTGAGAAGCAGGAAAATCAACGTTTTGGCAAAAGTCCCTTATCAGGAATGAGCTAATGAAGGACTTTTGCCTGAAACGGCGATTTTCTTGCTCCCCAGATGCTGCCTGACCTGCTTAGTTTTCCAGCCCCACAATCTCCAGCATCTGCAGTCCTCACTTTCGACTGAGAGATATTCAAGACTGACAATTCAATGTTCCAGGTTTTAAGTGTCACAGAAAGGATAGAAAAATCATTCAGTTGGCTTTGAGGGGAGGTCTGCCATGTTTGATTAAGGAATACATTAATGATGCAACTGAGAAAGTTATGTCTGAAAAAGCATCCAGTTAAAATATACGGGTAGCAATAAAAATAAGAAAGCAAAGATCTGTTTGAAGAGTTTGCACGAAATGCTCATTGGTTCACTAGACAGCAACAAAAAAACAACATTGAGTGCACCTCATATTCATTCAGCTTGAACTGTATTTGTCCACTATGCCACCAGTTGTGGTGTCATCTGCAAACTTACAAACCTTGCCTTCGATATTCTCACGCAAATCATGTAAATAAATGACTAACAATGAACACCCAGAACCCACCTATGTGGAACACTGCTGGGCACAAGCCTTCAGTCCGAAATGTAATCGCCCACCATTTCTCTCTGTCTGCTGCCATTGTACCAATTGAAATTGCTGGAGGGAAACCCCACAGTTCTGCCAGTATCAGGGCAGAGAAAAATGGAATTAACTTTTTTTGGAGTCCAATATGACTTGTTCAGAACATGTTCATATAAGACTTGATATGTTAACTTTGTGTCTCTGCCCAGATCCTGCGTCATCTGTTGCATTTCTCCATCATTTTTCATTTGTATTTCAGATTTCTACTATCTCTAATATTTTTCTTTTTTTTAATTGGTCTAGATGCTGAACCCGGTTATATTTGGACAAGATGCTCCAATCCTGTTCCCATTACTTATCCCAGTGACGCATGTATTACACCTGATTCTGTTTCTTCTTTAAGTTCCACAAATAAATGTGTAGATCTCATGAAAGTGATTTTGATTTAAAAGGCCTTTTGGAGGCAGCTACACTCAAAGAAAAAAATAGATATGGTCCATTAATTATGACACTGTGCGTTTTATGACTCACATTGTCTCCTCAGTCGCTGAATATTTTCAATGTATTTCTCTGAATAATTGGACATTGGTGAGAGCACTGTTGGAGTATTGCATGCAATTCTGGGCTCCTTGCTATCATAAAGATGTGGTGAAAAGTTTCAGAAAAGATTTCCAAGCATGTTGCCAGGATTTGAGGATCTGAGCTACAGGGAGAGGCTGAACAATCTGGGTCTGTTTTCCCTGGAGCGTCATAGGCTGAGGGGTGACCTTAAAAAAATTTTAGGGGCATAGAGAGGATATATAGTCAAAGTGTTTTCCCTGGGGTCGGGGAGTCCAGAACTAGAGGGAATAGGTTTAGGGTGAGAGGGGAAAGATATAAAAGAGAGCTAAGGGGCAACGTTTTCGTGCAAAGGGTGGTACATGTATGGAGTGAGCTGCCAGAGAATGTGGTGGGGGCTGGTACAATTGCAACATTTAAGAGGCATTTGGATGTGTATATGAATAGGAAGGGTTTGAAGAGAAATGGGACTTGTTTTGGCAGGTGGAACTAGATTTGGTTTTGATATCTGGTTGGCATGGACGGGTTGGACCGAAGGGTCTGTTTCCATGCTGTAGATCTCTATGACTCTATGGTTGTCATGCAGCCCATCATCTCTGTACCAGCTCGGTATGAGCTGTATCCTCACCCTAACTCTGCTGCAACTCACTGTAACTCATTACAGTTTGCTATCTATGTCTGATTTTATTTCTAAATATCCCGTCTAGATGTAAACAATCTTAACAACCTGTATAACCTGTGATTAAACAGTATCTAGAGTATAATTCATTACATCACATTTAAAGATGACCTGTTCTGTTCACAATGTCATTCATCATTCCATGTACCAAAGGTCATCTGTTCTCTTGCTCTGCGTTTCATTTCATTCCATTTGTCAGAAATAGTGATGGTTGAAGATTCGTGACTGGGAGTTACTATACTCCCTTCAGGGATCTTCATCCTCTGGCCCCAGTCCTTTCTGTCTCATAGCCAATATAACATTCATTCCTTCCCATACATATTAATTCATGACATTTAATGAACGAGGTTTTGGTACCTTGTTATGGAGCAGGCCCGAGGCCTCAAAACATTTTTGAGCAAATAGCCCAGACCGTAAATTTGTTATTTGTTGAAGGTAAGTGTATGGTGGATATTCCCAGACTCAATTAGCTGGTCCAACTGCAGACGTTTACACAAACAGAATTTAACTATAAAAGTAAGGAATAAAACTCAACTACCTGAAAATCCACTACCTGGATAATTCATCCTAACTGAACATGACAGGCTGACACAACTTAATGATGTTGTTCCAGATTACTTGCAATAATCACAGGAAACAAACCCCTGAGCACAAAAAGTAAAAATTACACAGATAAAGCTTACAAAGGTTACAAAGTCAGAGGGCAGACGGAGGAGGAGAGGGTCTAGTTTCAACCATGATCCTGACTCAACTAATCCTTGAATTGTACTGACCTGTGCAGCTGGAGAGCTGGCCACATCCCCTTGATTACACCAGTATTTTCTAGGAGACTTGAAAGCCTTCTGCCCGAGACATTATTTGTTAGGTAAAAAACAAAGCACCCTAATAAAGCATTCAAAATTGAGACATGTTGGAACCTTGGGATGGTTAGAAAATCTCTGAAAACAGTTCAAGAACAACATAACTTTGTAAAGTGACTACCTTTGTGACAACTCCCCTGATATATAACTGAATTATCAATATCCAAAGGTGTCTTCAGGTTTCAACTCCGCCCCCCCCAGAAAAATTGTGATTAAATTACGGATGCACGTACATTTACTATAAACATGCAAAAATGCACAACTACATCCGGATTCAGTGTGTGGTCATCTCATCACTGAGTACCTCAATCTGTCATTCAAGTATTGACAATGCATCAACAATCATGTTTTCAAGACCTACCACATGCATAATTTTCTTATTGAATGGCTGCACCAATAGGCTCCAGCAAAACAGTCTCGCATTTTTGTACTTAAATTTCTCCAAAACGTCAATGGTTTATGATCAATGTAAATGGTTGTCTCAGATGTGTTGCTGCTAATATAAATACTGAAACGTTGTAGTGCCAATACAAAGCTCACGGTCACTTTCTCAACTGTTGAATATTTCTACCATTGAGCATTCAACTTCTCGGAGAAATACTTATAGGTCTTTCTGTCTTCTCGTCGTTTTCCTGCAGGAGCCCAGCACGGACACCCACATCACTCACATTTAAAGCCACCTTGAATGGCTTTGCATAATCAGGTGTGGCTGATAGTGGGGCAGTGGTTAATACATATTTCATGCCGTCAAATGCCTTTGACAGTCCTCTGTCCACTGAAACCTCTCGTCTTTCTTCAACAAATCAGTGAGTGGAGCAGTCACATTGCGAAAATGAGGCACAAACCTTCGATAAAATCTACACAATTCCAGGAACCATAGTACTGCTCCTTTTGTCAACGGTATGGGAAATTCCCCAATTGCCTTCACTTTTACATCCCATGACACCGTTTATCTATGTCCAATAGCATGGCCCAGGAAGGTGATTTGTGCTTTGGCAAATTCAATTTTTGCCCGGTTTACCACCAAGCCTGCCTTCAGAAGCCAATTAAACAAATCCGATAAATGCTGTAAATGTTCCTTCCATGACTGATTAAAATTCATCAGGTCATCAATGCACACCACACATTGGATAATCTGGTAACTTATTGGTTAGCCCCTGAACTGTGGCCAGCATGTTTTTCATACCAAATGTAAGTTGCCTGTCCCACATTTTCAACACAGTCTTCCAGTTGCGGAACTGGGCATAGATCAATCCTTTTAACCGCATTGACTTTACAATAGTCCACACATAACCGTTGGGTACCATTTGGTTTTGGCACCATGACTATGGTGATTTCCAGTCACTGTAACGCACGTTGATTATGTCATCTTAGAGCATGCAGTCAATCTCCTTCTGAACCTGTGCAAACTTTAGAGGATTATGCCCGTAAGGATGTTGCTTACTCATAACAGCATCACCTATAGCTATGTTATGCACAATTGGGTTAGTACTTACAAGTTAATTTCTGCTTATCTTCCCAAGTAATAGTAATAACTCTTTCTAGTCATTACAATTTTTCTCAGAAAAGTAACTCAATAATTTATCCAAATTTTTGACAACTACCTCATTGTCCACTTTATTTAAGCACCGCCATGTTCATTAACACTTTCTCCCCTTGTTTTCCTTGCTTTCTTGTCAAAATAGCTTTTGAGCATATTCACATGACATACACTGCAAGATGACTTTCTGTCTGGAGTCCTTATCAAGTAATTACCCCCTCTCAATCTCGTTTTTATTTTACAAGGTCCACTAAGCCTTGCTTTTCACAGTTCACCTATCACTGTAAGCAACAGTAATAACTTATCCCCGACAGCAAAATTGCACATTTTAAATTTCCTGTCCGCTTCCTGTTTTAATGCCTGCTGCAATAGTTTTAAATGCTGTCCAGCCAATTCCCCAGCGCTATTAATCGTTCCCAAAAAATTGAGACATAATACAAAAGTGTGACCTTTGAATTCTGATTTACTACTTTCTCCTTAATCAATTTTAATGGCTCAAACACTAATTCAAATAGATTGAATTTGCTCTGTTAACTTGGTGCATCCATGATCACAAAAAGCGCAAATGGAACTTCCTCATCCGAATCATCTGGATAATCCTGATCATAAACCCTCAACATGGTCTGTAATGATTAATGTTACCTTTATCGAGCTCCCTGTAATTTTGGATGGTACGCAGTAGATTTGAATTGCTTTATTCCTAAGTCATTATCGTGAATAATTTATATATGTTCTTTGAACCCTAAATCTCACTGTAGCTCTATTGGTGGTCCTTATCTATTTTAAAAAAGAGTAATTCCTCTGCAATTCTTTTAGCTGTGATATTGCATCTTGGGGTTGCCTCTGGAAATCGTGTCGATGCATCCATTATTGTTTACAAATACTAGTGCCCACATTTTTTGTGTGTTCAGGGCACAACCCAACAATTAAGACTCTTGTAAAAGGTGCCTCAAATGCCAGAATAGTTAAGAAAGGTGCAGGTTTTATTATCGCCTGTTTTTTTTCCAATTACCTGACTTATATGACACGACTGGTAAAATTCAACTGCATCCTGTTGCAGTCCAGGCCAGTAAAATGTCTTTGTATTTCACCCTGTGTTTTCGTCACTACTAAGTGTCTTCTAGTTGGTAGCTCATGCACGATTCGCATCACCTCCTTTCTATACACCATTGGCAAAATGATTTGATGAATCTCTTCCCATTTCTCATTTCTTTGACTATGTGATTGTCTCTATTTCCTTAACTGGACATCATTTTAGGTAATGGCATTCAGGGATACATTCAAAATTCCTAACCTACATGCTTTTTGATGCAACTGGTTTAATCTTTTATCTTTCTGCTGTGACTCAATTAGTTTAGCTGAACTCAAAATACATGCATGATCTCCTACTTGCTCCTGTTTTGTCTCAACTATCTGATGGAAAAAATTCTCTGTTAATGCCACTTAAGCTTCCTTACCTTTACATTTTTGATATTGCCTGTTTCAAGTGGTGACACTGGGAATTTGTTACCCCACAATCTGGAAAGTTTCCAGGATAAGACTCCTGCATTGCTTCAGTTGCCTGCATCTACATTGGCTCTTCAACCAGAGTCGGCAGGACTCCTACCGGTGAATCAGCTATATTTTCTGCAAGGATAAATTACATTCCTCGAGCTGAGAGTTTGTCCAATACCCCTCCCACAATTATTCCACATTTTCCTGAATATGTTATCCTCGCATTACAAAATGTTGCACATTTTACCTCAAGATGAATTCCCTTTATCTGTACAATTTCTGGAAATAGTTCTTCAGGAGTACATATCTCCTCATCTTCCAGAAGCATAGACTGAGAGGATACAGTGTCCCTTAATATTGCATCCCCTTTACCTGCCCTATGTGAATAAACTTTCACTTTGCAGATATATTTTCTGAGCAGATCTGTCACTTCTTCCTTAACAAACCTCCGATCAATTTGTACACTCTGATGCATGTTTCTAGCTTCCACTGTGTTTTCTGTTACCGCTCCTACTAAACTCATAGGCTTATCCCATTTTCCTGCGTCTGTATTTTTTTCCTGAACTCACCAACACGTTGATTTCATGTGTCCTAATTTGTTGCAACGAAAACACCATAGCTTGTTAATTCGTTTGTCTTCTTCAATTATTTTCTTTTTACCCTGTGGAAAGTTATCATTTCGATCTTCACCGAGATCTACCTTTCCCTTTCTATGTGAAGATTTTCCTTTGCCTCAGTTTCTATCCATCATGGACTGAAATTGATTCTGGACGTCAAAACAAGTTTTTAAATCATTAATCACTCGTCATGATCATTATCCACTTCCGCGGCCAGTCTTCCAAATGAGTTTGCACTATGTCACATAGTGAATTTTTGAACTCCTCCAATTTAATTGTTTCTCGAAGAGCATCATAGGTTTGCTCTCTTTTTAAAGCTCTTATCCATCTATCAAAATTACTTTGTTTGATCCTTTCAAACTCAACTTGAATTTGATCAGGATCCATCCTTAGGTTCCTGAAACATTGTCTATAGGATTCTGGCACAAGCACATATGCACATGACCCCTCCTCATTCATCCCAGATCCCTCCTCTAATAGTATTGTGAATACCTCACTAGCTCTACCTACAAGTTTTGTTTGGGTCAACAAAACCCACATTGTCACTGGCCACTGAAAATATTTAGCCACTTTCTCTAAGTGTCCATCTCTGAAGCTCAAATGCTCTCCCTTTCCCTTTATCACCTGCTAAAGCTATTTGTTATTTTTTTCTTTCCTCTGCTAAACCTATTCGTTCTCTTTCTTCCTCTTTTAATGTTGATCGTAGCTCAAACCGATTCGTTTCTGCTTCTCCCTCGAGCTGTTTGATTTGCAATTGAAGATTAGTCATCTCTACAGATCCTGATGGAGTTTCCAGCAAATTGGAATGCTGAGCTACTGCTGCAATCATCTCATCTTTCATCACATTAGGAGGTAGCTTCAATTCCCTTCGTCTACTAATTCTCTCTGCTTTGACTTATGTGCATTTTGTAAAACCCCCAAGCTCACTTTTTCCAGCTCCAAAACAAGCCTGGTTCCTGCAAGAACCATCGCTATCTGAAGCATTGTTTACTCGCCAATCAACACGCGAAGTAAGAGACACTAACACCTGCCACTCTTTATCTAAATACTGCAAAGGGCCTCCAGTCTGTTATGGGCCAAACCCAACCCCTCAAAACATTTTAAGCAGGTAGCCCAGACCATAACTTTGCTGCTTGTTGAAGGTTAGTTTATAGCTGACATTCCCAGAGTGAATTAGCTGGTGAGACTGCCGCGTTTTAAATACATAACATTTATTTACCAATTTACCAAATGAAACATAAGGAACCAAAAATAGAATTCCTGAATAACATATCATATCTGAAACCAGTAGGCTATTCTGACTTAAGGATGCTGTTCCAGAATACTTGCAACAATCCCAATGAACAAACCCCTTAGCACAAAGTGTTTAACTGACACAACTGCTGACAGGTTATAAGGCCAGAAGCGCAGAAGGAGGCAGAGAGCTTCCAGTGACCCTGACTCAACCAACCCCAGAACTGATTCAACCTGTCCAGCTAGGGAGCTGGCCACGTCCTCTTGATTATATAGATTTCTTTTTAAAGACATGAAAGGCTTCTGGATGAGGCATTATCTTTAGCTATAAACAAAAGGGCACCAACCAACCTTTCAAAATGCTGACATATTAGAATCTTGGGTCGCTTAGAGCCTCTTTAAAGAAATCAAGGACAATCAAGGACTGGTTTTGTGACAACATTCCACATTTGGCTTTGGACTGAATTCCAAAAATATAATTCTTACTGCTTTGAAGTCAATAAAGTGTATTAAGGTGTTCGTGAGTTTACAGAAAACAGTGCTTAATCGTATTGTGTGTTGAAGATTCAACATTGTCTTATTAGAGCAACGAGAGGAATGTCCTGACAGATCCGCACTTCCTGTGCATGTTCAGGACAAATATGCCCACTGAAAATCTGTTGCTAGGCACCTGTTCTAGTCGAGACGAAATCAGCATGTTAACAATATCTTCAATGTGTTTATGTTGGGTGGTCATGGTGGAGCGTTCAGCAGTTATAGTACTGCAAATGAACAACACAGCCGAAGCAACGAGCCTGCGACAAGAAACCATCCATCATTTTCCTTCACAATTAACTTCACGACAGTAATTGCTGATGGAAGATATGACAATTAGCCAGCGATGTCAACATTCAATTCAATCCAATTGTTATTGTGAACTGAAGGTAGCATGCTGAAAGGAGTTAACTGGATCTGTTTGTTCAGTGACTGGGATTGATGTCAGTCTCCATGGATCCGAATTATGTTACTGGTTGATTTTCCTCTTCTATATGTAAAGGGCTTCTTGCAATGCTTTATCCCGTTATAGCTGCGGATGCACCACCTCCAACACTAACAGTGATCAGCTGTAGCAGAGACAGGTAGAGGAGAGGTCAGAATCTGAGAACCATAGACTGGAATGTCCCAACAATGGATCAGAATCTGAGAACAGTAGACTGGAATGTCGCACCAGCGGTTCAGAATCTAAGAAAAATAGAATGGAATGCTGGAACAATGGACAGGACTTTATCCTATGGTCTTTACCTTGTTTCCTGGTATTGGCACATATTAACAGATCGGATATATGGTGTACTGCTGATTATTCAGGCTGGTTACTATCCAATGCTCGCTATTGTTGGTGTTCCTGGTAAGTCTCCCCATCTCTATCAATTTATTAATCCCACAAGCAATGGTGAACTTCAGTGATATTTCGATTATCTATATTTAGTAAAGATCGAAACTTTTGTCTTCAGTTTCAAATGCAAATCCATTAATTCTCCACAAATTTCAGAACCGCCCACACTCCCGCCCTTACAAACATCTGGGAACAAGACTGTTCACAATCCCGAAGTACCTATTTGCCCTGAATTGATTTATGTTTGGTTTTCTCTCCATCGCCAAAGCTACCCACGACCAGCTCCATGATATTCCCAGACCCCATCTTGACGTCACTGCGGTTGCTAAATAAACTATTATCTATACCTTGGTAAAATTCAGACTTTATGGTTCCAGTTCTCTTCTAATCACTCTTTCCGTTACAAATATTTCTATCACAATCTTGTTCTTGTATGTAAAGTAAATTCATGACAGGGACATTCTGTCAGAGTAGTAATGTCGCTGGCCACGTAATTCAGTGGCCCAGGTAACTACACTATCGACACTGTTTAAAATCTTATTTCAGAGAATGATAGAACTTAAATTCAAATGATAGGAACAGGAAATAAAAACGAATTATACTAATATAATCCCACCAGTACTTCGTTAATAAGTTTATCTATTTCACTGTTGTCATTTGTTAAAGATATCCAGCATTATCATCTGGTCTGGATTAAGACTGATGTCAGACCATCTGCCTTTAGGAATGGCCTCACAGTAAAAGGAATTTAGTGAGGTCAACAAGCGCTGCCCTTGACAGTGATGCAGATATCCCATGTCATAACAACAGGAAAGGTTGAAAAAAAAAGCAAAGAATGATTCTAGAGATCAGAAACAAAATGAACGAGGAAGTGCCAGAGAAACTGAAGAGATTTGACAGCCTCAGGTCGAGTGAAAAAAAGAAGTGACATTTCGAGTCCAACGACCATACATAAAAACTGAACGTAACTGGGAAATAGTGTGACTGATGTTGGTGACAGGGATGTCTGTTGTGAAGGGGAGAAGAGGGAGTTGAATAGATAGAGAAAGAGAGCGATAGAGAGGAAGAAACGAAGGGATTGTTGATGATCAGCTGGAATGGAAATAAAAATCCAGATTAATCTTATTTATTTTTCTCCTGTTCCCATATTATTGAAATTCATGCCCTTTTCAGGTGTACATCAAAGTCCCGGTTTGAAGTGAGTTATGTCCCTTTGTCTCTCTTCCATGAGTGTGATCATTTTCCTTTATTCATTAGTAAGATGCCGGGCCCGTAATTAATTTACTTTCCTCATTGTCCTCAGAATGTATTGGTCAGCTGCCTTCCTGATGCACTGCAGTCCATGGGCTGTAATTAGTCAGTGCTGAGATCCGCCCGGTTTCATTTCTTGGTAGACTTTGATGTAACAGAGTGGCTGGCTTTGCCACTTCAAATTGCAATTGTGTGTTAACCACAGTGCTGTGGATCTGGAGTCACATGTTAGACTAACCCGGTGAAGATGGTAGATTTTCGACTCTGAAGGGCATGAGTGTGCCAGGTCGTACAAATACAGTGGTTTCATTGTTTGATTTGATTCTCAATTTTTGACTTTTTCTTGAATTCAATTCTAACATTTGCTGTGGGGAGATTCAAACCCGGGGTCTGGGTCATCACCTGTGTTCCTGGGTTAATATTCCAGAGATAACACAGCGAAGCCATCACCTCCTCAGCATCTTTAACCATTTCCATGACAATAGTGCTGTGCTGTCGACGTGGCTGTGCTTAAAGCACTGCGCTTTGCAAGGCAATGAAATGATTTTGCAAAACATACCATCCTTCTCATTTTGTATTTCTGAGAAGGCGATATGATGGGAAGTGTTCTCAGTGAAAAGGAGCTGGATGTCCTTGGTCATGAGCCACTGACAGAAGTCATACGGAGCAGCACATAATCAGCACAGTAAATGTGTGCTGTCCTTCTTTGAAAAATGATGGAAATATAAGAGTGAAGACACCTTACGGAAGTTGCAGAGTGATATTGAGACAGTATTTGGGGCAGTATGAACAGATTTTCTCTCCTTTTTAAGGAATGATCTCCTTTCCACAATGAGACAGTGTCAAGGTGTTACACCAGTCTAATCCATGCGGTGATGGTACCATGGGGAGATTGTGAAGGAAATGAGTGTCTAACTTGTGATGCGACAAAAGCATAAAGTGTGATTGCAATAAAACTTGTGTGCTATTAACCAACATTCATTATTTCCAAAACAAAACATTGATATTATGAAATATAACGTGTTTCCCGCAATACATATTTTCACATTTGGACAAATTTATGATCGGAAACGTTTAGAACGATAGGGGCCAAATGCAGGGAATGGAGTTAGCATGGATGAACATTTTAGTTGGAATGGGCCAGTTTGGCTAAAGGGCCTTTTGAACTCTATTACTCGATGATAGCTTACATATCTGTGTGGAGAACCCATGTTGGTTGGTTGTTCATTCTCTGAACAAACTCTCACCGCCTGAATGTACAGTTGGAGTGAGACCCTGCACTGAGCATCATGTTGTTCACAAACCTGTCAGCAGCCACACACTAATAGAGTTGGCCATTATCAAAAACTTCTGACATCCGTGCAGAAGATTAGTCTGTCTTCTCAGAGATGGAAGATGCTTCCTTGAGACATCGCACAAACCATCCGGTGTTTCTCCTTACCATCAAGAAACCACATTAATGTAACGCACGTGATCCATTATCAAGGGAGCTAGGAGGAACACCATGGAGCAGTTTGTCTTTGCAGTCTCTACTTCTTTGGTTTGTCGTTTTGTAGCATCAATGATATCCTCCTATTTCACACTCCATCCACCTGGACACCGCGTGCTGGCCTATTACCGGCCCTCGATGTCCTCATATCCAACTGCTGCCAAGACATTTATCATCTCAACCTGTCTACCCCTTCCCCCACTCCAACCTCTCAACCTCACAACGCACAGCCCTTCACACTCCCTGCTCCAATCCAAAACGCACCATCAAGCCAGCAGATAAAGAGGGTGCAGTGATAGTTTGGCGCATTGACATTTACACTGCTGAAGCCAGACGCAAACTCGAAGACACCTCCATCCTACCGCCCACTCGACCATGCCCGCACACCCCAAAAACAAACCATCATCTTCCAGACCATACAGAACTTCAACCCCTCAGGAGGAGATCTCCCACCCACAGCTTCCAAACTCATAGTCCAGGAACCCCGCACCGCCCGATTTTACCTCCTTCCCAAGATCCACAAGCCTGATCACCCTGGCGGACCCATTATTTCAGCATGCTCCAGCCCCACTGAACTCATCTCTAACTACCTCGACACTGTCCTATCCTCCCTAGTCCAGAAACTCCCCATATACATTCGAGACATCACCCACGCCCTCCACCTTCTCCAAGACTTCCGTTTCCCCGGCCCCCAACGCCTCATCTTCATCATGGATATCAAATCACTGTACACCTCTATCTGCCATGACCAGGGCCTCCAAACCCTCCGTTTTTTCCTCTCCCAACGCACCCAACTGTACCCTTCCACCGGCACTCTCATTCGTTTAGCTGAACTGGTCCTCACCCTTAACAATATTTCCTTCGAATCCTCGCACTTCCTACAGACCAAAGAGGTAGCAATGGGCACCCTTTTGTGTCCCAGCTAATCCTGTCACTTTGTTGGCTACGTAGAAAGTCCACCTTCCGTAATTACACAGGCAGCACTCCCCACCTCTTCCTCCGCTCCATTGATGACTGCATTGGCGCCACCTCGTGCTCTCGCGAGAATGTTGAGCAATTCATCAACTTAAACAACAAATTCCACCCTGACCTTAAATTTACCTGAACCGTCTCTGACACCTGTCTCCCCTTCCTGGACCTCTCCATCTCCATTAATGACGACTGACTTGACAATGACATTTTTACGAAGTCCCATAGCTACCTGAACATTTCCACAGGACCCCCTTTCCCAAACCAACCGAGTCCCATAGCCCTACCTGCTGCAAAGATTCCATCCCACATTCCCAATTCCTCTGCCTCCGCCGTATCTGCTCCCAGGAGGACCAGTTCCACCACAGAACACACTAGATGGCCTCCTTCTTTAAAGACCATAATTTTCATTCCCACGTGGCTAAAGATGCCCTCATATGCATCTCATCTGCATCCCACACCTCCACCCTCAAACTCCATCCCTCTAACCGTAACAAGGACAGAACCTCCCTGGTGCTCTCCTTCCACCCTACCAACCTTCACATGCACCAAATCATCCGACGACATTTCCGCCACCACCAAACGGACCCCACCACTGGGGATATATTTCCCTCCTCAGCCATTTCCACTTTCCGCAAAGACCGTTCCCTCCGTGACTACCTGGTCAGGTCTATGTCCCCAACGACCCACCCTCCCTTCTGGAACACTCCCCTGTCACTTGCGCCCACACCTCCTCTCTAATCTCCATCCAAGGCCCTAAAGGAGCCTTGCATACCCACCAAAGTTTTATCTGCACATCCACATATATCGTTTATTGCATTCGTTACTGCCGAGGCGGTCTCCTCTACATTGGAGAGATTGGACGCATCCTAGCAGAGCGCATTAGGGAACATCTCCGGGATACCCGCATCAATCAACCACACCGCCCTGTGGCCCAACATTTCAACTCCCCCTCCCACTCTGCCGAGTACATGCAGGTCCTGGGTCTCCTCCACCGCTGCTCCCTCACCACCAGACGCCTGGAGGTAGAACACCTCATCTTCTGCCTCAGAACACTTCAACCCCAGGGCTTCTATTTGAACTTCACTAATTTCCTAATTTCCCCTTCCCCTACTTCACCCCAGTGCCAACCTTTCAGCTCAGTACCGTCCCCAGGACCTATTCTACCTGCCTATCCTCTTTTCCACCTAACCACTCCACCCTCTCCTCTGACCTAGAGCCTTCTTTCCCATCTGCATTCCCCCATTGGACACTTTGCTATCTTCTCCCACTCTCTTCCCTGACCTATCACGTCCATCCCCACCCCCATTTACCTATTGCACTTCACCCCACCTCACACCCCTCTCATTTATCTCTGCACTCTGCAGGGACCCTGCCTCTGTTCCTGATGAAGGGCTTTTGCCCGAAACGTCGATTTTCCTGTTCCTCGGATGCTGCCTGACCTGCCGTGCTTTTCCACCACCACTCTAATCTAGACTCTGGTTTCCAGCATCTTTGTTTTTACCCCATGACTGCACAAGGTGTCAAGGAGACTGAATAAACTTAAATATTGGGAATCAGTTGTAAACTCCCCACTGGTTGGGCCATTCTGAACACAATGTGGCTGGTGGAGATCAATCCTCTCAGTCCCAGGATATCTCTGTGGCCGATCTTCCAGGTAGCTTCCTCAGCACGAACACCATCAGCTGCTTCAGCAATGTCTGATCCTCCACAGTTCGATTAGAAGTCAGTATACTCAGAAAAGATCGCATAAAGCATCAAAATCTGACAACATTCAAGCTTGTGCTCTTAACATGTAACAGTACTACTGGAACCTGAACATTTCCAAAGGACTAAAAACGAGGAGCTCATTGGGCATCTGGAGCTGGTTTCACGGAAATATGAGAACGCCATTCAGCCCATCGCAGCTGTTGGATAAGAAGAGACACAGCTCGTTCACTCTCTTTGACCTATTACACTTGTAGAGATTTTGGTTTAAAATGCAAATGTTGGAATGCAGGAGGCTAAAAGAACACAACAAACCAGGCAGCATCAGGAGAAGAAGTCCACTCCTTGGGTATAACCTTTCTTCAGGACTGGGGGTGGGTGTACAGATAAAGAGGCGAGGTGGGGGAGTCAGAGGAGGCGGCATGGTGAGGTGAGGAACACAGGTAAAGGATACCATCGAGTTGCTCATTGGTAGGAATGAATCTAGTTGACATCTGGACGCTATGTCCATAACTTTTGCTCATATCAATAGACCAAGGTATATGTGTTGGGACTGTTTCCTTCTCTCAGAGGGTAGCGACTGTTGGGGCTTCTCTATCCCAGACAGCTACACCTCTGAATTGATTTGGGGAACAGGGAGTTGTTAATGGATTTTGACACATCTGGGAGTTGAGGGCTACAAAGAATTGGACATGAAAGAGAAATTGCGGTCGAGAGAGATCAGCCCTGACCTGACTGGAGGGAAGGGCAGGCTTGAGGGTTTAAATAGCCTGGTGTTAGTATACCCCATAGTCCAGTCACTTTGTTGCCTCTACCATTTCCTGTGTCCCTGACTTCAAGTAGCTGAATAGTCAGATCCTATTGCAGCATGATCTAAACTGGGTCTAGTTCTATCGACTCAAGAGGCTGATTGGTCTCCTCCTGTAACTGTAAAACATGCGTCAGGGACTGAGAAGCTTCATCCTGTTCTGGTGTAACTGAATTACACTTTCGCCAAGGGTCTACCAACCTTGGAGAAAGGGATCACTGCAGATGCTGGAGATCAGAGTCGAAACGTGAGGCAGTGGAAAAACCCAGCAGGTCAGGCAGCATCAGAGAAGCAGGAGTATCGATGTTTTGTACATTCCTTATAATTGAATTATGCCGGAAATGTCAATTCTCCTGCTCGTCGAATGCTGCCTTACCTGCTGTGCTTTTCCAGCACCACAAGTTTGGACCTCGACTGCCCTGCCCCACTCGACTTTCCTGGTCACGTCAGCAAAGAGTGTTAGGAAATTCGTTAGGCATGAACTTCCAATCAAAACGCCTTGCCTCCTATTCCTAATCAAACCCTGTCTTCCGAATGCATGCACATCTTATCCCTCAGAATCTTCTCAAGTAATATAGCTACCACAGATGTTAAGATGAATGGTCTGTCCTTCCCAGGCTTTATTTTTCAGTCCTTCTTTAATAAGGGCACAACATTTGCTATCCTTCAGTCTTCTGGGATCTCACCTGTGGTAACTGATGATCAAAATTATCAGAGCGGAAGATGTGTTGCTGGTTAGAGCACAGCAGGTCAGGCAGCATCCAAGGAACAGGAAATTCGACGTTTTGGGCCAGAGCCCTTCATCAGGAATGAAGAGCTCTGGCCCGAAACGTCGAATTTCCTGTTCCTTGGATGCTGCCTGACCTGCTGTGCTTTAACCAGCAACACATTTTCAGCTCTGATCTCCAGCATCTGCAGACCTCACTTTTTTACTTTTTGATCAAAATTATCAGCCAGGGCCCCCGCAAATTCTTCTCTAGCCCCTTGCGGTGTTCTTGGCTATATCTGGTAAGGCCTCATGAGATTTCTCCAACTTCAAACATTATAGTACATCCAATACCTCCTCTTCTGTGATATGGACTGCCCCCAAGTAATCATCACTAATTTCCCCAAATTCCCATGTATTCATGTCTTTCTCCATTGTAAATATAGAGGAGAAATATTTGTTGAGGACATCGCCTATCCCTTATGGTACTACACATACATGTCCACTTTGGTCTTTGAGGGGTCCTATTCTCTCTCCAGTTAATGCTTTTCCTTTAATATACTTAAAGCACCTCTTTGGATTCACCCTGATCTTCTCAGGTAAGGTTATCTCATACCCGCTATTCGTCCTCCTGATTTCCTTCTTCAGTAAACTCCTATATCCCCTGTACACCTCCAGGGATTTCCTTGATTCTAGCTGCCTCTACCTAAGCTATGCCTCCACATTTTGTTTGGTCAAAGCCTAAACATCTCTTGCGATCCAGGGTTCCTCCTTCCTGTCAACTTTCCTTTCACCCCCACAGGAACATATAGATCTTAAACTCCCACTTGCTGGATCTCCCTTTTCTTGCAAACAGACTACTCTAATCAACCCCTGCAAACTCCTGTCTGAGTCCATCAAAATTAACCTTGTCCCAATTTAGAACTTGAATCTGTGAACCAATTTTTATCCCTCTCCATAACTATTTTAAAATTAATAGAACTATGGTCACTGGTCACAAAGTGCATATCTACTGTCATCTCACTCACGTGTCCTGACCTATTTTTTAAGAGTAGGTCATATTTTGCCCCTTCCCGATTAGGACCCTCTATATACTGCTTGAGGAAAGTTTCCTGACGCACTTACTTGATTCCTTCCCATCGAATGGCTCAATGCTCTGGCAGTTCTAGTATGTGTTATAAAAACTAAACCCCTATTATGGCAACCCGAAAGTTTCTGAACGTCTTCCCAATCTCTCTAAACATTTTTGTTCCTGTAATTCCTGTTGATTATTTGGGGGCCTATAGTACAAACCCATTAATGTCACCATCCCCTTCTTTTTTCTTAGTTCCACCCACAAAGCCTCACCGAATGATTCACCAGTTATTTTTATCTCTGATCACTGCTGTGGTACATCCCTTAATCAGAAATGCAACCCCCTCCCACTTTCCACCATGTCTGTCCCTCCTAATGCACTTTACCCTGTTACATTAAGCTGTCAGTCCTATCCATCCCTCAGCCATGTTTCTGGAATAGATACTCTATCCAGCGCCGATTACCTATCCACACCCTAAATTCATCGACCTTACCTGTTAGTCCTTTTGCATTGAAATAAGTGCAATTAAATCCATAGGCATTCCTTTCTCCCTGTTTTATTCCTGCCTGATCTATCTCTTCAACGTCCTAATCTGAATACTATTTCTCCTTCCAGCCTCACGTTTGCCTCCCTGCTCTTCAGGATACCACCTCCTGCCAATCTCGTTCAAGCACTCCATTGTAGCACGAGCAAAACTGGCTGCGAAGATATTGGTCCCCTCTCCCACTCCAGTCCATGTGCCACCAGTCCCCCTTGAACAGGTCAACTCTGTCACAGAAAAGCTCCCAATGATCTAAAAATACGAATCCCTCCCCCTGCACCAATTCGTTACTCACATATTTATCTGCCATACCCTCCTATTCCTACCTTCACTACCTCATGACACTGGAAGTAATCAGGAGATTATCACTGTCAAGGTCCTGGTTTTTAACTTTTCTCCTAGCTCTCAGTAATCATTCTGTAGGACCACATTCCTATGTCCACCCGTGTCATTTGTATCAACGTGCACAATGACTTCGAGCAGCTCAAACATCCCCGCTCCCCGAGAACGTTCAGCAGCCACTCAGAGACATCCTGGACCCTGACACCTGAGAGGCCACACACCATCCCGGGTTCCCGTTTGTGGCCGCAGAAACTCCGATCTGTCTCCCTAACAATCTAATCTCCTATCTCGAAGACGCTGTTTATCTTTATCCTGCTGCTGCCCAGAGCCAGTCGCCGTGCAACCAATCTGGCTACTACTGCTTTCCCCTGAACGGTCATTGCCTGACACCCATCCCCCATCTACCAACACTCACAATCAGTAACCAAAATGATATACTTGTTTTCGAGAGGAATGACCACAGGGGATTCTTGCACTCTCTGCCTATTCCCTTTGCCATTCCTCGTGGTCGCCCAGCTACTGTCTGCCTGGAACACGGTTGTAAGCAAGGAACTCCTGTTGGATTAAATTCCGTTTATTTAAATATAACAGGGCTGACAGGTAATGCATATGAACTCAGGGCGTGGATCTTTACATGGGACTGGGATATTATAGTCTTTACACAAACATGGCTAAGGGGGGACATGGGCGTTACCACCTCACTAAAGCTCTTATCGATGAAGTTCTCAGTATCTTGGATGATCCGGAGAGCAGCCAGGTGCAGCTCCTGAACACGGTCTTCCAGGAGCTGCAGCTGGTTGCACTGCCCACACGTATAGTCATCAGGGACGGTGGAATTCTCCCTGAGCTCCCATATCCCGCAGGAGGAACATGCAACTGCCCTAACTGCCATTTCAACTGCTGTCAGACTAGCGTTAAAAAGACTTCACTTGAGCTTACCTGCAACTTTTGCTGAGTTGCTGCTCACTGAAGCCTCTGGAACTACTACCTACTCTGCAGCTAACAGCACGTCAATAGACCACTCCACATTTAGCTTTAGAGGGAGACGATACAAATAGGAAGACAGCTAATGATCCGCATCCATGAACACCAACTAGCCACAAAACGACACGACCAGCTATCCTTAGTAGCCACACACGCCGATGACAAGCAACATGGGTTCGACTGGGACAACACTACTATTATAGGACAAGCCAAACAGAGAACATCCAGGGAATTCCTAGAGGCATGGTACTCATCCACAGATTCAATCAATAAGCACATCGACCTGGACCCAATATACCGGCCACTGCAACGGAGAGCTGGAACTAACAACAGGAAGCGGCAGAGACAAACCACTATAAATGCAGGAGGAAACATCACAGAAGCGATTCACAGGAGACTCCCAGGCACTGAGGATGTCACCTAGACAGGGGACGAAACGTCTGAAACACGAATTCCCAGCAAGAACCACAAAAACGAGCAGCCGAGGTACAAATCATCTCACAAATTTGAACATTTAAAATATTCATGTTCTGACCAATAATTAGACTATGTAATGATGCTGGCCTTGCAATACTTGCATTTCAAATGTTTATGCTGCACTAAATAATCAGATATTTGCGAGCATTCACAATGGGAAATAATCGGATACTGAGTTTCATTCACATCAGACACATGTGCAAAACTTTTTAGTACAGGAGGAGGCCATTGGCCACTGTGTGTGCATCAGCTCTAGGAGTGTCTCCCAAGCCCCTCTCATTTTCCAGCCCTATTTCTGCAGCCTGTTAAATTCACATTTCCAAATACACACCCTGTTAGAGTCATAGAGATGTACAGCATGGAAACAGACCCTTCGGTCCAACCTGTCAATGCCGACAAGTTATCCCAACCCAATCTAGTCCCATCTGCCAGCCACCCGACCATATCAATCCAAACCCGTCCGATTCATATAGCCATCCAAAAGCCTCTTAAATGTTGCAATTGTACCAGCCTCCACCAGATCTTCTGGCAGCTAATTCCATTCACGTACCACCCTCTGTGTGAAAAAGTTGTCCCTTAGGTCTCTTTTATATCTTTCCCCACTCACCCTAATCCTATTCCCCAATTCTGGACTCCCTGACCCCAGGGAAAACACTTTGTCTATTTATTCTATCCATACCCTTCATAATTTTGTAAATCTCTATAAGGTTACCCCTCAGCCTCCGACGGTCCAGAGAAAACTGCCCCAGACTGTTCAGCCTCTCCCTGTAGCTCAGATACTCCAACCATGGCAGCATCCTTGTAAATCTTTTCTAAACCCTTTCAAGTTTCACAACATCTTTCCGATAGGAAGGAGGCCAGAATTGCACGCAATATTCCAAGAGTGACCTCACCAATATCCTGTACAGCAGCAACATGACCTCCCAACTCCTGTACTCAATACTCTGACCAATAAAGGAAAGCATTACAAATGCCTTCTTCACTATCCTATTTACCTGCGACTCCACTTTCAAGGAGCTATGAACCTGCACTCCATGGTCTCTTTGTTCAGCAACACTCCTTAGGACCTTACTACTAAGTGTATAATTCCTGCTAAGATTTGCTTTCCCAAAATTCAACACATCGCATTTATCTGAATTAAACTCAATTTGCCACCTCACAGTCCATTGACCCATCTGGTCCAGATCCTGTTGTAATCTAAAGAAACTCTCTTCGCTGTCCACTACATCTCCAAATTTGGTGTCATCTGCAACTTACTAACTGTACGTCGTTTGCTCACATCCAAAACATTTATGTAAATGTCAAAAAGTAGATGGCCCAGCATCGATCCTTGTGGCTCTCCACTGGTCAAGTTCTCCAGTCTGAAAAACAACCCTCTACCAACACCCTCTGTCTTCTACCTTTGAGCCAGTTCTGTATCCAAATGGCTACTTCTCCCTGTATTCCATGAAATATAACCTTGCTAATCAGTCTACCATGGGGAACCTTGTTGAAAGTCTTACTGAAGTCCATATAGATCACATCTACTGTTCTGCCCTCATCAGTCTTCTTTGTTACTTCTTCAAAAAACTCAATCAAGTCCGTCAGACATGATTTCTCACGCACAAAGCCATGTTGACTATCCCACATCAGTCCTTGTCTTTCCAAATACAGGGACATCCTGTCCCTCAGGATTCCCTCCAACAACTTGTCCACCACAGAGGTCTGGCTCATCCACAACTCTCCCAGGCAGTCCATTCCAATTCCTAACAACTCTCTCAATAAAGAAGATTTTCCGTATCTCACTCCTGGCTCTTTTGCTGATAACCTTGAAATTAGAACTCCTTGATGCTGTAATGCTAACTAACGGAAATGGAGTACTCCTGTTTTACATCTTTTTATACTTTTAAGCACCGCAATAAGTTCACATATTTGTCTTTTCTGCTCCAGGAAGAATAAGCCTTGCATGAACTGTAACAAGCACTACATCGGAAAAACAGGCAGAAAAATAGACATCTGGATACGTGAACAACAACTAGCCAGAAAAAAAAGACATAACCTACTATCACTCGTATCCTTACATACAGATGAGAAAGTATACCATTTCGACTGCATCTGCACATCGATCTGGGACAAGCCAAACAGAGACACGCACGAGAATTCCTAGAAGCATAGCATTCCAATCTGAACTCTATCAACGAACACATCAATTTTGATTCCATCTAACACTGTGAGAAAAAGAACCGGACATAAAATCACCAATACTGGAAATTACATCACTGACTAAAGGAAACCTAAATACATAAATAGCAAGTGGGACATAACACCAGCACTTCACCAGAGGCTCACTGATAATGCTCCCTAGTATAGTGATGAACTATCTGAAAATGAACTCTCCAGCTCAGCGAGCAAACTGACATCCAGAAGAAACACAATTTCTCTCATCCTCCGAGTAATGTGGTGTCTGTCTATCTGTCTGCTTTCTGAATGTGTGTGTGTGTGGGGGGGGGGGGGTGCGAGAGAGAGACAGAGATAGAGATAGAGATAGATAGATAGATAGATAGATAGATAGATAGATAGATAGATAGATAGATAGATAGATAGATAGAGAGACAGACAGACCAATCCTCTGTAATGTCTGGATTACTCCACGTGCCATGTGGAAAAGAGGGAAGGATGAGGAAGACAGTATAACTTAATATGTTGTTAACATGCTACTTCAGTGGTGAGTGTTTCAGATTGTTGGATCATTGGAATCTCTTCCAACACAGGTGGGGACCTGGACAAAAACGACAGTTTGTATCTTAAGTGGGCGAGCACCAATATCCTTGTGGGGGAGGTTTGCTGGTGCGAGTCATATGGATTTGAATAAACCAGGAGAGTGAGAACCAAAGCAGCAGATCAGGAACTGAGTAGAAGGTCGAGGTGAATAGGACATCAGCCACGGCCACTTTAAGGACCATTTCGAGAGAAGGAATCAAATCAGTCCAAAATGTGAGTTGGGAGTTGGAATAAATTATCGAGATGAGGTGCAGGTTTTTCAAAGATTCGTCAGTAAGGATGGAGAGTGTGGGGGATGTGAGGGAGTGAGGTGTGTGAGATCAGGGAGATAGTGCACAAGAAAATGTTAAAGTGGAAAAAGGTTGGGGGGTGAATTCTGAGATAAACAACTGGCAAAAAACACAGGAAGGCTTGCTGTTTGTCAAAGTGAATACCTGGGAAATAATTTATTATGCTTCAGAGAAATAACACCCTTCTTGCTAGAGGTCTGCATTATAATGGAGGAAAAGCTGTGTTCAAGTTATGGCTGTGACTATAATAATGGTACCAAACAGTCAGAACAATATCAGTGCTGTTGTTGGACAATGCTTACACAGAGCATGTGAATTACCCTGGATGTTCCCAGAGATGGCTGGGCTGACTTTGGTTGAGTAAGTGCTGACGCTGCATGAGCTGATGCTGGTTTGTAATAGAGCCATTTATTGGGAACAGTCAAAGGAACAAAACAGCAACTGCCATTGCTTATTGTTTCAGAATATATCACAGTGCTCATGGCTGCCACTGCAAAGAATCCTGCAATGAAAAACAGACCTGTCACGTCAGTGCCAGCAAGTGCATATCCAAAGACTTTTTAAACGTTTGTATGGTTACCTGCCTCAACCACCCTCCTAGACAACGCATTCCAGGTTCATACTACCCTCTCAGTTCGAAAGACATTCCACATATCCTCTCTCAATCCCCTGCCTTTCGCTTTAAAAGTGTATCCCTTTGTTTTTGATTCTTTGACTAAGGAAAAATATCTGTTGTCTGTTCATCCTCTCATTACCTTTTATACTCTTGTACACCTGAACCAGGTTCCCTACTCAACCTTCTCTGCTGCAAAGAAAAAACGAGCAAATTTAGCCCTTCTCTTTCATACACACTTTTGAGTACTCACTTGTCTTGTTACTTCTGACTTGCATCTTCCCAATTTATCGATGTTACATTTCATCAGGCCATTGATCTGGATATCTGAATAATCTGTTTCTATCCTCCTATAGCCTACCACTTTCCTCCTGACTGTGATCCACCCAGGTCGTCTTTGTATCATCCATAACATTGGTCATCATTCCACTGCTCCCCACCTTCCACATTCTCACAATCGTCATTTCTGAATATCACAAACAAACTCTGATTTCCTCCCTGTTCTCCAGATGTTATTCAGAGGGTAATTTGGCAATTCCAGTCTCTTGCTTTTCCTATTTTATTCATTTTATGAGTGATGTAGTTAACACATTTTACGAGGGAGCCACAAGTACCATTTTCGACACAGAGTTGAATTCACCTGTTACACTCTGCCCTTCTGCATGTTATATTTAGAAACAATGTAAATAATTTATGATAAACTAGGGTTTGGCACCTTGCAATGGAAGGTTAGTATTTTGTGTGGAACTGTTCTTTGTAACATTCCCTGCAATTACTAGAGCTGAAGAAATTTTTTAATCTGCAGGATGGACATGTAATCATTCATTGTTTGTTTAAATCAGCGAGTGTGATGAGCATAAATATTCAAATAAATTCTATGTTATGGGCAAACTGCAGAAGATCAAATCATATTCTCATATCCACCATGAATGGAAGCAAATATATACTGCAAATAAAATCAAAAATATTGAAACAGCACCGTAGGGGACAAAGAAAAATGTCGTCTGCACTTGATGGAGATATAGAAATATATAGTACATGTCCAACCTGAATCAAGTGGACAAGAATCAAGTGATAGAAGAGAAAGTACAAGGAATCCTTTCTACATTTTGAATGGAAACCAGATCCCGATTTTCTTGTACAGTGATGTTTTCTCATCCAATCTCGCTTCCTCAAAAACAGGCTTTTTCCTGTCACTAAAACTTCATCTGCCATTCTTCCTCCTCCGTCCTACTCCTTCCTTACACTCCTACTCCCCTTGCACTACCCCTTCTGCTGCTACATACTCTTCCACCGATGATCTCCCTTCACACACTTCTTCTGCCACTCCCACTGTAAGTTACACCATTTCCCCGATTACTCCCACTTTCTCTGGCCATCCCTTCCCCTTTTTGCTTTCCAACTGTGATAATGGGAGCCGCTGACATCTAGTGCTGCTATTTGTCATCAGTCAATGATGAGATTGAGATGATCAATGTCCAATAGGAACAGACAATAGTGAGTTTCTGTCATTGTCTGATGCACCGTGAACAGGCTGGTTTTGATCCTCATGGTACAGAGTGGAGTTTCTTTCTGTCTCTCTGTCACAGCATTTAACCAAACAGCCTCATCACAAATAGGACAAACCTCTCCTCAGAATCAGAAATCCATGCATCAGTTTTCCCTTAAAAAATGTGAGTAGAGTGAGCACATTGTTCAAATAGGCCGTGTACTATGCTTTGTTTTTTATTCATTTCACTGATTTTCCAATGTCAGTTAATTTGAGGTCAGAGTAACTTGCGTTACATCAAAGTAGTATTTGACTCGTGTGACATCAGGGATCCTGAGTAAATTGTGGTCAATGGGAATCGCAGGAAATTCTGCACTGGTAATTTCCTCACTGAACAACGACACTTTCCCCAGAGCTATTGGGAATGAGAAATAAACTCTGCCCTTGCCAGTGCATTCATAAACCATGGATAAATTTGTCCTGTTAATAACATCAAGATATATTATGTTTTCAGATTGGTCTAAAGTCTACAAAAGTAAGACCTTGCTGTTGCGTGTCACTCCAGTAAAATCAGGATGTTACAATAAGATTACCTTCCCAATTATTTTCAATCAGTTACTTTCTGAGGACTGATCGTGCGACATCAGTACTACTGAGATCAACATTTTCTCTGCCAACAGCAACGCATCATATTGTCTCAAGGCTGCACCACTCCACAATTTTAATTTATTCACCGGTTTATTCGTCGTGCTAACCAGATGTACTGGGCACACAATTTGCAACAACGTGGAGATGCCATTGACCCTCTGGAAACTTCCTCCACTCCCATACCCTGTCCTCTGACTCCATGCCCTCTCCCAACTCCACCTACTGCCGTTTATTCACCATACCTCCTGAACTTCCACTCTCTGATGCTGAAGGTTCTGTACTTAGCAAATATCTAAACTTTACCTCTCTGTGCCCCCACTTTAAAGAATTTTAGGTATGACATTAAGTTGAGATCTTCCGCTGTCTTCGCCTCAGAGCCCATTTCTTTTGGCAAGATTCCTCTCCCTGTCCCATATACCCCGTTACCCAGCTGCAACACTCTCCGGCCACCTGGACACCTCCCTCTGGCCTTTACCTGAAGTAAATCGGTTCATTGAGAAATCTGCACATGACATTGGTTGTCTTAATTTCTCTGCACTCCCCTCGCCAAATCCAACCTGTCACTGGCCGAACAGCCTACACTCCATGTCCTTAGATCCAACCCTAACTGTGTTACTCACCCTGTCCCTATAAGTCTGCTGGACTGATTTCGAAATTGCAGAGGTTGAATGCCCGCTCTCAGATACCTCCTCTAATCTCCCCCTGCACGATGACCCTACCACGGCACATCATGGCATTTTATCAACTATGATAACTGAACATATTTCATCTGGGAATTCCTGCCCCACACACTTCTCCCCCTAACTGCCCCAAATTTGATGGTCCTCTAATAGCAGTGCTCGCTTATATCTCCCTGCAAAAATTCACAAACAGAACTGCCTGGGCAGACCCATTGCTTCAGCCTTCTCCTGCCACACAGAGGAAGTGCATGGATACACACTTATGCCTGTTTCTTCCTGGGGTACGTCGACCATTCCCTGTTCCAGTTCTATTTCAGCGCCCATCCACAACTCTTTGTCCGATATATCGATGATATCATCGCTGCTGCGTCTCTACTGTGTCCGGAATTGGAAAAGTTCACCGATTTCGCTTGGAATTTGAACCCCTCCATCACTTTCATCTGGTCTATGTCTGACTCCTTCCTTCCTTTCCTTAACATCTCTGCTTCCATTTCTGGGGATAGACAAGCCCCTGATGTCCAGTATTAACCCACCGACTCCCACAGCTTCCTGGAGTATATGTCCTCACACCAAGTTTCCTGCGTAGACTCAATTCCATTCCCCCAGTTCCTCCATCCCCACCACATTGCTTCTGATGATACTAAATTCAACAAGGAGGACTTTGAAATGTCCACCTTGTTCCTCAATCAAGGGATTCCCCATCGTTGCTGTCAACAGGGTCCTCAATTGAGTCTGACCCAGCTCCTGCACTTCAAGTTTTTCCCTCCCCTTCCCTCTAGCAACGGCGTTTCCCTTGTCCTTACCTACTATCCCAGCAACATTCACATGCAGAGGATCATCAGCCCGCATTTCCCCCACCTCCAGCGAGATGCCCCTATCTGCACATATTCACCTCTCCACCATTGTCCACCTTCTAGAGGGATCATTCCCCCAGGACACACTGGTCGACTCTTTATTCATTCTCAACACAGGTTCACTTCACTTCCCCTGCCGGAGGTGTAACATTTGCCCATTTACCTCCCACCTCATAAGTATCGAAGGGCCCAACTATGCCCTCCAGATGAAGCAGCACCTTACCAACATTTCCCAGAATCCAGTCTACTACGTGCGCTGCTCACAATGTGGTCTCCTCTACATCGGGGAAATGAAGAGTAGACTGGGTGACCGCTTCACAGAACATCCAAGTTGTACCGCTGCAAATGACTATGAGCTTTCAATTACCTGACAGTTTAAAAGCCCATCCTGTTCCCTGGCCAATATCTCTGTGTCTGGCTTGCTGAAGTGTTCCAGAAATCTTCAGCGCAAGCTGGAAGAACACCTCATTTTCCATGTGCGGACCCTGCAGCCCTTTAGACTCATAATCAAGTTCAATAATTTTCGAGCCTGAACTCCCCTATGTCCTAGCCCCCTATCCATACACCAGGCCGAGTTGTCATATAGGCAGCATCCAAGGAACAGGAAATTCGACATTTCGGGCATAAGCCCTACTTTGCCCGAAACGTCGAATGTCCTGTTCCTTGAATGCTGCCTGACCTGCTGCGCTTTTCCAGCAACACATTTTCAGCTCTGATCTCCAGCATCTGCAGACCTCACTTTCTCCTTGAGTTGTCATATAGCTTTCCATTACTCACACTCTATTGTTAGCTACTAACAGTCTCCATTAAGAGCTATCCAGTCTCTTCTACATATAAACCAACATTTTCCGTGTTACCATCAGTTCTGAGGAAGGGGCACTGGACCTGGAACGTTAACTCTGATTTCTTTGCACAGATGCTGCCAGACCTGCTGAGCATTTACAGCAACCCCTGTTTTGTTTCAACATTTTCATCGCAAGTTCTCAAAATGCAATATGTCATCGGTATTTAGAGCCCTGTCAAAAATAGGAACTTTCTCATTTCTCATTTAATGTCCATAACAAATTATTCGAGATTCAACTGAGACAACAGCTTTGCTGCTCTCATTCAGATCAGACACTTTGTCACCGTTCAGAAAGAAGAAAGAAATCAAAACAGCTGGAGCGAAACTCAGTAGATCTGGCAACATCTGAGCAGAGCTGCAACAAATTAACCTTTGATTCCAACATGACTTTTCAGAACAGTGTCACATCATACGACATATGTTAATTATGTTGCCATCTGCAGATACTTCTTCATCTTTTTCGTTCTCCAGCATTTTCTGTTTGTTTTTCACGTTTCCATTATCTCTATATTTCATGTTTTTTGACAGGCCGACATGTTGATCTTGGTAATATTTGGACAATGTGGCACTTTCTTGTTTCTGTAACAGTTAGTGTGTCTGTGGCACCTGAGTTACAGCCGAAATCTGTTTCTTCTTTAAGATAGAAAGTACAAAAACATTCTGACCATCTTGAAAATTTCTGGAAATCTCTGGAAATCTATTTTGTTTGAAAATGCATCTTGGAGGCAGCTGAACTTCATGAAATAATAGGATAATTTTTGATGACGGAACACTCTGTGTCCTTCATTGAACTAGCTTGTCTCCCCAATCTCCAAAAGCTTTCAATGCATTACATATGATTATTACAGAAAGGTGGTGAAAACTCAGCCCATTGTCTCTTCCAGTTTGGAATGAGCGATATTTCGACTATTATTGCCCTGTATTGGCCCCGTAGCCCTGTCCATTTTGTTATTAGCATCTGCTTTTAATTGTAAGCCAGATATGAACAATATGATCAATCACAAACAAAAACAAACTTTGGAGGGAAACCTCAGCAGGTCTGGCTGTATCTGTGAAGAGGCATCTAGGTTAATGTTTCAGGTGCGGTGACCCTACTCAATCTGTATTCGCAATGATTAAATGGTATGTATATAAAATATAATTCGGTTTATCGCATTTAAAATGATCCTGTTCAGTTCATATTGTCATTCAGCATTGCATCTCCAAAACGTTGGCTGGCTCCTTGTTGTGAACTATATTCAATTCTATCTGACGTTAAGAGTGATGACAACTGGGGAATATCATTGTACTTCCCATGCAGTCTCCACAGCCACTGCCCCCATTCCGCCCAAATTTCTAGCTAAACCTGATCTGACAAGTCTTAATGAATAAGTCCACTTTTGGTTTTGGACTGTTTTACACCAAGTAAAACTGCATTAAGATGTTTGTCAATTTGTATAAATTAATTACTGAAGCATATTATGAATGGAAGGTCCAACGTTTCTTTATTAGAGCAGTGAGAGCAACATTCAGACAAGTCTACACTTCCTGTCTATGTTCAGGGCAACTGTTCCCAGTGACAGTGTTTTGGCTGGTTTGTTCCCGTGTAGGAGAGATCAGCACAGTAACAACATACTGACTGTGTTTCTTTTTTTAGTGGAGGGGCAGAAATTCGGGGTAAGATGGTTACAGCATTGCAAACGTACAACAGAGCAGAGTCATGTAGCCTGCAATAAGAAAACACCCATCATTCTCCCTCACAACTGACTTCACTAGATCAATTGGTGATGGGAGATGTTACCAAAAGCCAGCGATGTCAACATCCAGTCCAGTCCAGTTATGTTGTGAACTGAATGTGCTGTATTGAAAGCTAGAACTGCTTGCTCAGTGACTGTGATTGATGTCAGTCTCCATGAAATGCAACTGTGTCGCTGGAGGGTTTCACTCTCCTATTGGTGATAGTGCGCTATCCCAGTGTAGGAGCAGATGCATCAGCTCCAACGGTAACAGAGATCAGCAGCTGCACCGACGTGGAGAGGACAGATCTGTATCTGTGAATAATGGACTGGATAATTACACCAATGGAGAGGAGGTTTTCCTTGGGTCTTTTCAACATTTCCCTCTATTGGGAATTTCTACCATATCGGATATTAGCGGTGCTGAATATCATTTTGGGCGGGGTGGAGGGTGTGTTACTAACCTATTCTCGCAATTGTTGGTGTTCTCTACCTCTGTCCATTCATTAATCCCATAAACAAATTTGAACTTCATTGCAATTTCTGTTATCTATATTTGTCAAAGAAAGAAACTATTATCTTCAATTCAAATTGCTGTCTCCATTCATCTGAATTGCAGATCACTTACAAACATCTGAGAACAAAACTGTGAACAACCTCGAGATCCCCTTTTGCCCTGAACTGATGTATGTCCCATGTTCCCTCTGTAACCAACCGTGTCCACTACCAGATTCTAACATCCCCAATGTCCATCTCTGTATCAGTGCTGTGGCTGAACAGCCCATTGTCTGTGCTTTGGTAAAATTCAGACTTTATGTTTCAAGCTCTCTTCTGGCCACTTTTCCAGTTACAAGTATTTCAATCAAAAAATTGTTCTTGTCTCGGACGTCACTTCATGATTATTACGATGTATCCGAGTAGGGATGTCGCTGGATGCAATTCAGGAGCAAAGCTTATTAAACGAAAGACATTGTTTCAAGCGACTTTGAAGATTAATCCAAATAAAAGAAGATGTGAAATTGCATAATAAATGCAAAGAAAAGAACAGAAAGTGCTGGGGAGCTTTTCTGAACTGAAAATAGTTGGAAAATAGTGTGAATAATGCTAGTGACAGGGAAGTCTGCTTTGAAGGGGAGGAGGAGTGAGTTAAATCGATAGAGAAAAAGAGAGTTAGAAGGAAATGAACGAACAAAGCGATTGATAATCAGCTGGGATGGAAATAAAATGTGAGATTCACCTTATTTATTTTTAACTTTTCCCATCTTCCTCAATATCATGTCCATGCCGGTACATGTATGCTCCGCTTTTCAAAAAATTCACTTTTTGCCACTTCAGTTTCTGCAAAACCTCCATTATGTCCTGTTTTCGCTAACCAAAAGAAATCAGAAGAGGATTTCACTTTTACCAAGAAAGATGATTGTTATCCCACATAAATTAATGCTACTTCGCTTTACGCCATATCAGGTTATGAAAGGTTTTTAGGAACCTCTACTTTCAGATACCGACGGAAACCTGTATATATCTAAGATCACGTTTAAAGCGATTTGATCCCACTTGTCTGTCTTCCCTGAGTGTCGTCATCTTCTTAAATTCATTAATGTGAAATAGGTATCGCTGGCTGGGCGAGCATTAGTTCACTTTTTTGCTTGCCCTTGAGAAGACTTTGAGCCTCAATGGCACTTACACAGAGTGAGACACTCAAGGTGACAGCTGCACAGGAGGTGTGCAAAGCAAGATCGACTTTCACAAGATTAATATTATTTGAAAAGTTACAGATTTCAATTCGTCAGTGTAATTACGGTAGGGAAGAAGCTATTCCTGAGCATGCTGGTCCATGTTTTCAAGCCTCTGTATCTTCTCCATTTTGGAAGAGGTTGCAGGAGATCATTATCGGTTTTGGAGAGATATTTGATGTTGCCCGCCTTTCGCTGACAATGAGTAGTATAAATGAGTGGAAGGTTGTCTTCCATGATAGTCCGGGCTGTGCACACAACCATCTGTAGTTTCTTATGGTCCTGTGAAGAGCTGTTACCGTCACACTATTATGCACAGGAATAGAATGCTTTAAGTTGCCACTATGCAGAGCACTCAGTGAAGGCAGTTCCAGTATATGTAGCAATTGGCTGTTAAATGGATATCCAAGTTCTGGTTGCTTTTTTGACAACAATTGAAATTTAACCAACAAATTTAAATTATGTCCAAGATACCAAAACACAGTTGGGTTTATTTTATTGCCAACATCCAACCAAAGAACCTGCTTCCAAAGAATAGAGAAGCCATTACCATCACAACGAGGGAGAAACAGACAGACACGTATAAGGAGAGAGAGAACACAGTGAGGGAAACAGAAGGACAGGAAGCAAAACAGAGAAAGGAAACAAAACAAGAAACAAACAGTCACATGGACAGGGAGAAGGGGAGATAGTAAGTCCAGGGAAAGAAACAGAAGACAGAGAAAAGGAAAATACAAGGAAACAGACAGAGTGAGAGAAATAATGAGACACAAAGCACACAGTGAGCTGGGGATAGGGAATGGGAGGTGCTGGGGATGATGACCAGAGAGAGCTCGGAGTGAGCTGGGGGGAGGGAGCTGAGGATACTTTGACCTGAACCAAGGTGTACAGGCAGATCATAGTAAGCAAGGATGTGCAGAACGATGGCTGTAAAACATGCCTGAGAGGCATGCAGGTTACGTTGCACATGGCGTGCGCGAGGCGAGATCAACATGAACAAGATCAGCATTATCTGAGATTAGAGAGTGCATTCATCAGTCTAATAACCGTCAGGAAGAAACTTTTAATGAACCAGCTGCTTGGTGTTTTCAAGCTTCCATATCTTTTCGCCTGTTGGAAGAGGTTATGGGAGACCCTTACTGGGGTGTGATGGGTTTTTGATAATGTTAAATCAAAACATTCCAGCACAGAAACAGGCCATTTGGTGGTCCAAGCCTGCGCCGATCCAAATCCTCTAACTAAATCTGTCGCCGATTTTCAGGTTGTGAGTATCCATTTGCTCCCTGTCCATTTATGTATCTTTCCAGAAACATCTTAAATGGAACCACTGGTCACAGTTCTCCATTTTGAGAAACTCTCTCCCCCTACTATTCTCTGCCTCCTGTTGCCCAGCCAGTTCTTTCTCCACGTAGCAAGCGCGCCATGTGACTTTCACTTTCTCCATAGCCCGACCGTGGTAAAATATACCAAACGCCTTCCTGATGTCCATATACATGACATCAACAATATCTCCCTCATCAATCAACTATGTCACATCCTCAAAGAATTCTATTGAGTTGTTAAAACATGACCTTCCCTGCACAAAGCCATGTTGCCCATCACTGATAAGACTATTTGCATCCAAATGAGAGTAGATCCTAACCCTCAGTATATACTCTAGCAGATTCCCTACCTCTGAAATTAGTCTCACCGGTCTATAATTGACTGGATTATCCCTACTACATTTCTTAAACAAGGGATTAACAATTTTCCAGTCGTCCGGGACCTCAGCCGTGTTCAAGGATGCTACAAAGATATCTGTTAATGCCCTAGCTATTTCGTCTCTCCCTTCCCTCAGTAATCTGGGGTAGATGTTGACAGCCTTTCTGCGGCAACGAGCCATGTAAATGGAATCAATGGTTGGGATGTTAGAGTCCATGTTGGTCAGAGCTGTGCACCCAACCTTTTGTAGATTCTCACGATCCTGAGTAGAGCAGTTGCCGTACCAGGCTGTTATGCACCGGAACAATACGCTCTCAATGGTGCATCTGTAGAAGCAGCGCATGCTGAATTTCCTGTATCACCTCAGGAAGGAGAGGCATTGTTGAATATTCCCGACCGTCGGACGTATGTGGGAAGTTCAGGACAGGTGGAGAGTTATCGTCACTCCGAGGGACTTGATGCTCTGCACTCCCTCAAACGGTTGATGTAGATGGAGTATGTTCCCATCCTTTCTTCATAAAGTCAGTGATCATTCCTTTACATTTGCCGGATTAGAGAGAGAGGTCATTATCAACACACCATGCCACCAAGCTCACTATCGCCTTTCTACATTCTGACGCGTTGATATCCGTACTGCTATCGTGATGTCATCAGCGAACTTGTAGCTGGTGTTGTATGGAATTTGGAAACTCAGCCGTGGTTGAACAGGGAGGACATTAGGGGGCTTAGGACCCAGCCGGGGGAGTACAGGGAGAATGGTAGGGGGCTGCTGAAACAACCGTGGGTGTACAGGGAGTACAGTAGTTGGTTGAGGGCACAACCGTGGGTGTGCAGCGAATACACTAAGGGGCTGAGGACACAGACGTGGGTGTACTTGGAGTACCATAAGGGGCTGAGGGCACAGACGTGTTTGTACATGGAATACAGTAAGGGGCAGAGGGCACAGACGTGGGTGTGCATGGAGAACGATGGGTGGCTGTGGACACAGCCATGGGTGTACAGGGAATACAGTAGGGGGTTGAGGGCACATCCATGGGTGTGCAGGGCGCACAGTAAGGTGCTGAGGGCACAGCCATGTGTGTATAGGGAGGACAGTGGTGGACTGAGGGTACAGCCGTGGGTGTACAGGGAGTATTGTCGGGTGTTCAGAACACATCCTTCAGCAGCTTTAGTGTTGATTGTTATTGTGGAGGAGGTGGTTTTAACCTATCTTCATGATTGTGGGTCAGCAATCTGAGGAGCCAGTTGCAGAGGATGGAACCAAGACCAAGGTCGCTGAGTTTTGTGATTAGTTTGTAAGGGATAAGGATTTTGAAGGTGGAGCTTTAGTCAATGAGCAGGAGTCTGGCGTAGGTGTCCTTCTTGTCCAGATGTTACAAGGATGTGTGCAGGCTTGGATATGGCATCCGTTGTGAACCCGTTACATCAGTCGGCAAATTATAGTGCAGCAGGTCCGGCTGGGAGACTGGAGTTGGTGTAGGCCATAACCAGCCTCTCAAAGCACTTCATGATTATTAATGTCGGAGTCACTGAATGTTCGTCTCTAAGGGCATGTTCCATGTGCTTTCTCACTTACAAGGATGATGATGGCCTTCTTGAATCAGTTTGGGACTTCTCCTTCTGGAGGGAGAGGCTGAAGTTGTATGTGAATACCTCTGCTCGTTGGTACAAACAGGATCTGTGTGCTCAGCCAGAAACACTGTCCAGGCCCATCGCTTTCTTTGATTTGGCTCATTGAAAAACTGACCTTGCCTGTAGCGGTGACAACAGACATAGGGACATCTGGGGCTTTCACGGCTAGTGTCAGCCCTCAGTGACAGTCACAGAGTCATTTATGACCGACATCCCCTTCCCCCACCACCCTCTGTTGTCTTCAACACTCAATGACATTGGTCGGTGTGAGCACCACACAGTCAGCATTGAGACAGATTGCCATTCATAGACTGGGATCATGTTCCATCAAATTCTGTGTCACCATAATGGGGTAAATTCAAAATAAAATTGTGGGCAGCGTGTCAGTGCCAGTGGTGCAAGGAGTGAAGACTTTGCAGGTGTAATTCCAGTCATGCTGCTTTAACCTGAATGGAGTCAAGCATCTTGAGCATTGTGCCTTTTCAATGGAGGACAGTCCTTAGGTAGTCAGGAAGTGACATTTACGTGAACCATCTGACCTGACAGCAGTTTTACCAGGTTTGCAGATGATACAATGATGATTGGATAGGCAGGTGATATTGAGGAAGTGGGGAGCCTGGGAAAGACTTGGACAGATTAGGACACTAGGAAAACACGTGGTTGATGGAACACAATATGGGAACATGTGAGATTATGCACTTCAGTAGGCAGAATACAGGCAAATAATATGTTCTAAAGCGTTCATGAAATTTGAAGCACAAAAGGAGTTTGGAGTCCTCACCCTCTCTTACAGCTAATGTGCAGGTGCAGTTGGCAGTTAGGAAAGCAAATGCAATGCTAACGTTCATTTCAAGAGAGTGAGAATACAAGGGCGGAGACATACTGCTGAGAATGCAACGGGCTATGGTCAGACAGCATTTGGATTATTGTGAGCAGTTCTAGGGGAGGATCTACGGGTGTTGGACATGATCTATCCTGGGAATGATGGCTTGTCATATGAGCAGCAGTTGAGGGCTCTATGTTTGTACTCAATGGAATGTAGAAGAATGGGAGGGGGAGCACCTTATTGAAACTGATCGATTACTGCATCGATTGATACAGTTAGAGTATAGAAGATATTTCCACTAGTTTTAGAGACTAAGACAAAATGGCACAGTTTCAGAGTGAAGAGATAGGCTGAATGGCCTAAATCTATTGCTATATCTCATGCCCTTACGGTCGTACAGTCTATTATTCAGTGCAGAATTGTAAATCTCGTACCTCCTCTTGTAACCCTTGTATCTATATGTTGATTTGACTTCACCCTCTGGTCAATGGTAACCCCTGTAATATGAATGGCGGGAGGATTCAGTGTTAACCAGTAGCGCAGTAATATGTTGAATATAAGCTGCTATCTGTGAGTCTCATCTGGCGGGAGTACATTGTCTCTACGATGATTGTCATTTTCAGTCTGGTATTTTTGAAGGATCGATCCTGCTACGCTAATATTGTTGAATTTAACAACACAGGTGAAATTTATCACAGCGCTCAGCAATAATATTTCATGGAACACTGATCACCCTTCTAATAACAGAAAGGTCTAAAATGTTCATCATCAGAAACACTGCTTTCCTGTTCATGTTCAAATCAGACAACCTGTCCCATCGAGGAGCTCAAATTGGAACGACTTAAACTTTTGTTGTGGTTCTGTACACCGAGCTGGGAATTTGTGTTGCAGACATTTCGTCCCCTGTCTAGGTGACATCCTCAGTGCTTGGGAGCCTCCTATGAAGCGCTTCTGTGATCTTTCCTCTGGCATTTATAGTGGTTTGTCTCTGCCGCTTCCGGTTGTCATTTCCAGCTGTCCGCTGCAGTGACCCGTATATTGGGTCCAGGTCGATGTGTTTGTTGATAGAATCTGTGGATGAGTGCCATGTCTCTAGGAATTCCCTGGCTGTTCTCTGTTTGGCTTGTCCTATAATAGTAGTGTTGTCCCAGTCGAATTCATATTGCTTATCATCTGCGTGTGTGGCTACTAAGGATAGCTGGTCGTGTCATTTCGTGGCTAGTTGGTGTTCATGGATGCGGGTCGTCAGCTGTTTTCCTGTTTATCCTATGTAGTGTTTTGTGCAGTCCTTGCATGGGATTTTGTACACTATTTTTTTTGCTCATGCCGGGTATCGGGTCTTTCGTTCTGGTGAGTTGTTGTCTGAGAATGGCTGTTGATTTGTGTGCTGTTATGAGACCGAGTTGTCGCAGTAGTCTGGCTATCAGTTCGGAAATGCTCCTGATGTATGGTAGTGTGGCTAGTCCTTTGGGTTGCGGCAAGTCCTCGTTCCGTTGTCTTTCCCTTAGGCGTCTGCTGACATGAACAAATATATGAACAAATCAACGGCACACCCATGGGCTCACCCATCTCTGGACTCATAGCAGAAGCGGTAATGCAAAAGTTAGAATAAACAGTCTTACCGCAAATTCAACCCAAACTCTGGGTCAGATATGTGGATGACACCTTTGTAATCATTAAAAACACAGAAGTAGAGAACACACACCGGATCTTCAACGCCACACTCACAGGAATCAGATTCACGAGAGAGAAAGAAAAGGACAACCAACTCCCATTCCTAGACGTGATGATACAGAGAACACCTAACGGAGAATTCAGCACAAAGGTATACAGGAAAGCCACACACAGAGACCAAGTCCTGAACTATAAAAGCAACCACCCCAACACACACAAAAGAAGGTGCATCAAGACACTATTCAAAAGGGCCACAATACACTGTAGCACACCAGAACTGCAAAAAGAAGAAGAAGAACCCCTCTACAATGTATTCATCAAAAACGGACAACCCCGCAATTTCATCAATAGAATGAGGACATGCCGCAACCAATAGGACTAGCCGCATTACCATACATCAAGAGCATTTCTGAACTGACAGCCAGACTCATAACAGCACACAAACCAACAGCCACTCTCAGAGAACAACTCACCAGAACGAAGGACCCGATACCCAGCATGACCAAAACCAACGTAGTCTACAAAATCCCATGCAAGGACTGCACAAAACACGATATAGGACAAACAGGAAGACAGCTAACGATCCGCATCCATGAACACCAGCTAGCCACGAAACGACACGACCAGCTATCCTTAGTAGCTACACACGCAAATGACAAGCAACATGAATTCGACTGGGACAACACTACTATTATAGGAGAAGTCAAACAGAGAAGAGCCAGGGAATTCCTAGAGGCATGGCACTCATCCACAGATTCAATCAATAAGCACATCGATTGGACCCAATATACCGACCACTGCAGTGGACAGCTGGAACTGACAACCGGAAGCGGCAGAGACAAACCACTGTAAATGCTGGAGGAAAGTTCACAGAAGTGCTTCACAGGAGGCTCCCAAGCACTGAGGATGTCACCGAGACAGGGGACAAAACGTCTGCAACACAAATTCCCAGCTCGGCGAACAGAACCACAACAACGAGCACCTGAGCTGCAAATCTTCTCCCAAACTTTCTTAAACGTTTGTTTTGGATATGGGAATCGCTGGATGGGCCCATCATTTCTTGTCCATCCCTAGTTGTCCCTTTGAGAAAGTGATGCTGAGCTGCCTTCTTGTTCTGCTGCAGTCCACCTGCTGTGCGTTGACCCACAATGCTATGAGGGAGGGAATTACAGGGTTTTGACCCAGCAATAGTGAAAGAATTGTGATATATTTCCAACTCAGGATGTTGACTGGTTTGGAGGGGAGTTTGAAGGCGGTGGTGTTCGCAAAAGCCTGCTGCCATTGTCATTCTAGATGGAAGTGCTCGTAGGATTGGAAGGTGCTGTCTGAGGATCTTTGGAGAATTTCTGCCGTGCATCTTGTAGATAGTACACACTGCTGCCACTGAGAGTTGGAGGTGAAAGGTGCGAATGCTTGTGGATGTGGTGCCAAGCAATTGGGCTGCTTTGTCCTGGATGGTGTCAAGCTTCTTTACTGTCATTGTGGCTGCACTCAGTCAGGCAACTCGGGAGTATTCCATCTCAGTCCTGACTTGTGCCTTCTGGATGGTTGACACGCTTTGGGAAGACAGGAGGTGAGTTACTCACGGAGTATTCCTATCCTCTGATCAGCTCTTATATTTATGTGGCGAATCCAGTTGAATTTCTGGTCAATGGTAACCCCAAGTGCATTGATAGGGGTGGGGTGGGGAATTTAGTGACAAATATGCTGCTGAATACCAAGTGTTTATATTGTCTCTTACTAGTGAAGGTCATTGTCTGGCATTTGTGTGATGCGAATGTTACTTGCCACTTGTCAACCCAAGTCTGGAGATAGTCCAGATCATGTTGCCTTTAGGCATGGACTGCTTCAGTATCTGAGCATTTGCGAATGGTGCTGGACATTGTGCAGTCATTGTCAAATATCCCTATTCTGACCTTATGATGGAGAGAAAGTCATTGATGAAGCCACTGAAGATGTTTGGACCTAGGTTTCATCCGGAGGGCCACTGAAGATGTTACGTAGAATGGTGATGAAACGTCTGTAAATGAACATTCCAGTTCATGGAGCAAACCGAAATCCACATTATCCAGAGGGACTACTGCAGAGATGTTCTGGAACGGAGATGACTGACCTCCAACAACAATGACCATTTTTCTATCTGTCAGGTATGACACCAATAATGGAGTATTAGCCCGTGATACCCTTTTTGCTGGTGTTCCTTTATGCCATAGTTGACAGTATGCAGCCTTGATGTCAAGGGCTGGAATTCAGTTCCTTTTTCTATGTTTGAACCAAGGCTGTGACGAGTTCAGGAGCTGAGTGATCCTGGCAAAACCCAAACGGGGCGTCCCTAAGCAGGTTATTACTGAGCAGGTGCTGCTTGATAACACTATTGATGACAACTTCCATTATTTTACTGATGAAGGATAGTGTACTGATGAGGCGGTATTTGGCCAGGTTGAATTTGTTCTGCGTTTTATGTACTGAACATACTTGAGCAGCTTTTTCCATTGTCAGTTTGTAACCGTAGTGGAACAGCTTGGCTAGGGAAGCGGGAAATTCTGGAGTACAAGTCTTCACGGCTATTATCGGCAAGTTATCAGGGGTTATAACCTTTACAGTACACAGTACCTTCAATCATTTCTTGATATCAGTCAATCGAACTTGCTGAAGTCTGCTCTCTGTAATGATAGGGACCACGGGAGGAGGTCGAAATGGATCATCCTCTCGAAACTTCTGAGTGAAGATTTCTGCGAAAGCTTCAGTCTTATATTTTGCCCTGATGTGCTGGGCTCTTCCATCATTGAGGATGGGGATATTTGTGGAGACTCCTACTCCAGTGAGTTGTTTAATCGTCCAACACCATCCAAGATCAGATGAGGAGGGCTGCAGAACTTAAATCTGATGCATTCATTGTGGGATTGCTCAGTCCAGTCTGTCCCTTGCTGTTTATGTTATTTGGCACGCAAGTATTTCTGTTTGGAAGCTTCAGCAGATTAACATTTCATCTTCGTATATTCCTGGTTCTGCTCCTGGCATGCCCTCCTGCATTCTCTATTGAACCAGAGTTGATTGTCTGGCTTGATGGTAATGGTTGAGTGGGGGATATGATGGGCCATGACATTACAGTTAGTGCTTGAGTATCGTTCTGCTGCTATTGATGGTCCACAGTGTCTTATGGACGCTCAGTCTTGAGTTGCTAGATCTCTTCAAAGTCTGTGCCATTTAGCATAGCGATAGTGCCACACTACACAATAGAGTTTATTCTGAATGTGACCTTGAGGCTTTTACCGATACTGTCGTGGGCAGATACATCTGCAGTTGGTAGATTGGTAAGGATGAGGTCATGTATGATTTTTTTCCCTCTTGTTCCTTCCCTCACTAACTGCTGCCGACCGAATCTAGAATCTATGTCCTTTAGGACCCGACCAACGTGATCAGTAGTACTGCTGCAAACCATTCTTGCTGTTCAACTTTGTAATCTCCCATCCAGAATACACTTTGTGCCCTTTCCACAGTCAGCGCTTTCTCCAAATGTTGTTTAACATGGAGGAGCACTGATTCAGATGAGGAACGACGTTACGTGGTAATCAATAAAAGACATCTTTGTCAATGTTTACTCTGAAGCCATGGGACTTCATTGGGTCTGGAGTCAATTTTGGGGCCTCCCAGCACAACTACCTCCAGACTGTATCTCACTGAGCTGCCCCATCTGCTGGACCAGTCCTTCCTTTGGGGCAGGATATATCCAGGAATGGTGATCGTGGTGTCTGGGTTTTTTTTGTAAGGTATGCTGCCGTGAGTATGACTATGTCAGGCTGTTGCTTGACTAGTCGGTAAGGCAGTTGTCCCAATTTTGGCACTACCCCTTAGATGATAGTAAGAAAGATTTTGGAGGTTCTACAGTGATATTTCTAATGTTGATTTTTCCAATGCAGAGTTTGATGCCAGTTGGTCCAGCCAGTTTCATTTCTTTGAAACTTTGTAATGATTGGTGCAACTGAATGACTCACTAGACCATTTCACGGGGCGATTGAGAGTGACTGACATTGCTGTGGGTCTGGAGTTGCATGTCAGCCAGACCAGGTGAGGATGGATGGATATTAGAGATCTAGGTATTCTGAATGCTTTCCTTTTCATAGGTAGATTCTTAATTCCAGGGATATTTTAAAATGATTGAATTGAATTTCCACCATCTACAGTGGCGGGATTCGAACCTGGCTCCAAAGAACAGGAGCTGATTTTCTGGATTGATAACCTATCGGTAATACCATGAGGCCTACTTGGAACCATATGTTCTACTCAACTGCCAATTCTTGTGTTACCCTGTTTTTCATTCATTATGTTATTCTGTAATCTCATCCATCATTAAATCCTGATTCAAATACACAGTCATGAACGTCCTCTCGACTGCTTGGATTTCATTCAATCTGTTTCGTTTGAACATACATTTCAAGGCAGCTGCACATCAGAAAAGAACAGGAAGGAAGAATGGTTGACTGTGCACTGTAAGTGCACCAGACCAGCATGTCTGTCCAGGCACCAAAAGTATTTATTGTGGGTCAGAGAACCTCAGAATTATTAGAGCACAGATGGAGGCCATTCATCCAATCGAGGTGTCACAAGCTCTCCAACACCACAAACAGAGATAGAGAGAGTGTGTGGAGATAGATGGTGTGTGAGAGAAATAAACAGAGAGAAAGAATTTGAAGTGAGATAAACTGAGAGAGGATAGAAAGGGGAGTGACTAACTAAGTGAGAGAGGTGTTAGATGAGTTTGAAGTTAGACAGATCAGAGGACCGCATTAGAGTATATAAATATGGGCAGATAGAAATTAGAAGTTTTATTTAGAAATTCCTCTGGACTGTAAGCCCTTTGTCTGGGCGCCATACCCTGTCAGCACTATGCTGATACTGGCTGTCATCCCAGAATATTTTTTTCCAATAATATCACGTAATTTACTGACAACTAAACAAAACCCATTAGGCCAATAGATTGGTTCCATGCGCAAAGCAAAGTTTTTAAATAGACTGTGCCAAGAGCAACAGGAGATGATGACACCCCTTCCCCCCAACCCCCGGTACTGTATGAGAGACCAGGCCAGAGAATCTCAGTGAGGGGACTCACTAACTGAGGGGAAATAAGCATCTCAGCTGTGGGTGAAATAATAATCGATAAAGTTTGCACACCACTTACCTAGTTTTGTAATCCTCATTTCAATTTATATAGCACACTATCAGGTGTGCATTCTATCAAGCTTATCTCTTTGTACTTCGCATATATTGGTATTTGCAGAAAACCATGTTGCTTCTGTATTTTATATTGCATGAATGCATTTCATTAATATTGTCTCTGCTATTTCCTCATTGTAAATGTATCCTTGAATCTGTTCTTCATATGAGTTATAAAGAGTAACGTTCCAATACTGGTGACTGGAGAACATCACTGTCCCTCTACCCACTCTAAACAACCATGTCCCCCAGTCCTCTCCATCTTCTGTCTTTCCCCAATGTCATAATCACAATGTAATTGAAGTCCATCAAATTACACTTCACCACAGTTCGTTAACATGGATAACATCAAAAACATAACCCACACCTGCCATCTCTGATTCTGGAATAACAATCTGAATTATGTTTGTCGCTTACAATTCTCTGTTAACATATCCATGCCATGTTATAACAAACCTGCGTTTTCTTAGGCACACTTTGCCATCAGAGCATGGACGAAAGATTGTCTCTCAATGTTTTACAGATATTGCAATGACTGATCGGTAGTTACAGGATTTATTTCTCTATTTATGAGTAGAGAATCATGTTTTTGTTCCGTCAAGCCTCTGGCATTACTTTCATGTCCAAGGTAGACTAAATGATTGCACACAATCATCTGCTATCTTCAACATTCATTCCTTCAGTCACACTCACATATCACACCAGAAAGCATAAAGGTTCAAAGTTATTTTGAACTTTAATAAAATACTATTGAATTGCATTCGGTTAACTGGAGTTATTTGTTCAGCAATTGTGATTGTGTCAGTCTCCGTGAATCCTAATCATTCTGAGAGAGTTTCTCTCTTCTATCAATAATGGAATGCTTTCAGTGTTTTATCCCATAGTATGAGCAGGAGCATAATCCACACCAGTAACAGGGATCAGCAGCTCCAGAGAGGTGGAGGAGAGATCAGTCTGTGAGAATATTAGACTGCGCTGTTCCAACAATGGACAGGAGTTTATCCTATGGTGTTTACTGGCTTTCCCAGCCTTGGATATCATTAGCATATCAGATTGAAGATGCACTGATGGTTATTCAAGCTGGTTACTGTCATATTCTTGCTATAGTTGGTGTTCCTGGTAAGTTACTCTGTCTGTCGACTGAACTGAATTGATGCTGATGATGTGTAAATTTTGTAAATGTGCAAGTCAACTTTTTCAGTTCCAATCAAAGATTACATTCCTTGAAGTAATAACTAGCAAATTATTATTGACAAATTACTCCCAATATGTGAGGATGAAACACACTGTTCTCAACCTTCTTGATTCATTTTCTCCTGCAAAGTTTACATCTCCATATAATCCCCACATACCAATCCTGTCCAGTACAAACATTAAGATGTCCCAGTATCCTCCTCAGCCTCAGTGCAACTTCTGAATAAACCATTGTTTGCACCTTTGTTAATTCTGGATATATGTTTCAAGTCCCTTCTTAACACGTGTGCGTTGCAAAATAATTGAACTTGAGATGTTTAACTTTTTCACTGTACAGAATCTGAAAGATGGCAAGATAGTATATGGTGGTCACGTCATTGGCTCGTAATCTAGATGCACAGAATAGCAACCTGTTGATACCGGCTTGCCTGATGTCCATTAGAGAAGGCAATGGGCCATACTTCCCTGGTCAGGTCTCTGTTTAACTGCAAATTTACAGCGGTTTGTTTTACTCTTTCCTGATATGTGGAACAGCTGAACCAGCCACTCAGTTCAAGGTCTGTACAACATGCTGGCCTGACCAGGGCTGCACACATCCCGTGAGGGAAAAACAAAAGTGAAGGCAGCTCCCTTCCTCTGCCTGTTTCCCATAATCCGACACCTGATTACCATTCAGGTAGATGGCCATACACTGTTTAGCTGTATTCTTTGCGATTGAGTCTCTCCTTGGGAATGATGTCCATCTCGATAGGCACCTCTGGTTCTGGCTTTAATGATGCTGACCGACAGATGTAAGGATATTTGACTTTCCACATCAGTGGTAATGCATTGTAAATGAATGGTTTCCTTTGTCACATGAAGGAAATGGAGCCAGCTAAGTGAGGGAAATGAATTATTGTGATCAAACTTGAGAGTTTCCTTTTGAGGCAGTATTTGGGGTATTGTGGACAGATTTTCTCTCCTTTATAAGGAGTGATCTCCTTACCACAGAGAGAGCGAATAGGGGTTCCAACAGATTAATCCCTGGGATGATGGCACCATGAGGATCTGTAGTGCTTTCAGAGAATAAGAGATGATTGCATTGAACACTGAGTGGGATGGGTAAGCACTAATTGCATTTAAACAGATAATGAGAAGGTGATAAATTCCATGTCTGCTGTTTCACTCAGGATGCATGATTCTGGACAGTTTAAGTGCCTCTGAGGACGTTACGCCCACCCACCTCAACCTGCACTCCCCATGGTGATTGAGAGAATCAGAGAAGTCCAGGTTTTGAATAAACTCTCACCACATTAATACAGTCCAATTGGTGTGTGATCCTGCACTGAATGTCTTATTAACCACCACCCTGTCGGCAGCCACAGTACCTTCATTCTAAAGCAGTTAACTATTCCCACCAGCTACTGACATTCATGAAGAAAATGAATCCATCTTTTCAGAGATGCAAAGTGACTCCTTCAGGTTTCGAATATAAGTCTTTAAGATACAGGAGCAGAAATTAGGCCAGTTAGCGCGTTGAGTCTGCCCATCATGCAATAATCGCTGATAGGTTTCTCAAATCCATTCTCCAGCCTTCTCCTCGTAATTCTTCATCCCTTGGATAATCAAGAACCTATCTATCTCCGTCTCAAATATACTTAATGACCTGGTCCCCACTGCCATCTGTGGCAATACATTTCAAAGATTCGCCATTCGCTGGTTAAAGACATTTCTCCTTATCACTGTTCTAAAAGATGTTCCCTTTCATCAAAGTCTGTGTCTTCGACCTCTCGTCCAATAGAAACATCTTACCAACATCAACTCTATCCTGGTAATTCAGCATCCTGCGCTTCCATTACTTTCCTTCTCATCCTTCTAAACTTTACTGAGGATAGATCCAGAGCCCAAAAACATTCCTCATACGATAAACTTTTCATTCCTATGACCATTCTCGTGAAAATATTCTGCACAAGCTCCAGAGCCACTACATCCTTCCTGATATATGGGGCTCAACATTTCGCACAATACTCCAAATGTGCTCTGACCAGAGATGTAAACAACCTGTTTTATATTCAATTTCTCTCATAGTAAATGCCATCAATAATAATTGCAATTGTCCTCCTGACTACTGCCTCAACCTGCAAGCTTACCTTGAGAGAACCCTGTACTAGAACTCCCAATTCCCTTTGCATTTAAGATTTCTGAATTTTCTCCCCAATTAAAAAAATAGACCATGCCTCTATTCTTCATGCCAAAGTGAATGACCACACATTTTCCAACGATGGAATGCATCTGCCAATCTCCTTCTTCAGTCTCTCCGCCTTCTCAATACGGCACAGTCCATCTGCCTATCTATGAATCGTCTGCAATCTTAGCCAGAGTACACTCAGTTCCAACATCTAGATTATTAACGTAACAAGTAAAAAGTTACGATTCCAATACTGAGCCTTGTAAATCACCACTTGTCACCTACTGCCATCCTGAGAAGGACTATTCCATCCCCACTCTCTGTTTTCTGGCAGACAGACAAGCTTCCATTCATGCTACTACCTTGCCTCGAACACCACGGACCCGAAACGTACTCAGTCATCTCCTGTGTGACACATTGTGAAAGGCCTTCTTGAAATCCAGGTAGATAACATCCATTGCCTGTGCTTGATCAAGCCTGCTAATTTCCTCTTCAAATAATTCCAACAGATTTTCAGGCATGATCTTCCCTTGATGAAACCAAAGTGATTTTGCCCTATTTTACCAAACACTTTGAAGTATTCAGAAACCTCATCCTTCACAATGAATTCCAGGATCTCACCCACGACCGAAGTGAAGCTATTAATTGTGGATTTCTTTTTGTCTTTTTCCTCACTCCCTTGTTACAATGGGGTGTCACGTTAGTGGGTTTCCAGTGTTCTGGGATCGTTCCTTACTCTAGTGATTCTTGAAAGATCACCACTATCTCTCCACATCCTTATATATCTGGGATGATGTCCATCCGGTCCAGAATATTTAACCACCTACAGGCCATTCAGATTTTTCTCGCATGCTATCCATACTGGTGGCCAGCATACTCAGCTCTGGCCCCTCACTATCTTGAATGTTAAGGTATTACCCATATCTTCCACAGTTACCTAATTTTTCAGTTCCTCAGCCTTTTCTTATTTACCACTACGACCTCTCCAGTATCATTTGCCAGCAGTCCAATTTAAATATTGAAAGAAGCTCTTACAGACTTCCTTTGTATTAGTGGGTCGTTTACCCCCATATTTACTAATCTCCCTCTTTTTTTATTTTGTTTGCCCTCTGTTTTGTCTTTGTAAGCTTCTCAATCCTCTGGTTTCCCACTGACCCTCGCCACTTTATATGCATTTTCATTTAATTCTATGCTGTCCCTGACTTCCCTAGTCAGTGATGGTTGCCTCATCCTCCCTGTACCATGCCTCTTTTTCCTCAGGATAATTCTCTGCTGCATCCTGAATTATCTCAAAAATCTCCTGTCATTGCTGTTCCACTGTCTTTCCTTCTGGGCCCGTCTCCCAGTTAATTCTATCCAGCTCCTCTCTCATGCCTCTGTAATTGCCTTTATTCAGCTGTAATACCATTACCTCTGATTCTAACTTCTCCATCTGAAATTGCAGAATAAATTCAAACATATTCTGATCACTGCCTCCTATTATTTCCTTCATCTAAAGCTCCCCTCATCTAATCTGCTTGCACAAGCTGCGACAAAAAGCCATCTCATAGACATTCTACAAAATCCTTTTCCTGTAAAATAGTATCAAACTGAATTCCCAGTCCACCTGCATAATGAAATCCCACATGATCATTGTAAAGTTGCCTTTCCTACAGATGTTTCTATCTCCAGGTGTATCGTGCACCCCAGATCCTGACTACTGTTTGGAGGCCTGTACATAACTTCAATTGCATTTTTTCACCTTTTTGAGTCCCCAATTCTACCGGCGCAGATTCTACACCATCTGATGTTACTTAATTTCTTCTAATTGATTCAATTCCGTTTCATATTAATGAGAACCATCTGTCTTTCTGCCCACCTGCCTATCATTTCGACAGGATTGATATCCTTGAATATTCAGCTCCCAATCCTGATCCTCTTGCAGTGACGTCACTATGATGCTCACCACGTCATACCTGCCAATTTGTGTATGCGTCACAAGCTTATTTACATTATTCCTTCCACTTCTTGGGTTCCGATATAGCAGTTCAGTTCTGCATTTACCGTCCCTCTTCTCATTGTCATTTGTTTGTCCAGCCCATTAGTACCTACACGAACCCTCCCACTCCAAGTTCATCTGCACCCCAGATGACATATCCCAAGCTCAAGCACCAGGTAGGCAACACAACCTTCAGGACTCTCAATCCTGGTCACACAGAATACAATCTATGCCTCTAAGTGTACTATCCGCAATTATCCATAATTGGGCAACATAGAACATAGAACAATACAGCACAGAACAGGCCCTTCAGCCCACTATGTTGTGCCAAAAACATTTCTCCTAGCTTAAGCACCTATCCATGTACCTGTTCAATTGCCGCTTAAAGCTCACTAATGGTCCTGATTCTGCAACTGCCACAGGCAACGCATTCCATGCCCCCACCACTCTCTGGATAAAGAACCTACCCCTGACATTCTCCCTATACTTCCACCTTTCACTTTAAATTTATGTCCCCTTGTAACACTCTGCTGTACCCGTGGAAAAAGTCTCGGAGTGTCTACTCTATCTATTCCCCTGATCATCTTATAAACCTCTATCAAGTCACCCCTCATCCTACGCCGTTCCAATAAGAATAGGCCTAGCACTCTCCACTGATCCTCATAAGACCTATTCTCCACTCCAGGCAACGTCCTTGTTAATCTCCTATGCACCGTCTCCAAAGCTTCCACATCTTTCCTAAAGTGAGGCGACCAGAACTGCACACAGTACTCTAAATGTGGCCTTACGACTCTTGAATTCAATCCCTCTGCGAATGAACGCTAATACACCAAAGGCCTTTTTACAAGCTCTATCCACCTGAGTGGCAACTTTCAAAGAGCTATAAACATAGACTCCAAGATCCCTCTGCTCCTCCACCTTACTAAGAACCCTACCGTTAACCCTGTATTCTGCATTCTTATTTGTCATTCCAAAATGGACAACCTCACATTTGACAGAGTTGAACTCCATCTGCCACTCCTCAGCCCAGCTCTGCATCATATCTAAGTTCCTTTGCAGCTGACAACAGCTCTCCTCACTATCTACAACTCCACCAATCGTCATATCCTCTGCAAATTTACTGACCCACCCATCGACTCCCTCTTCCAAGTCGTTAATAAAAATTAAAAACAGCAGAGGCCCTGGAACTGATCCATGTGGAACTCTACTTGTAACTGGGCTCCAGGCTGAATATTTACAATCTACCACCACTCACTGACTTCAACCAGTGACCCGTTCTCTATCCAAAGAGCCAAATTTCACATTATCCCATGCCTCCTGACTTTCTGCATAAGCCTACCAAGAGGAATCTTATCAAATGCCTTGCTAAAATCCATGTACACTACATCCACTGCTCTACCCTCAAACACATGCGTTGTTACCTTCTCAAAGTATTCAATAAGACTTGTAAGGCAAGATCTACCCCTCACAAATCCGTGCTGGCTGCCCCTAATCAAGCAGTGTCTTTCCAGCTACTCATAAATCCTATCCCTCAGTACCCTTTCCATTGCTTTGCCTACCACCGAGGTAAGACGAACTGGCCTGTAATTTCCGGGGTTATCCCTATTCCCTTTTTTGAATAGGGGCACAACTTTCGCCACTCTCCAGTCCCCTGGTACCTCCCCGTTGACAGTGAAGACGGTAAGATCATTGCCAACGGCTCTGCAATTTCCTCTCTTACTTCCCACATAATCCTAGGATATATCTTGTCAGGCCCGGGGACTTGTCTATCCTCAAATTTTTCAAAATGCCCAACACACCTTCCTTCCTAACAAGTATCTCTTCTAGCTTACCAGTCCGTTTCATACGCTCCTCTTCAACAATGCGGTCCCTCTCATTTGTAAATACTGAAGGAAAGTACTCATTCAAGACCTCTCCTATCTCTTCCAACTCAATACACAGTCTCCCACAACCGTCCTCGATCGGACCTACTCTCGTTCTCGTCATTTGCGTGTTTTCACATACGCAGAAAAGGTCTTGGGATTATCCTTGATCCTACCCACCAAAGATTTTTCATGCCCTCTCTTAGCTCTCCTAATCCCTTTTTCAGCTCCCTGCTGGCTATCTGATATCCCTCCAAAGCTCTGTCTGAACCTTGTTTCCTCATCCTTCTATAAGCCTCCTTCTTCCTATTTACTAGACATTCAACCTCCCTCATCAACCAAGGTTCCCTCACACGACCATCTTTTTCCTGCCTGCCAGGTGCATACACATGTCGTATCTGTTCCTTGAAAAAGTTCCACATTTCATTGACATCCTTCCCTGACAGCCTATGCTCCCAACTTATGCTCCTCAGATCCTGTCTTGCGGCATCGTATTTACCCTTCCCCCAATTGTAAAACCAACCCAGTTGCACGCACCTACCTCTCTCCAAAACCAAGGTGAAAACCATAGAATTGTGGTCACCATCACCAAAATGCTCACCCAGTAACAAGACCATCACTTGTTTGTTACCAAGTACCAAATTCAATATGGCTTCCCGTTAGGTCGGACAATCTATACACTGAATTGGAAAAGCTTCCTGGAGACACTGCACAAATACCGCTCCGTCCAATCAACTTGATCTACAGAACTTCCAATCAATATTTGGGAAGTTGAAATCGCCCATGACTACTACCCTGTGGCTTCTACACCTTTCCAAAATCTGCTTCCTCATCTGTTTCCCAATCTGTTTCTCCACATCTCCGCTGCTATTGGGGGGCCTATAGTAACCACCCAACAAGGTGACTGCTCCTTTCCTATTTCTGACTTCAGCCCATATTACTTCCAAACGCAGATCCCCCTCTAACTGCCTTTCTGCAGCCTTTATACCATTTCTATTTAGCAACGCCACACGCCCTCCTTTTTTACCACCCTCCTAAATCTTACTGAAACATCTGTAACCAGGAACATCCAACAACCATTCCTGCCCCTCTTCTATCCACGTTTCCGTGATGGCCACAACACTGTACTCCCAAGTACCAATCCATGCCTTAAGTTCACCCACCTTATTTCTGATACTCCTTGCGTTGAAGTATGCGCACTTGAACCCATCTCTGTGTCTACAAGTATTCCCTGTCAGTGCTACATTCTCCACAGCCTCCCTACATTCTTGGACATCCTGAAAAACAGCTAACCTACTTTATGGACGACATGTCCGGATCCCATCCCTCTGCCAAATAAATTTAACTCCCCCCCACCTCCAGAAGCGTGCTAGCAAACCTACCTCCCAGGATATTGGTGCTTTTCTGGTTCAGGTGCATCTCGTCCTGCTTGTACAGGTCCCACCTTCCCCAGAATTCAGTCCAGTTGTCCAAACACCTGAATCCTTCCCTGCTACACCATCCTTGCAGCCACGTGTTCAACTTCACTCTCTCCCTGTTAATTACCTCACTGTCATGTGGCACCGGCAACAACCCAGAGATGACGGTTGTGTGCACAGCAATGCTGCCACGCAGTGATAGGTACTCGGGTTCAATTCCAATCTCTAGAATCTGTCTGTGTGTACGTTGTACATTCTTCCCGTGTCTGCATTGGGAGCATTAACTCCTTTCTCTCTCCACAGGATTTCTCTGTATTTACTTCAGATTTCTACAATCTACAATATATTTCCTTACATTTCATGGAGAAATGCAGTAAATGTGGCAGCTTTTGTAAAAGCAGCCATGGTTCTCGTGTTCCCTGGGTGTTTAGGAATCTTGCTGAATGCAGTGTCCCTGGTTACGCATTCCATCTCTTTCAGTTCCTCAGTCCATCCATACTGCATGCAGCCTTTCCTTTGCCAAACCTGGGACTCCCCACACCCAATCGCCTGGCACTGGATATTCCCTTCGCAGGACTGTGCACACAACGACACTGGGCACTCGCTGGGGATGCTGGGGTAAAGATCCTGCCATTGAAAGGAACAGAATAATTAAAATCCAAATTAATAGCAAATCAGAGTAAACAGGCTGAATGACATCCATCTGCTCTCTCATTTTGTAGTCTTCTGTTTATCCTCGTCAATCTGCAAATAAATGGTCCATATGTCTACCTTGTCAGACAGGTTTGGTGGAGGTGATAGATATCAGATCCTCTGGCCATTGGACTGAGTCAGTGGGCTCCACCTTCCTGGTAAATGAGGTCACACTTACGTTTTTATAATCACGTCTATCCACTTTAAAGAAAAAGCCTTGCTCGAGTTGTGCTGAAAGGATATTTGAATTTTGGAGACGCTAGAATATGTCACGTACGAGTGAGATTAGGAATAGGAAGGTAATATAGTTATATACACCGCCAAAAAGCTGGTAGCACTTCTGATATGTGGATGATTGGGATTGCCGACTCGGTAGGATAAAGCCAAGGAGGACGGGATGGACCTGAAGTAGCAGCAAGCTTTGATGTGTAGATCTTTGGGTTTCCCGGGTCAGTAGGATATACACAAGTTGGACGGGATGGACCTGAACAGGCAGCAATCTCCGATATGTGGATCCACTGGGATTCCCGGGTCGGTAGGATATACACAAGAAGGACGGGATGGACCTGTACTGGCGGCAAGGTCCTGGTAGGCAGGTTTACTATTGTCACTCCGGAGGGTTTAAACTAGTGTGGCACTGTGGAGTGGGAACCAGAGCAGTCGGTCCACAATACAGTGACTGATGAGGAATTGGAGACTAAAACCAGTGCATCTAAAACCAACAACAAAGAAGGAGAGGGCACTGAACACAATGGGACTGGCAACTTGAAGTGTTATTAATTTCATGTGAGGAATCTGGCAGGTAAGTACTTGGAGATTGTATGAGTATATATAACTACAATGTAAATATTACCAAGAATTCGTGAGAGAAGGACAAGAGAGCATCAATCCATTGGGTCCAGAAATACTTGCTGAATATGCAGTGAGTGGCTGGAGACAGTCGTTTAAAGTGAAATAATTATCCAGCACTCTATCGAAATCAGACCATGTGTAATGCAAGGTACAGATTGAAGTGACAAAGGAGGAAACTGGAATTATCTGTCTACAATCTTTTCTGCTTTACTGATAGTCTTTTGTAATCTCCTGTCACTGGAAAATAGCAGCAGAAAGTACTTCAGGGAAACTCAAACCACATATCAGGTAAGTATCCCATGTGTTTGGCGGAAGTGTATTTATTTCAATGCAAGGATTATTATGGGTAAACAGTTGAATTTAGAGCCTGAATCGCTACATGGGACTACGATGTTGCAAACATTATAGGGACTTTGCTGAGAAAGAGGCAGGACTGGCCGCTCAAGTTTCCAGGGTTTTGTTCTTTTCGATGATATAGAGGGGAAGCTAAAAGAGGGGGAGGAGTTGCATTACTAATCAGGGAGTTTGTTACATCTGCACTTAGGACGTATTGGAAGGCTCATCTTCTGAGGCAACATGGAGAGAGCTCAAGATATGATGGATGCATGTGTTAGGATTATACTGCAGTCCCTCCAACTGCCACCGAGAAATTGAGGAACAAATATGTCGGCCGATTATGGAGACGTGAGTTGCCATAGTGAGGGACTTTAACATTCTCAATATTGACTGGGAATCCTTTACAGCAAGAGGCTTAGACGGAGTAGAATTTCTTAAGTGCACCCAAGAAAGTTATTTGCAGCGGCATGTGGATAGTCCAACTACAACATGGGCCACACTGGACCTCGTAGTAGAAAATAAGCATGTCCACGTGACTGACCATTCATTAGAAGATCATTCTAGAAACAGTGATAACGATGCCCTCAGGTTTGAGATAGCTACGATCATGGAATAAGTCAGGATCTTTGGAAGTTAGTAAGTTGGAGGAAGGCAAATCCACATCAGGCAGAAGCGAGGGGCTGTTAATTGGAAGGAGCTGCTGTCAGGAAAATCCACATTTTGCATGGCGGGACTGTTTATTAAATCCTGATTTCAATATCGTCTGGTGAATGTCGTCCCAACTGCTCGAATGTCAATGTATTTTGTTTGAACAGATATTTAGAGGATATTGCATGTCAGAAAACAGGAAATGATAATGAATGATTGTGCACTGTGTCCTTCGCAGGACCAGCTTTTTTCTCCAGGCACTGAAAGTCTTTATTGTGGATCAGAAACCTTAGAATTAATACAGCACAGACGGAGGCAATTTAACCCATCCTACATCCACAAGTCCACCAACTGAACTATCCGAAAGCACAGAGAGTTATTGGAGATACAGAGAGAGAGAGAGAGATACAGACAGAGACTGACTGTGTGGAAGAAACGGGTGTTAGAAGAAAGTGAACCTGGATAGATCAGGAGTCAGCATGAGGAACATAGACAGAAGATGGAAATTTTATTTAGATATTCCCCTGGACTGCAAGCCCTTTGTCTAGTGCCATACCCTGTGAGCACTGTGCTGATACTAGCTGTCATCCCAGATCATTTATTTCCAAAAACATCACAGAGCTGGGTTTCTGACAGTTAAACGGAATCCAATAGACCTATTGATTGGTTCCAGGGAGAAAGTGGATTAACTTAGACAGACTGGGCGAACAGCAGCAGGAACTGATAAGCCCCCGAAATACTGTGTGTGGGCCTGGACCAGAGAATCTCAGTGAGGGAGATCACTGTCAAAGGGGAAATCAGCATCTCAGCTGTGGCCGAATACTGATTGATAACGTTTGCACAGCACTTCCATGGTTTTTATAATTCACATTTCAATTTATACAGCTCAAGGTCATGATTGTATTTTACCAATCTTATCTGTTTGTACTTTTCACATTTTGGAATGTACAAGTAATTTTGTCCCTGTATTTTGTGTTGCATATGCATATTGAATTATGGAGGAAGAAGGGACTTGTTCTGATGGTATGGTCTTCATCTGAACAATGCTGGGACCAGAGTCCTAACAAATCTCATAATTAGGGCTGCGGTCAGATCTTTCAACTAATCTTTAGGTTTGGGTGGGATTTCAGTTATAGGGGAAATTAGAAAACTTGAATTCAAAGAGGAAGTAAGAGTGAAGAACGCTGGAGAATTTAATGAAATCTCCAGCACAGGCACAAATAGGACACAGTGTATTGAAAGTGTAAACAATCAAACTTCAAGCACACTGGACAGACAAATGAAACTGAGAGGATGGACAGTTAATATAGGACTGTGAGTGTTATGTCTGCATGCATGCCGTATAAAAAATAAGGTGAATGAGCTTGTAGCGCAGATTGAAATTGGCAGAGACGTGCTGCAAGGGAATCAGGATTGACAGCTGATGCATTCAAGAGTATGCATCCTATCGAAAAGATAGGTTGAGTCGTGGGGAGTAAGAATGGAAATAAATCAATCGTAAGAATCCTGGTCTCCTTGCTATCGGAAGAATGTTGTGAAACTTGAAAGCATTCTGAAAACGTTACAAGGATTGGAGTATTTGAGCTACATGCCGAAGGTGAGTAGGCTGGGGCTGTTTGCCCTGGAGCGTCAGAGGCTGAGGGGTGACCTTATAGCTGCTTAGAAAATCACAAGGGGCATGCATGGGATAAATAGACAAATTATTTTCCATGGGGTGGGGGATAACTAGAGGGCATAGGTTTAGGTTGAGAAGGGAAAGATTTAAAAGTTACCAAAAGGGCAAGCTTTTTTTTATCATTCACAGGGTGGTGTATGTATATGGAAACAACTGTGGGAGGAAGTGGTGGACACTAGTCCCATTCCAACATTTAAAAGGCATCTGGATGGGTATGCAAAGAGGAGGCGTAAAAAGGATATAGGCTAAGTGCTGGCAAATGGGACTAGATTAGGTTGGGTAATCTGATTGGCATAGACGAGTTGGACAGAAGGATCTGTTTCCATTCTGTTCATCTCTCTGACAGTACAGCTCTCTGACTGTATAACATAAAGTAGGGTCAGATGGCACAAAATCGGTGTGGGTAGAATTGAGGATCCCCAAAAGTTGAAAAAAGAAATATAGATGTTTAATGAAACATTTGAAGAGCAGGTGTGCATGCTGGAATGGATAGAGATGGAGGAAGCTGAAGTTCTGAAAATTTTGTCAAACATTAAGATTGATAAGTCGTCAGGCCCTGACCAGATTTGTCCTCAGCTGCTTTGGGAAATGAGAAATGCGATTGCTTCCCCACTTGCGAAGATCTTCGCATCCTCACTCTCCACTGAGTCGTATCTGCGGACTGGAGACAGGCAAATGTAATTCCTCTCTTCAAGGAACGAAATAGGGAAACCCCGACAACTACAGACCAGTAAGTCTCACGTCTGTCGTCTGCAAGGTGTTAGAAAGTATTCTGAGAGATAGATTTGTGACCATCTGGAAGAGCATGGCTTGATTGAATGCAGTCAACCCGGTTTTGTGTGGGGAATTTCATGCCTCACGAATCTTATCGAGTTCTTTGAGGATGAGAATAGAAAAGTTAATGAAGGTCGAGCAGTGGATGTGGTGTATATGGACATTAGCAAGGCATTTGATAAGGTTCCCCATGGTAGGCTCATTCAGAAGGTCAGGAGGATGGGATACAGGTGAACTTAGCTGTCTGGATACATAATTGTCTGGCCAACAGAAGACAGTGAGTGGTAGTAGAAGGAAGATATTCTGCCCGGAAGTCAGTGGTGAGTGGTGTTCCACAGGGCTCTGTCCTAGGGCCTCTACTGCTTGTAGTTTTTATTAATGAATTGGATAAGGGGATTGAAGGATGGGTCAGCAAGATTGCAGATGACACGAAGGTTGGAGGTGTCGTTGACAAAACAGAGGGCTGTTTTAGGCTGCAGCGGGACATTGACAGGATGCAGAGATGGGCTGAGTGTTGGCAGATGGAGTCCAACCTGGAAAAACGCGAGGTGATGCATTTTGGAAGGTCGGATTTGAAAGCTGAAAAAAGGTAAAGTATAGGCTCCTTGGCATTGTGGAGGAACAGAGGAATCTTGGTGTGCAGGTATATAGATCCCTTAAAATGGCCACCCCAAGTGGGCAGGGTTGTTAAGAAATCATATGGTATTTTGGCTTTCATTAACAAGGAGATTGAGTTTAAGAATCGTGAGATCTTGTTGCAGCTCTATAAAACTTTGGTTAGACCGGACTTGGAATATTGCATCCAGTTCTGGTCGCCCTATTACAGGAAAGATGTGGATGCTTTGGAGCGGGTTCAGAGGAGGTTTACCAGGATGCTGCCTCGACTGGATGGCTTATCTTATGAAGAGAGGTTGACTGAGGTCGGACTTTTTTTCATTGGAGAAACGGAGGAGGAGAGGGGACCTAATTGAGGTATACAAGATTATGAGAGGCATAGATAGAGTCAGCAGTGAGAGACTATTTCCCAGGGCAGAAATGGCTAACACGAGGGGTCATAGTTTTAAGCTGGTTGGAGAAAAGTATAGAGGGGATGTCAGAGGCCGGTTCTTTACACAGAGAGTTGTGAGAGCATGGAATGTGTTGCCAGCAGCAGTTGTTGAACCGAGGTCATTATAGATATTTAAGGACTGCTGGACATGCATATGGTCACAGAAATTTGAGGGTGCATGCATGAGGATCAATGGACGGCACAAGATCGTGGGCTGAAGTACCTGTTCTGTGCTGTAATGTTCTATATTCTATGTTCTACATGGCGTTATGTTCAGGATTCCAAAAAAGTAGACAGGACCTGTATATATACACCAGGAGATAGAAAAGATGCATAGTAAGGGCAAAGTACAGTGGTCATGGAGATTTCCATACACGGGTGGACTGGGAAGATCAGGTTGTGAGTAGTTTGCAGGAAAAATAATTTGTGCAATATCTTCGATAGGGCTTTTTGGGGCAGCTTGTGGTGGAGCCCACTCAGGAACAGGGCAATACTGGATTTAGTGTTGTGCAATTAGGCACACTGATTTAGAGAACTTAAACTAAGGAACGCGAAGGAAGCAGTAATCATAATATGATTGATTTTATTCTGCAATTTGAGAGGGAGAAGATAGAATGAGAGGTAATGGTATTTCAGCTGTATGAAGTCAACTACAGGGGTATGAGGGAGGAGCTTGGTAGAATTGTCTGGGATGGGTCTAACATGAAAAACAGTAGAACAACAATGGCAGGAGTATCTGCGAGTAATTCAGGAGACACAACAGAGATTCTTCCCGAGTAAAAAGTAGGATGGTATGGGGAGAATGAAGCAACCATGGCTGGTTAGGTTACAAATCACACAACACCAGGTTATAGTCCAGCAGGTTTAATTGGAAGCACACTAGCTTTCAGAGTGCGGCTCCTTCAATAGGTGTTTGTGTCGAAAGTCAGGGAAAGAAGAGCAAGCGTATAATATGACGAAGGGCACAGGAAAACCAGACGATTTGGAAGCTCACAAAGACCAACAGAGGACAACAAAATAATAAATATGGAGGGAGGAAATTAAATATGAGGATATGTTTGCCAGTTAAATCAAGGAAAGTTGGAAGGTTTTCTTTAGATATAAAAAAGGCAAAGGCGAGACAAAAGTGGACAATGGCACAGTACAGACAGTAGTGGGGAACAAAGAAATGGCCGAGGACACAAATAAATTCCTAATTGTTCAAGAATGTGAAGACGCAATGCTCAGTATGTCACCCATCGCCAAGGCAAACAGGGTAGAAAAGCTAAATGGGCTGAAGATGGATAAATCACCTGGACGGGAATGACTATAACACAGAGTTCAAAGAGAGAAAGCTCAGAGGTAGTGGAGGCGTTAGTGTTGATCTTTCAGGAATCAATAAAATTAGGGAATGTCCCAGAGGACTAGAATAACGCTAACGTAAAATCCCTGTTTACAAAGGGATTAAGGCAGATGACAGAAAATTACAGACCAAACAGCCTAACCTCAGTCGTGGGTAAGATCCTGGAACCAAATTGGAAGGATAATATTTCTGAATATTTGGAAGTGTATAGAAATATAAGGCAAATTCAGCATGGTATCATCAAAGGGAGGTCATGTCTGACGCAGTTGCTTGAACCTTTTGAGAAAGTAACGATCAGCTTATACCCAGGAGCGCCAATGGATATTCTTACCCGGAGCACAAAAAGGCTTTTGGCGAGTGCCACACAGAAGACTATTGATTAAGATAAGGGCCCATGGTGACAGAGGCAACGTGCTAGCATGGATTGAAGTTTGGCTGTTTGGCAAAAAGCAGGTAGTGTGGATAAAATGATCCTTCCCAGGATGGCAAACGGTGGCAAAATGTATTCTGCAAGACTCAGTGTTCGGACAACTTTTCACATTGTGCCTTAATGATCTAGATATGGAACGGAGTCCATTCTGGCTAGGTTTGCAGACATTATAAAGATATCTAGAGGAACAGTTAGCACGCAGGTGGCAAAGAAGCTGCAGAAGGACTTGTACAGGTTAGGAGATGGGCAAAGCAGTGGCAGATGGAGTAAAACATGCGCTAGTATGAGGTCATGCACTCTGGTACGAGGAATAGTGGCACGGGCTATTTTTTTAAATGGGGAGAAAATTCAGAAGTCTGAAATGCGAAGAGTCTTGGGAATCCTAGTCCAGGCTTCTCTCACGGTAAACTTGCAAGTTGAGTCAGTAGTTAAGAAGGTAAATACAATGAAGGGATTTATTTCGAGAGGAATTGAAGTTAAAAGCGGGGAGTACTTACAAGGTACTAAAACGCTCTGGTCAGGCCACATTTAGATTTGGGTCCTATATCCCAGCAGATGTGTACTGTTCCTGGAGTGTGTTCAGAGGAGATTCACTGGATTGGTCCCAGGAATGAATAGCTTAACATACAATGAACGTTTGAGGGCCTGGTTCGATACTCGAATGACCTGGACTGAGTGGATTTTTGGAAAATGTGTCCATTCGTAGGTAAGACTAGGATCTGAGGCACAGCCAAGACCTTTTAGAACAGAGATAACGAATAACGTCTTCAGACAGAGCATTGTGAGTCTATGGAATTCAGTGCCTCAGAAGGCTGTGGAGGCCAAGTCACTCAGTATATTTAAGACTGCGTAGGATAGGTTTTCGACTGAAAAGAGGATCAAAGGTTACGGGGAGAATGGGTTTGAGAAATTTATCAGCTTTGACTGATGTTTGTGCAGACTGGATTGAGCTGAATGGTTTAATACGCAAAGAGAATTACTTACTAGAACACAAACTATAGCGAGGATGGGATAGTAACCACCTTGAGTAATCCAAAGGATATCTTCGATCCGTGATGTTAATGATATCCAAGGCTGAGAAAGGTAGTAAAAAACCCTTGGATAAACTCCTGTTCATTGATGGAACATTCCAGTCAAATGTTCTCAGATTCTGATCCATTGTCTTCTGACCCCCCAGTAGAGAGATTGTGGCTGATTCCTATTAACTTTAACTTCGTCAACATTTCTTGATACCAGCTGGAGAAACTCCGGCCTTGATATAAGGATCGGTCACTCTTACATGAGCTGCTGTGTTCACTTCTTTTGAACATACAAATAGGTTATTGTGTATGTTTGGGGAGTGTAACCTTCTCACAGAGAATAGTGAATGTCAGAAATTATCTGGTCAAGAGAGTTCAGGGAGCAATATCACTGAAAGTATTTACGGATGAGGTAGGTGGGTTTTTGACCTGCCATAGAATTTAGGGATGTGAAGAATCGGAAAATAAAGCATAGTTGATAACAACAGTGGCTCATCCATAATCTTATACAATGGCACCGCAGGCCTGACCATCCGAATTACCATCTGATCCTGATCCGTATGTTCTCATATTCTGTAATTAGAAAGTTAATGGTTGCAATTTTCCTGAGCATTCCGTTATTGGACATTGCAGTCAGAGAGAGCAAAGCATTTTATGAGTCATCTCTGAGTGAGGTACGGGGACTGTATTCACTGTGAATCTGGGTCTGCACCATGACAACCAAGCGAAGCACAAGTTGCAGAGAGGAGACACTCTTTCAATAGATCAGAGGCGTCTTTTGAGTCCAGCCTGGGTTTTGAATAAACATTTTTCAACCCACGCCAAACTGTGTGTGACAAATGTGAGGGACAGAAGAAGATCCCGTCTTACAGTGGATTAGGTATTTCGAGCGAGTGGCCTGCATCTACAACTGTGCAGGAGCTATGAGGGGCTGAATGGAATATAGGAACATCGGACTGAGGAGTGGGAGTGGGCCATTAGGCACTTTGTCTTTGCTCTGTCTCGCACTAAGATCGTAGCTGATCTAATTGTGGTCTCAGCAGTACTTCTTCTGTACGCGCACGATTTTCCTACATTCACTTGTCTCTCAAATATTTAACAGAAACAACTTTGAATAAATGTAAACATCCAGGCACCACAAACTTCTGGGGAAGGGTACTCCCACTTGAACAGCCCATTTAGAATATGTCATTCGTGCTCCAATCAATGTAGCAGGGTCAGTATTACCTTTTGTAGTCAGACTGCTCCACTGTTTACAACAAATTTCAAAGTTTGTGATATGGCTAATGATATAAATGTCAGCCTGGCTCATCCTCTAGAAAAATGTCAAACACACACACACGCACACACACACACACACACACACACACACACACACAACAAACACACTCACATCTCAAGACAAAATAGAAAAATGAAAGTTTTCCAGAGTGTCACAATAGTTGAACTCATAACAAATGGATAGATGATAGACAGTCCCAAATGTTATTCTGTCCTCTGAAGTTATTAGATTAGATTCACTACAGTGTAGAAACAGGCCCTTCGGCCCAACAAGTCCACACCGACCCTCCGGAAAGTAACCCAACCAGTCCCATTTCCCTCTGGCTAATGCACCTATCACTATGGGCAATTTAGCCTGGCTAATTCACCTGACCTGCACTTTTTTGGACCTGTGGGAGGAAATCCGAGAACTTGGAGGAAACCAACGCAGACACCAGTAGAATATGCAAACTCCACACAGGCAGTCGCCCGAGGCTGGAATCAAACCTGGTACCCTGGTGCAGTGAGGCAGCAGTGCTAACCACTGACCCACTGTGCCGCCCATTCTGCTCAGGCATGCTACTTGTGATGTGATTTCTCCCCAGAATAGTTGGAGTTAGCTGAATTCCCTTTGTTTCAGATGGTAGGGAGATTCCAATGAATCTTTCATCAGAAATTCTCCACGACACATCAGGTAGCAGTGAGTCAGGGATTTACTGTTGTCAGGTGGAACAAAAGAAGACAGAGGGATCAATCAGTTGCTGATTCTCCGGCAGGGAACATTGTTCTCCCTCTCTGTGTTGAAACAAGCAATCATGTCAACTGAACACCAAACTGGACCGTGTGCGCTCGTTGTGGACATTCTCTGGAATGGATGAAAATGGACGATATGTAAGTGCATCATTGCTGCTGTTATACACAGTGCCTTTCGTTAGCAAAAAAAGAAAATTCCTGCTTTATAATTTGATGATATGTAGGTATGCACATGCTTAATTTTTGAAAATCGTTTGATGTCTTCAAAATATCTGTGCGAAAATCAATACATTTTATTCTTAACAATTATTCCATATTTTTAGTGTCCCTGAGAAGAGAACACATGTATCCAGCTGATTTTTCTCAATATTGTGTATGCTTCAAAAAGATTTCTCACCTAAGACCAAAACTGATAATGTTTCAGAACAAAAGGCCTTCACTCCAGGAAAATTTTAACAAAACATTGTTGATAAGCTTCTAAAACAATTATCTTGTTTTTAGGTTAAGGGATAAAAACTGCATATAAAATGTCATATGTGGTCTCAGCAATGCCCATACAGATGTAGACTCGAAAAATGTGATTCTGGAAAATAACAACAGGTCAGGCAGCACCCAATGAACAGGAGAGTCGATGTTTATGGCACATTCCTGATGAAGGACTTATACCCGTGACGCCAATTCTCCCGCTCCTCGGATGCTGTCTGATTGGCTGTACTTATCCAGCCTCACACTGTTCGACTCTGATCTCCAGCATCTGCACTTCTGACTTTTACCGGTACAGATGTAGTAAAACATTCCTGATTAAATCTAGTACCCTTTGACAGAAACACAATCATTCCACTTAGCTTCAAATCACTTACTGCAAGTGCAGACTAACTGCATATGATTCATGTACTAGGATCATGAATACCGTATGTATCGCAGAGTTCCCTATTCTCTCTACACTTAAATTGTTTACCATTGTTTTATCCTTCCATCCAAAATTGACAACTCACATTATGCTATATCTGCTGAAGGTTTGCTCACTAATTTCCCTTTGCCTTTATCACATTGATGACACACGACTTCCATTTGGTAGCATACTGGATGACCAGCTTGGTGTTTAAGCTAATTGGGCATTGTTATATGCAGTGCCTTCCTCCAGATCTTTGATACAGATATTGATCGTTGATGATTCCATAGTGAACTCTGAGGCACTCCACCAGTTACAGCTTTGTAATGTGAAAATAAGCATTTACATCTTCTCTCTATTGACTGTTAGCAACCGCTTCCTGTGTAGCAGTTCAGGCAGTTTAAATGGCCTGCTGTGCAGTAAAATGTACTCAATGAGCTAAAATGATTCGTTTCATTTTTGTCTGTAACTCGTTAAAGAGGCAGAATGGTCTCCTCCAGTTTCATGGTAACGATAAAGACTGGCTGAATGAGGTGGTCCCCTATCTCTGTCCCAGCTTCGACGGGTGGATGGAGGGCACAATACATGGGGTAGTGGCAGCAGTATATCCCTGTAACAGCATCGAGGGTGGATTGAGGAAACAACACGTGGGGCAGGGGCTGCAGTTGGCTATTCGGCGACACCAGTCAGAATGCTCATGGCTGATCTGATTGTGTTTGACCATCTATCTCCTGTCTGCTCCCAATAAGTATTGACTCTCCTGTCCAGCAAAGATCAGTCGAGCTCAGTCTGGAATATCTTCAAAAACCGAGTCTTCACTGCTCCCTGAAGATGGGGACCCTGCAGATAGTACAACACGAAAGTGAAAGGGGCGACCTTATTTCAGCGTGGGACCCGTTATATTAAACTGTGTTAACCTAACATGAAATCGCCACCTCTTTTGAAACACAAGGACAGAATAATTAGGCATAGACATAAACCATTCAGCCCTCTAAACCTGTCCAATAGGACCACTGACTCTTTTCAATCAAATATGTATTAAACTCATTCTCTGCTCCTGTCGCAGGAAGAGAATAACTGATAGCATGACACCACACGAGCATTAAAAACGCAGAATTAGGCCATTCGGCCAATCGACTCTGAATGCCATTTAATACAGGCTTAGAGGTTTCTCAACATCATTCTCCTGACTACTCTCTGTAACTCTTGACATGCTTATTCATCAAAAACCTATCTATCTCTGTCTTATAAGCACTAGTATCTGTGTCTCTGTGTTTCCATATGTGTACTTGTTTGTGTTTGTTCATGTGTCTGTGTGTTTGTGTATTTATGTGCTGACATTGGTTTATCTGTGTATTAGCCTGTGCGTTTTACTTGTGCTTGTGCCTATTTGTGTGCGACTGTCTATGTCTCCGTATGCCACTACTTGTGTGCGGTTCTATCTCCGTGTAAGTACTGTGAGTGTAAATATATTAGCGTGTTCACATGTGTCTCTGAATATTTTTGTGTCTGTATCGCTCTGCAATGAGATATTTGTTGTTTTGGGAGGGAGAAAATTGTGAGAACAGACAGAGTGGTTAAAGTGCGAATTGCCCTTCACTGAACATTGTTTTTTACTCAGTTAGAGGACATGGATGTCACAGAATCTCCATACGACACGTCCCCTTCCTCTCCAGCTCATACCAGGGTCCTCCTCACATGGTGCGGGGCGGGGGGGGGGGCGTGGAGGATGGGTCAGGTATCGGGTGCTCCACCATCTGGCTAGGTCCTTTCTCTCCTATTACAGTCCGCTTCTCCTGGAATGGGAGAACGGCGGGGTGGAGTGATGGTGGGGTGTGTGGCCCTGCTCTTAGAGCTGGTGTAGGTGGAGGGGGAGGGGGAATGGCGAGGTATCCGGAGGGAGTCAGTCCACAGTGTTGTATCCCATGCAGTGTTATTAGTGTTGGGAGTATAATGGAGGGAGAGAGAGCGTGCGGGGTGGGGGTGGCGTGGGAAAGATGCTGAATTCAATAGTGAGAGTGGTAGTGCGTGAGCCTTCTTTGGAGATAGAGTGTGAGCCTTGTTAGGGGGTAGGTGCTATAACAGGTAGTGAGTGTGAGGGAGCAGAGAGAGTACGGTAACAGTTAACCTGACAGAGTGGGGAGGATATTGATACTTGTCCTGTGATGCTGGTCATTTCTTCAGATCATGTCAGTGTCGAGGTGACCCTCCCCAAATGTCTTGCCCAAGTCTATCATTAATAACGCCACTGACCCTATCCCTGAGATTCCACAGAATCAGTTTGGGTGGATCTTACAAATTGGAAGGAGAAGCAAGCATTGTGTCTAAACCAATGCTCTCGTGCAAATTCTGTGCATTGTATACTCTGGAAATCAGAGATGCAAATACTGTGGGTGCTGCAGTATTATTGAATGATCTTAAATTGTATCTAAATTGTGTTAACTAAGTGACTGCTAATGTTGTGAAAAACAAATTCCATAAGCGTAAAACAGGTTGTTTGAAGAGTATGTTGTGACTCTAACAAGAGAGGAGGTTATTTTCGATTTGGTGTTGTGTGGTGAGAAGGACTCATTAGTAACCTTGCTCTGAGGACTAGAGACGTTAATATGTTGTATTTTACATGGCACTTGCATACAATATCGAATGTTTGAGCATGAAGTGGTAGACACGCAATGGTTGTTAGAGACATAGAACCATGGAGCCCTGCAGCTTGGATACTGGCCCTTTGGACCAAAGTCGGCCGTGCCAACCAAAATGTCCATCCTGCTCATTCCATTTCCCTGCCCTTGCCCCTTATTCTTCTAAATCTTTCCTATCCGTGTATTTGTCTAAAAGTCTTTTGAATGTTGTTAATGCACGTGCCTCAACCAAACCGCTGTCTGCTAATTCCATATGTGTACCAACCTCTGCATAAAAAAGTTGGCGCTCAGGATCCTTTTTATTCTTTCACCTCTAACCTGATGTCCTCTAGACCTTGATTCCCAAAACTAGCAAAAAGAAGGAGTGTATTCACCTTATCTATGCATCTCATGATTTTATACTTTTCTATACAATTACCTCTCAGTTTCTTACACTAAAAGGAAAATATTCTGGTCGGTCCAAACTCTCCCTACAACTCAGACCGTCGAGTACAGACAACATCCTTGTAAATTTCTTCTGTCCTCTTTCCAGTTTAATCACATCCTTCCTATGGCAAAGTGAACAAAACCGAACACAATACTCCAAGCGCATGCCTCACCAGCGTCCTGTCCAACTGCAATATACCTCGCCAGCTTCTATACTCAATGCCCTGACTGATGAAGGCCAGTGTGCCAAAAGCCTTTTTCACTGCCGTGTCTACGTGCAACTACTTTCAGAGAACCACGAGCTCCAAGGTCCTTCTGTTCCCCTACACTCCTTCGGGGTCTAACATGCATCATGAAACTCCAACCTGCATTTGACTTTCCAAAATGCATCACCCCACATATATCTATATTAATCTCTATCTGCCATTTCTCGGCACACTTCTCCAGCTGATAAAGGTCATGCAGCAATTTCTGATAATCTTTCTGACTGTTCACAGTACTGCCCATGTTATTGTCATCATCCTAATTACTAATCATGCTTTGTACATTCTCATCCAACACATTGATATAGATAAAAATCAGTAATAGGCCCAGCACCGACCCCTGAGACACTTTACTCGTCACAGGCCTCCAGTCCAATAAGCATGCTTCCAGTATTAGCCTCTGCTTTCTCCCATCAAGCCCATTGAGTGTCCAATTTGCCAGATTCCCCTGAATTCCATGCAATCGAACCTTTCAGAGCAGCCTATCATGTGGAATCATATCAAAGGCCTTTCTGAAATCTAGATAGACTACGTCTACCAACTACACCTTTTGAGGTCCCTTCCTCAAAAAAACGCGAAAGCAATATGAGCCATGATATCCTATGTACAAAGCAGTGCTGACTGCTCCTTATGAAACCGTGTCTTTTTAAATGCATGCATATGTTATCTCTCAGAACCTTCTCAAGGAAATTACATGTCACAGTTGTTAAGCTAACTGGTCTATAGTTTACAGGTTCTTCTTCGCCGCCCTACTTGAACAAGGGCACAACGTTCACAACTCTCTAGTCTTCTGGGACCTCCCCCGTGGACAGCGGTGATGGAAAAAGATCAGCCAGGGCCCCCGCAATATCTTCTCTCGCCTCTTGCTGTGTTCTTCGATACACCTGTTCAGGACCAGGAGATCTGGAGAAATCCTGCATTGTCTGTTAAATATGTCTATTTCTTTAAGGTAGAATCACCAAAGAAAAGGCAAGTGACTTTATGAAGTTTAACATAATAAATTAAAGATTATATTAATCATAGGAAGTGAGCTCAGGAGAATTTTAGACATTGTGGCAACCAGAGGATTCTGAGAAATTTGGTTGTGTGGAGATTGCATATTCTCCCCGTGTCTGCGTGGGTTTCCTCTGGGTGCTCCGGTTTCCTCCCACAGTCCAAAGAATTACAGGTTAGGTGAATTGGCCATGCTTATTTGTGCAAAGTGATCAGGGATGTGTAGATTAGGTCGCAAAATGTAGAATTAGATGGGAATTGGTCTGGGTGGTTACTCTTCGGAGCGGCAGGGTGGACTTGCTGACCCAAAAGGCCTTTTCTGCACTGTGGGCTTTTAATGATTCTGTGAAAGAAGAACACAAAGACTACATAAATCTACAATCTGTATTGCAAAGAAAACAAAATAAAAGCAGGGTCAAATGTGGAATTTTGTAATCAGGAGAGGAGAGGTTATTGAGGAGAACAGGGAAATGGCCAAGAAAATAACCAGTTCCTTTGCATCTGTCATCAAGGAGGAAGATCCATAAAATCGCTGAGTAATACCAAATGATCACATGGAACTTGTGGAACGAAAGACATAAAGTCAATTCATATCAGTAACAAGGTAGTAGTTGAAGGCTAGCATAGTAGTATTGTCGCGGGATTGAGCATTGCTAAATTGATGAGCCAGTTGTACTTCGTATCAAATATTAGAAATAAATCAGCAATAGACGCATTTGTTGTGCTGTCGATGACTGTTTTATTTTCCTGTACATTCTGCAGAGGCTGGAAGTTAGTAAATGTGTTCCAAGCACTGGAGATAAATGGAAGGGCTTCAAGTATCTGCAAAGGGAAGAAGAGATAGTGTGGAGAACTGCAGACCAATTAACTTGGCGTCTGTAGGAAAACTGATGGAACCTATTATGTAGGATCTGATACTGGATATTTAGAAATTAACAGCAACATTGGAGAGAATCAGTATACACTGACAGAGTCTTCATATTTGACAAACTTCAGAATGATTTGAAATTGTTTATTGCAAAATAGAAATGGTGTATTTCGATTTTCAGAAGGCTTTTTTATAAGAACTCATGCAGTGAATTCATAAATAAAGTAATGCGAATGGTAATTGGAGGAATATATAAAAGTGAAAAATTAAAGTCAGGTTCGCCTTCATATAAGAGAATCAGAACATTGTTGGAAGGTCATGCTGAAGCAGTTTCACAGCTTGCTAATGAAACTGTACATAGAGTATTGAGTCCAGTGTTGGTGACCCAATCTGAGAAAGAATATAATGCCCACGGAGTGTGTGCAATGGGCATTCTCCAGATTACTCCCTCAGATGGCGATATTGCCTTATGTGGAAACTCGGCCTGTGTTCTTTACAGTTTCAAAGAATGAGAGATGATCATATTGAAATTTAGAGAAGTCACTGAACACATGACAAGGTGGAACTAAACAGGATTTTTCTCTGGCTGTCTACTCTATATTTAAGGCAAATTATTGCAGGCAAAGGATAGACCATTTCAGACTGCAAATAGAAGGCCATTCTTCATTTGAAGGGGACGGACGAACACAGCGACATGGAAAGCTGCTGGCAGGAAAGATTGAGGAGAATCCCCAAATATACTACAGGTAGGTCGAGTGGAGCAGAATAACCAGGGAAAAGGTAGGATTTATTAGTAATTTGCCAAGTTGTATCCAAATCAACTTAGTGGTAGGAGACAGAAGGTCTGCTGGTAGAAATCTGTTTGCTTGACTGGAGACCAGTATCCAATCGTGTACCACAGGGATCAGTGCTGTGTCCCATTTTATTTGTGATTCGGAGATGCCAGTGTTGGACTGGCTTGGGCAAAGATAAAAATTTACAGAACACTCGATGACAATCCAACTGTTTATTTAAGCACGACATTTCGAAGAGCATAATCACGCGATGAAGAAGCAGCGCTGTGAAAGCTAGTGCGTGCGAATAAAACTGTTGGATTATAGCCTGGTGTTGTGTGATTTTTAACCTTATTATTTGTCGCATTCATAAATGATGCAGCTGTGAATTTCGGGGGGTGGCGGGGTTAGGGTGAGTGTGATAAATCAGTTTGCGTTTGACACAAAGCTTGGCTGGTTGGTTGGCAGTGAGGAGGAAGGCCTTATATTACAGGAAGATACAGATGGAATGATCAAATGGGTGGATCAATGGCCAATGGAATGTAACCCTGATAAATATGAGATGATGTACTTTGGAAGAAGGAACCAGACAGGGGAGGACTCAATGAATAGCAGCACACTAGTCAGCTCAGAGGGTGCTGGAAACATCCCTGAATGTGATTAAACAAGTTAATGCACAAGTTGACAAAGCATAGCGACCATAAACATAGCCTTTATTCATGGAGGCACAGATTACAGAAGCTATGTGGAATTTTCGTGAGGCCAAATGGAATACTATGTACAGTCCTGTGAGCCACAAAACAGGAAGTATGTGATTGCACTGGACAAGGTGCAGTAGAGATTCACCAGGATGTTCCCTTGAATGGAGTAGATCAGCTCGGGTTGTTTACTTTGAAGCAGAGAAGGCTGAGAGGGATGTGCGTCAGAAGGATAAGATTACCAGGGGCATAGACAGCATGGATAGACAGCAGCTGTTCCTTTCAGTCAAAGGGCGAAGAACAAGAAAGTACCATGTTAAAGTGAAGGGTTTGATGTTTAGTGAGGATTTGACGATTGGTTTTCACCCAGAGCCTGTTGGGGTCAGGAATGCACTTCCTGAGAGGGCTGGTAACCTCACAACCGTTAATAAACACGTGGTCGTGCCCTTGAAGTGCCATAACATACATGGCTGTGGGCCTCATTTTGGAAAGTGGAACTAATGTAGATCGTGCTGTATTTATGACAGTACAGAGCCAGTCCTTCAGTGATTGAGCAGTATAAGACATGAATTGATGAGCTTCTGAAGAATGTATTAACTAGGGTTATAAAAGTGAACTTGTCTCCATGAGCTAGAACAAAGAAAGCTGAAAGTGTCCAATACCCTGCTCCCTTCCTGATATTTCTGTGCAATCTGGGGGAAAGCTCTGTCATTGTTGTCACAAGCTCTCAAACATTAGGAAGGCAGCATCTGTCTGGTCGACAGGACTGTGTTTCCTGTTACCTTTTCCAAAACCAAGCTTGTTGTCGTGTTCTGTCTGGTTTTATCCTTGAAGAACTCAGAACAATTTGATACAATTGAGTGTCTTGCTTGGCCGCTTCAGAGACCATTGTAGAGTTTATCACATGTCTGTGTGTCTGGAGACACTTATCGGTCAGACCAGGAAGCACGGGAGATTCACTTCCTGAAACTACGTTTGGAAAGGAACAGTTGTTTACAATGGACATTAGATTCAAGGTCAATTTTACTGGCACCAGATTTTATGTCTCGATATTTTGTGAATAGTCTTTAACTTCCACCAGCTGCCAGAGCATTATTCTGGTCTGGACCAGAAATCCAGTGACATTTCCACAACAGCACCATCTCCATATGGGGACCTATCGGAAACCACACTGAGCACATTATTTCTGTGCTGCTTAACAGCTCGCTCAAAACGAACTCCAATCAATGTGATAATCGTGACGGAACTGAGGGCATGGTAAATGGTCAGGCTGTAGTCATTCTCTTGTTATGGGACTGGATATTGCTGAGGAACTTTCCACTTGGCCAGACAGATGTGAGAGTTGGAGCTGGATTGAAAGAGCTTCCCCAGCGACATGGCTTGTTGTGCAGCAAAATCTTCATTCCTATTGCAGGAATGGTGTCCGGGCCCATTGCCGTCGTCACATCTACTGTGTTCAGCCGTTTCTTCATGTCACGTGCAGCGAATCGATTTGGTTGAAGACTGGCATCTGTGATTCTGTGGGCATCATGAGGAGGGTGAGGTGGATTATCGACTCAACACTTCTGGCTCAGGATGGTGCAAATACTACCACCTTGTCTTGTACACTGATGTGCAGGGCGAGGGGTATTTGTGCAGTCCTCTCCTCCTGTAAGATGTTTAATAGTCCATCGACATTGATGACTGGATGTGGCTTGACTGCAGAGTTTCCATCATATCAGTTTGTCTTGGGATTATTTCTCCACTCTCGATCAGATGGTAGTTCTGCTGTTTGCAATGTAACCAGTCAAGTGCGGTAGCTTTAGTGGGTTATCATCAGGTTTAGATACACATGGTTCTGACTCTGGCATGTTCACCCAAACCCCGCACTGAATCTTAGATCGGCTTGATAATAATGGGACAGTGATGGATTATCCTGGGGTAAACGTCATGGATTGTGTTTGAATGCAATTCTTCTGCGACTGCTGCTGAGATCTACAGCATCACATGATAACCCAGTGGGATCTGCAATATCTGCAAATCAATTCTACTGACTTTCCCCCAGTTCACACTGAGACCCATTCACCCATCAGCCCTGCACTCAGTGACCTAACCTGGTTTCTGATGTGTGTACACATCCAGTTTCATATTTTCATTCTGCTGAGGGTCTCACCCTGATGTCACACCTCCAATTTGTTGCATTACTCAAATACATTAACATATTCATCTGAATCATTTTATTTCCAGTAATACGATCTTTCAGGTTTGAAGTGAATGTTTTTTTCCTCTGTTTCTTCTCCATGACCATGATTAAGACCTCTGTCGTGTCAGTGATGCCAGCCTTATGTCGTTTCAGAGCCAATGAACCTGTGCACTTTGCGTTTTTGTTCACTTTCCAATGTACAGCGCTCTGTGCTGGACAGGGCTTTTGAGCAGATTCGACACACATCTTTGAATAAAGTTGAAAAACACAAATTGCTGAAGAAACTAAGCAGATCCAGTGGACACTTCTTCCGAACTGAAAAGGATTGAAAACTGGGCATTTTAGTTCCTTGCCAGAGGTGCGAGTTGATAGGGAACTGAGGGTATGACAACAGATGAACAGGCTTTTAGCTGTGGCGAACGAGAACATGATATAAAATGAGTTTAAATTAAGATGAGAATGAGAATAGGGGTTCTCTCTATTGAGTGCAAGATAAAGAAAACACAACCACATAAAGCCATATGGAGGCCAGGAGGGAGAATGTTGAACATGTAGAATTACATAGATCTGGCCTGAGATACATTTTCACTGTAGAAATCATCACAGGAATCAGACAAAGGAATTCAGGTGCTTGCCGGTTTATTGGCACTAGTAAGATTTTCATGCTGCCTTAGTATTGTAACATAAAGAAGAAAGCAAATTGCAGTACGAGGTTTGGGCAGAGGGCTGTTTACCTGTCACTTTTAACATTGTTTCAAATTTACAGTGCTTAACTTGCAATGCTTGTTCTTGAAGTTAATATCAGATGGAGAGTAGGAGGTTGAGGGGTGGCATTATAGAAATTTACAAAATCAGGGGAGGCATGGTCAGGTTGAAAAGCCAAGATCTTTTCCACAGGATAGGAAAATTAAATCATTGAGCCATTGGTTGATGCTGGAAGAGGGAAAATTTAAAAGGGAGGAAGAGGGAACTTCTTTTTTTCACACAGAGGGTGATGTGTTTATGGAATGAGCTGCCAGAGGAAGACTGGCAGATGCAGGTACAGCTCCAACATTTAAAAGACATTTGGACAAACGTATAAATGCGAACCGTTTAGAGGCAAATGTGCCAAACGCAAGCTGATGGGACTAGTTTAGTTTGGAAAACCTGGCCGTCATGGACAAGTTGGACCAAAGAGTGTGTTTGTGCGCGATATGATTGTATGAATATAGAAAGTGAAGGAAAGGAAGAACAGATGCGATGTAAGCAAATTGACAAGAAATATAAAAACAAGCAGCACGAGCTTCTCCATGTGTGTGAGAAGAGTTCAAGAGGTGTGTGTGATCTTTGGTAGAAAGAAAGTCAGGAAAGTATATTGAGGATATTTGGAGGGTGTGACTGGGGAACTGGATACAGGGAACAGACAGATAATTTACACCAGTATTTTACATCGTTCCTCACAGGGAAAGGTGCTATAAATATTTTAATGGCACAAACAAAATGATAATAGGAGGTTGGATCTTGAGCTGTCTCTAACAGAAGGAACAAGGCATTTCTCAAACAGATAAGACCAAAGGTAAACAGGTCATCAGCAATTCATAGCTGGTTTTATAAGAAGTGGTGTCAGAGTGGCTGGTGGCACTGTGTGAAATATTCCATAACTCTCTAGATGAAAGGAGTGATCCAGTGAAACTGAAGAACCTCCAATGTGTCGCCTATCTTCATGAGACGAGTGAGTCTGAAAGCAGGAACCACTTAGCCTAACCATTATTGCTGGGAATCTGTGAGAGTCTGTTATTAAAGAAGGGACTGCAGAGCATTTAGAAAAGCTTCACACAGAGTCAGCATGGTCTTGTTAAAGGCGAACTACATTTTGCCTGTAAAATCATGCAAAGTTTTCCTGGAAATCCATGAGAATGTAACAAGTGGACTTGATAAAGGGGGACTGGTAGACATGAGGCTTTCCACAGAGTTTCCACAAGATATCACTAAATAAAGGTTCTTACGCAAGACAGAAGCTCATAGTATGGTGGATAATGCATTATCATGGGATGGCACTTGGTAAACACTTAGAAATCGGAGAGTCACGCCTCATTGAACTTGGTGAAAAAAATGTATCGACTGGAGTACCACAAATATCAGTCCGATGGCAAGAGCTGCACTCAGCTCCTAACGGCGGGAGCTGAATGCAACATACATTTGAATTTGAGGATGACACTGACAACCATAAGGCAGGCTGTTATTAAATGGAGAGAACTCCCAAAAAAGGAGCAGTACAACGGAGTGGTGTGTTTCTGTGTATGAAACCTAACGTCAGCATGTTGATGCGGAAATGTTGGTTCATTAGTCTGGTTCCTGGGATGAAAGGATTGAACTATTGAATACATAAAAATGCTGAGACAATTATTCATTGTGGTTTAAATGAATAAGGGTGTCATTACTGAAACAGACAAGATACAGAGGGGGCTTGGCAAGGTCAGTGTTGAGAATGTGATTCTGCACCAGGGCAGAGTCTCGAAGTCAGGGATGTAGATAAAGAGTAAGGAATATCGATTTCAAACTGAGATGTAAAGAAATGTTTTCTTTCAGAAGGTAGTGAATGGCTGGAATTTCCTAACCCCGAGAGTTGTGGAGGTTGGGTCACTGATTGTATTTACAGATGGGGATTGGTTTGTGACATTTCAGTGAGTTGAGGGATGTAAGGGGTGAGCAGGAAAGTGGAGTTGAGCAGTGGAGTAGATCCGCCATGTTCTTCTTGAATGACAGCGCAGGTTCCTATTTCTTACATTCTTATTTATGTTTTTGGAAAAATAATTGATTATTTTCCTGGAAGTCATGATGTAAAATGTTGCATTCACAGACAGCAGAGGATTTGTCTGAGTTGACCTTGGGTGGGGCATGGGGGCTGTATTCAATGTGAATCTGGGCCTGTAACATGACCTACATTAGGAGCAGAAGTAACTGAGAGAAGAAGCCTCAAAAGAGGGATTGGGGGAAGGGGGTCACTGCCTGACCCAGCCTGGATTTTCCAATACATTTGCCAAACTACACCAAACCATCGAAGTGGCCTCAATCTGCTCCTGCACAGCAGGACCGAAGGGCTGAATGGAACATCAGAACATAGGGCTGACAGACACAACTGGACCATTTGGTACTTTGACACTATTCCACCAGTCAATAAGGTCATGGTTCATCTCATTGTGTTCCCAGCTGCACTTTTCTCTGAATTCACAATGATCCCTGATTCACCTGTCTATGGAAAATCAGACAAAGTCAGCCTCGATATAATATGAAGATTCAGCCGTCCCAATCTTCTGGGTGAGAGAATTCCCACTTGAGAGAATTCCCACTTCGTGAATTTCTCCTCCTTCCAGTTCTGGCTGAGGTTGGAGGCTGTCACTGTTTCCTTTTCTAGTCCCACTCCTCCACTGCTCACCACAAATTTTGAATGTAACCAGGTTGGCGATATGATCGATGATCAAGGTCTAAGACTGGGTCAGGTTCAGTTATCAGAACAAGCCAGTTGGATTTCTTCAGTCAGCTACAAGTAATTCAATTCCAACCTCAGGTGAGTTTGAACATTCTTTACATATGTGTGTGGATTCCCTCCTAATGCTCTAGTTTGCTCCCAGAGTACACAGATGTGCAGCTTAGAGTGGTTTGGCCATGCTAGATTGCCCTTTGTTGAGAGAGCGTCCCCTTCATGGTAAACTCTGTCCGTGTGGGGGAATTGAACCTGCACTGCTGGTCTCCCTCTGTATCACAAACCAGCCATCCAGCCAACTGAGTGGGAGACAGTGTAACTGTTACAGACAGAAACAGGCACAGGCAAAGGGCAAGAGAAACTTTCATAACAAGGAAAATGGTACGATTCAGATAACGGTCAACACAACAGCTGAGGATAAAACGTTCTCTGCTCAAAATTGTATTTCATAACAGAACAAGTGTTTAGAAGCATTGTTTGGCTGAATACAATAAAGTGAGACAAAGAGAAATAGCCAGAATTACTAATTGTGATTGGATATAAAATAAGTGCATATTTTTGCAGGAACACAGGAGGTTTAATGGCTGAAAGTTCCTGTATCTGAAAATGGGATTTCTTTGGAACACTACCTGGAATTCATATTAAAATGTGTGCGTGTGTGTGAGGGAGAAAGAGAGACCGCAGGTACTGCACTGAGCTGGGTGGTGAGCTCAGACCATGCTCAGGCCTTCTCTGGGAAGAGAATGGACCCCCCATACTAGCCCATCCACTAGGATCTCTGTGCCCCTGTTGAAAAATCGTGGTGTTAGTTTCTCTTATCTGTCATGCTCGGGGTCACCTGTGCAGGGTGGCTCCAAACTGAGGAAGTACAACAGTGTGCCCATGGGCCTTTGAAAGATGGCACAAGTGTCAGTGATCATAGAATAGCCAGGGGCATCAGTGCGATGGTGAGTCTCTCCATCCATGTTGGGTTGGGGAATCGGAGTGGCATTGAATGCGAGGAACACTATGAGATTGAATGGGTAGTTAATGTGGTGAATTTGATAAGATAGCACCATGAAACTAGTTCAGTATGGTACAGACAATCCCGCTGTCACACTCAATAAAAATGTCACTGAGACAAACTATTGTTAGATACAGCCCAATGAAGTCTCTGCTGACACTACACCAAGTTACAAAGTCGCAGAACAAATGTTCATCTAAAACTCTCCCTCATCTTTATTGATGCCAATATCCCCTTCAACTATTATTCCTAGGAATACTGGCTCATGTCGCAGGATGCTGGCGAAATGTCTTCATTTCAGCATTCTGAAACCTGTGATCTTACATGAAATTGTCTCTCAATGTCCCTTTCGCTTTTTTCCCCAAAGTCCTTTTGATAGTTGGTAGTTAAACTAATATCCCCGCCATCTCTCTCTGGCAGGAACGAAGGAATACTGACTAGGCAATAAGGACTCTGTATCAGAGTGATCATGTAATTAGACGGGTAATTCACAGGCACGGGCTGTGACTCCAAGGCAGTGTTTAAAATCCTACCACAGCCGATGACAGAGCTTAAATTCGAATGAAAAAATTGGCATGAAACCTAATTTCACTCATGGAAACCAGAAACCGTTAAGATTTATTTTTATTATTTCCCTGATAGTCTTTGCTAAGAAACTTAACATTATTACCCAGTGTGAACTCAGTGGGACTTCTGACCCACAACAACCCTGTGGGTTCCATTTTGTCTTGACAAATGGCCGCGTTGTCAAGGACAATTAGTGATGGACAACAAATGCTGCCCTTGCCCGTGATACTGGCACCCCGAGAAACAACAGCATGAAAGGTGAAATAAACCAAGGGACGGTGGGTGCTAGAGATCGAAAATAAAATTCTCCAGCGTCTGAAAGTGTTGGAGAATGTCAGCAGGTATGGCAGCCTCTGTCAGGAGAAATGCAGATAACGGTTTGAGTCCAGTGACCCTGTTTCACAACTGAAAGCAAACTGGGCAATAATATTACATATTCTGGTATCATGGATGGTTAGGTTGGAGAGAGAGGTGGGGGCCAGGTTTAAATCGAATGGGTGGAGAAATGGGCAGAAAAAGAGAGGAAAAGAAATAAAAAGTGAGCAAAGGGATTGCTGATGATGAACTGAAAGGAAAACAAAATGGCAAGTTATTCTCACATTTCCCCGTTTTCCCATATTCCTGATATTGCATCCATTTAGATTTGTCCCTGTTTAAAGTGAGATAGGTTCGCTCTACCTCTCTTCTCTGAGTGTGATGATCAAATTCATTAGCAATACTAGTGCTGCACTTATAGTTGCTGAGATGTAGAGAAAGGTAATGTTACATGTCAACTAATTCTTTGGAGAGAGAAATTGTTAATGTGGAAGTGTGCAGAGATGTAATGGCTTTGTCAGCCAGGAAGAGAAACTCAGGAGTGGAAATAGTTTCCAACACTGAGCGCGTGCACATTCCGTGTGGGGAATTGACTTGTTCTTGTCATTGGAAAATCAATGGAGTTTCTGTGGATGCTTATCTCGGGTTTGTATTGTCAGCTGCTGGGTCTGGTGACCCCACTCTGTACACTGTATTTACAGAGTGTCTGGGTCCATGGTAAACAAATGGAGATGAGGCTCCACAGAATGGAAGCTCTATCAATCGGGTGGTGCAGGACAGTGCATTATCTTTCCTGGGATTTCCCGGGACATTTGTTTAAGTTGGACCAGGAGTCAGGTATGAAACCAATTTGTTTCAAAATTGAGGTGGTCACTGAGCTGTGTCCCCTCCTTCAGTATACTGTGTAGCCTCACACCAGTTACAGGACTGTGCAGATGTTCTTCACGAATTCAACTGGATTAATTCTGGAACTTTCCAGGCAGGAGTGAGTAACATATCCATCATCACTGGAGTGCAGTCCTCCGAGATATTCACTGGCTGACAGAACCAATCTGTCCTCTGAGAGCAACATATTGTGTCCATCTTCCTGAGGAAGATACAGAAAGAAACTTCCAGAAATACAGGGGAACAGAGTGAGTGGTGAAAATGGCGAACAGCAGAAAATTAGAGTTAATAAAAGGTATGTCTTTCAAAACCTCACTGAATTTAAGGTTGGTATTATGCTGCATCTGATGGGCTACATCCCAGAGTATTGAGGAGGTGGCAGTAGAGCTAGTGAAAGAATTACTGATTATTCTTCAAAGCTGGTTAGATTCTGGAAAGGATCCTCCAGACTGGAAAGCAGCGATTGTAAACTTAAATATTTAAAACAGGACGGAGAGAGCAAACAACAACCTAAACAGTGGTTAGCTTGATGTAAGCTGGAAGAAAAACTTTGGAACCTTTTGTAAGGAATGTGACAACTAGACACTTGGAAAATAATGTCATGATTCCGAAGAGTCAATCTAGATTCAGGAAGGGGAAATGATCTTGATCTTTGATAAACCTGCTGGATATTGTGGAGGTTGTCCGTTGTGACATCGACAATTGAGAACCAGTGGAAATGAAGTATTTGAATTTTCAAAAGACGGTTGACATGGTTGAATAGAGGTGAGTAGAGAATGTTAAAGTTCATGGGTAGGTAGAGATGGAATACACCAAATGTAGTAAAAGTTGGATAATCGAGAAAGTGGAGAGAGTAGTATAATTATCTGCAGTGAAGGCTTTGGGGTGTCAGAAGGATCAGTGTTTGGCCAGTAGCTCTTTGCAAGATATTTCAGATATGAACAAGAAATATCATCATTCACGTTTATGTTCATTAAGTAGTGAGATTTTGGGAAATGCTGTTGTTGAAACAGATCCGGATGTGCTTGGTCATAAGTCACAAATAGATTTTTTACACAGCAGGAAGTAAATGATATGTGGCTGGTCATGCAAAATGATTAAAGTACCAAAGTAAATGTATCTTTCCCAATGATAGTTATTTGTTGAGAGACTGTTAGATGTATTGTGTACAGGTTTAATCAGCAAAGGGGTTTCACCAGACTAAACCCTGGCATGATGTTACCATGAGGAGAATGTGAAGAAACTTGTGCTTAATAAAGAGTGTTAAGGTTTTTGTGAGTTCATATTTTAAAAAAGTGCTAAAGCACATTGAATGTTGAAGATACAAAATTGCCTTATTAGACCAATTAAAGGAATGCCCAGGCAAATTCACATTTTCTATGTATTGGAGTCCAAATATATCCACTGTAAACATATTGGCTAGTGCCTGTTCTAGTCGAGGAGAGATCGGCACGGTAACAGCATGTAGATTGTGGTTTTTGAGGGTGGTGGTGGTGCGAGGTTCAGCCGGTTACAGTATTGCAAATGGACAACGCAGCAGAATCATCTAGCCTGCGATAAGAAAACATGCAGCATTCTCCCTCACTACTAACTTCGCGAGAGCAATGGGTGATGGGAAACATGATCAATAGCCAACGTGCCAACATTCAATCCAGTCCAGTAGTTTTTGTGAACTGAAGGAACCTTACTGAAAGGGGTTAAATAGAGCTGTTTGTTCAGTGACTGTGAGTGATGCAAGTCTCCATGGATCCTAGCTATGCCACTGGATGCTTTCCATCTCCTATTCGTAAGGGGTCTCTTGCAATGGTTTATGCCATTAGAGCAGCAGATGCATTAACTCCAGCGCTCAAAGGGATCAGCAGCTGCAGAGACAGAAGAAGGAGATTTAAACATCTGAGAATAGTGTGGAATGATCCATTCATGGATCAGAATCTGAGAACATGCGACTGGAATGCTGCAACAATGGACAGGGGTTTATCCTTGGGTCTATTCTATTTTTCCTGGTCTTGGGCAACATTAACAACTCGGATATGGGGTGCACTGCTGATTATCCAGACGGGTTACTATCCTATCCTCGCTATTGTTGGTGTTCCTGGTAAGTTTCTTCATCTCTATCCATTTATTAATCTCTTCAACCATGGCGAACTTCTTTGCTATTTCTGTTATCTATATTTGACAAAGACAGAAACTATTGTCTTCAGTTTCAAATGCAAATTCCATTGATTACCCACAAATGTCAGAACCGCCCACACCCCCGCGCTCACAAACATCTGAGAACGAGACTGTTCACAATACCGAATTTAAATAAATAAAATTCATTTGTGTCTCAGTATTCTGTCCAACACAAAACCTATCCACTTCCAGCTCGATTATATGCCCAGCCACCATCTTGGCTTCAATGCTGACGCTTAATAAACCAATCTATGCTTTGGTAAAATTCAGACATTATGATTCCACCTCCCCTTTAAGCACTCTTTCCCTTGCAAATATTTCGATCGCAACTTTGTTCTTGTCTATCAAATAACTTAATGACAGAAACACTCTCTCAGCGCAGTAATGTTGGAAGAAATGTAATTCAGATGCACAGGCTATTACACAGAAAGATGCTATTCCACATCCTACCACAGACGATGTCAGAAAGTAAATACAAAAGACAGGAATTGGAAATAACAACCATAACATTTCCAGCATTTTGTTCATACGTTTATCTATTTCACTGATGTCCTTTGGTAAATAGAACTTGCGTTATTAGCTGGTCTGGATTAAGATTTATGTGAGTCCCATAGCAATGTGCTTGGTTCTGTACTGCCTGAAAGAATGACCTCGCAGTAAATGACATTTGGTTAGGTCAAAAAATGCTGCCCCTGTCAGTGATGCAGACATTCCAAACAATAACAAAATTAAAGGTTAAATAAAGGAAAGAATGATGCAACAGATCAGAAACAATAAAGAACGAGAAAGTGCCAGACAAACTGAGCAGATTCGGCAGCCCCCTGGGGTCGAGAGAAAAATAGAATTGGCAATTCGATTCTAATGATCATACATCAGAACTGAACACAGTTGGGAAATAGCGTGATCGATGTTGGTGACACCGACTTCTGTTATGAAAGGGAGAAGGACTGAGTTGAATAGATGGAGAAAGAGAGAGATAGTGAGAAAGAAGCAAAGAGATTGTTGATGATCAGCTGGGATGGAAATAAAAAATGAAATTAAACCTTACTTACGTTTCTCCTGTTCCCATATTACTGATAATCATGACCATGTAAGGTATATGTCAAAGTCCCTGAATAAAGTTATTTATGTCTGTTTTTCTCTCTTCCCTGAGTGGGATTATCTTCCTTTATTCATTCATGGGATGCTGGGCCAGTATTTAATTTCCTTCCCTCACTGTCCTTGAGATGGTTTTGGCCATCTGCCTTCCTGACCCACTGCAGTCCGTGGGCTGTAAGTAGTCAGTGCTGAGGTCCATGCGGTTTCATTTCTTTGAGGCTTTGAAGTGAGTGATATAACTGAGTGGCTGGCTTGGCCATTTCAAACTGCAACTGAGAGTTAACCACATTGCTGTGGGTCTGGAGTTACATGTAAGCCCGACCAGCTGAAGAAGGTAGATTTCCTTTCCTGAAGGGTATGAGGGTACCAGGTAGGACAATCGACAATGGTTTAATTGCTTCATTTGATTCTTAATTCCTGATATTTTATTGAATTCAATTTCCAACATTTGCCATTGTGGGATTCGGATCCGGTGTCTGGGTCATTACCTAATTCCCTGGATTCATACTCAGAGATAATACAGCTGGATCATCGCCCCCTCAGTATCTCCAATCAACTCCAATGGCAATAGTGATGTTGTTGTTGGTGTGACTTTGCTTCATAAGCCAAATAAATGATTGGCAAAAAGTGCAATCCTTCTCATTTTGTATTTATGAGAAGGCGAGATGATGGGAAGTGCTCTTGATGAAAAGGAGCTGGATGTCCTTGATCATGAGGCACTATCAGAATCCCTACAGAGCAGTCGGGTACTGGCAGGTGGGATTAGATTGGATTGGGATATCTGTCCGGCATGGACGGGTCGGTCTGAAGGATCTGTTTCCATGTTGTGCATCTCTATGACTCTATGACTCAGCAAGTAATCAGCACAATAATGAGTAGTATCGTTCATTACAAAATGATTAAAGTATAAGAGTGAAGACACCGTCCTGCAGTTGTGGAGTGTACTTGAGACATTATTTTCTTTCATTTATAATCAATGATCTCCTTGCTACAGAGAGATGGTGTAATGGAGTTTCATCAGACAATTCCCTGCAGTGATGGTACCATGAGGGGAGTGTGAAGGAAATGAGTGTTTAATCTGTAACGCTACAAAAAGAATAAAAACGTGATTGCATTAATACTGGAGTGTTATCAATCGACACTCATTATTTTCAAAACAAAACACGTATAGCATTAGATATACCATGTTTTCCATGATATGTGTCTTCACATTTGTACAAATATAATATCAGAAAAGGTTTAGAAGGATATGGACCAAGTGCAGGGAAATGGGGTTAACATGGATGGACATTTTGATCAGCATGAACCATTTTGTGCTAATGGCCTGTCTCCGTGCTATAGGATTCTACGACTCTATGATAATTTACAGAGCTCTATGGAGCCCCCATGTTGGTTGAGAGAGAGAGAGCTCCAGGTTCTGAATGAACTCTCACCGTCTGGATGTACAGTTGGTGTGTGACCTTACATTGAACGTCATGTTGTTCACAAATCTGTCATCAGCCACATTCTGACAGTATTAGCTATTCTCACCAGCTTCTGACCTCCACACAGAACACTAGCCTATCTTCTCTGTCACAAACCAATCCTTCTTTTTTGCTAAAAGCTGTTCATTGGCTCAAGTAGACTCTGCCCTTGATGTTTTTCAGAGCATCAATAAAACGGGGCCAGGCTATGATCAGTCTGGTTTGGTACAGACATGAAAGGGATTTTCAGAGGCCTTTTATTTATATGTAAACAGATGAAACTACTGGCCAAAGTAGTTCAGCTTTCGAAGTGACTTGCATAATGAACGGGGAGTTGTCAGCTCTTTTAGCTGAGCTAGCTGAGTTGATCTGAGCTGAGCAGTTTTCAGTTGAGTCTTGAACTGGGAATTTCAACTAGGAGCTGTGTGGAAACTCTCTCTCTCTTTTCTGCCATTTAGCTTCAACCTGGAAACATGCATTCCATTATGACGTTATTTCAAGTGAGTTTGATTATTGGGACTATTGTGTGTATTTGGAATAACATAATTAAGTCTCGCTGGATAAGTTGAATTCTGTAGGGGTTCTTTATTCTGTTCATTGTGTTTCATTGTGTAATTTTGTGAATAACGTTTTCCTCTGATTTAAAATCTAGTAGTCACCCTAGCCAAATTACTCCAGGTAATTTTCATTGGATAATTACCAAAACAAGCTGCAAAGTTATGCTGTTGGCTGCTTGATAAAAAATGTTTTGAGTACTCTAGCCTCATCCATAACAGACTGGAGGCTCATTGCTGGATTTTCAACAGCGAGTGGGAGGTGCTAGTGTCTTTAGTTCGGGTATTCGTTTGACTGGGTTGACAATGCTTCTAATAGTAATGCCTATTTCACTCGCCAAACGTTTCCTAGGTGTGCATGCAGTGACTTTGGATATTTTACGAAAAGTGAATAAGACCAATTTGCAAGAATTAACAGAGAAGCTGGAATTGGAACTGACTGCTTCTGTGAGGAAAGCAGAGGTAATTACAGCAGTAGCTTGTCAATTAAAGTTGCTGGAGAAACCATCAGAATCTAGAGAGATGGGAAGAATTCAGTTGCAAATGAAACATCTTGAGTTAACGGCGAGACGTAAGGAATGGGCAGCCAAAATGAAACATTTGACTTTCAATAAAATGCAGAAGAAGGGGGAAAAGATAGAGCAGCAGAGAGTAAAAAGAAAGAATTGCAAAAGAGAAAGCAGCAGGGGAGAGAGAAAGAGAGAGCTTTTGATAGCAAAAACTGACACTTAAAAAGGGAAGTCAGTGTTAAACACTGGAGATAACGACTGAGGGTGGGCTTAGTAAGGAAGAGAGTGCGGATGAGCAACCCCTGGTATTCAGAAGCCGAGTGAGAATTTGTTTGCTTATGTTCAAGCATTGCCTCAACTTGGTGAGGAGAATGTGAATACCTTTTCGTCTCATTTGAAAAGTTGGCTCAACAAATGCAGTGACCAGAGGCAATGTGGTTTTTGTTGATCCAAACGAAACTTGTGGGTAGGACTGGTGAGGTATTCACATCCCTATCAGAGGAGGTATCTGTGGAGTCTGAAGAGATTTAAAAAAAAATTAAGTCAACATAAGCAACCTTTCAGGAATCTAATGAGGATCCTTGTCAAACCTACACTGAGTTTGTAAGGATCAAACAGACTAATTTCGATAATTGGATAAGAGCTTTAAAATTCAGGCAAAGCTTTACTGCCCCTAGAGAGGTTAGCATTTGCAGGAATTCAAAAATTCACTGCCTGAAGTAATGCAAACTGAGGTGGAAGAGAAGAGAGTGCAAACAGCAAGACTAGGTGCTGAAATGTCTGATTATTATGAACTGGTCCATAAACTTGATTTGCTTTCCAGAACCAGTTCTGGTCTCTGAGGGACAGAAATTGGAGCAAAGAGATACCCTCACGTACAAAGGGAAATGTAGATCACAGTGTAGAATGTAAGGATAATTTACCACGGTAAAAAAGAAAACCTTGAGGGAGACAAAGAAGTTTAAATACTATGGTGTTTTCATTGTAATAAAGTGGGCCACACAAATTCACAGTGTTGGTGAGTTGGGAGAAAACCAGCTGTAGGATAACAAGACAAGCCTGGAAGTTTCGTTGAACTAGTCACAAAAAGCATAGGGGGAGTTAGGCAACTGCCTCAGAATGTATAAGATGATCAGTGACATGCTAAATCTGCGTTGAAAAATCTATATAGAAGGGTAAAGTTTATTCACATAGGCCAGGAGTAATTGTAATGAGGTTCCAATATTAATTGACACAGGATATTTTCAGTCTGTAATGCTGAGGAGTGAGGCTTTATGAACTCTTGAGAGACTATTGCCAGAAAAATGTGCTGGGAACAGGAGTTCATAGTGAGGCAAAAAGGTGCTCAGTTATGTAAAGTGAGGCGATGGAGTCCAGAGAAGAGCGGAGAATATGTGGTAGGTGTAATGGACCCCTAACTCTCAGCTCCAGGAATAAAAATTGTCCTTGCAATAATATATCTGATTCACTGGTTGGCGTGCTGCCTACTCTAGTTGAAAAACCAGTGGAGATGCAGGCAACTGAAGACCTGGAGAATGTTTATCCAGGAATTTTCCCTGATTGCGTCATCAGAAGATCACAAATGCTCAGGTTGAAGCAGGATAAAGGCACAGATAAGGAAGCTGACATAGAGTTATCCGAAAGATTCTTTTTGACGAGATAAGTGGAACAGAAGGAGCAAGTATGAAAACATGAAAGTATTTTAGCTCTGCTCAGGTGATTGAATTACAGCAGAAAGATGAGGAGTTACAAAAGTTATATCAAAAAACATTTAGCAAGAAAGAGAATGAATGCATTCCTGTGTGTTATTACTTAACAAATGATGTCTTAATGTGGATATGGAGATCAGCGCACATTGAAGCAGATCAGGCGTGGACAGAAATTCATTTAGACAATGTGTCAAATTTTAGGGAACGATTAAATAGAGCTGGAGAGTTGGGTAGACAGCATTTAAAAATATTGCAGCATACAATGAAACAGGAAGTGAATCAGAAATCGTAAATTGGAAATTTTGCAATTGGGAGTAAAGTATTGGTATTACTTCCAGTAACAGTTGAACCTTGAAAAGCAAGTTTTGGCGTATCTTATCAAATTGGGAAGAAATTGAATGAGGTGAACTATTTGATATGGACTCCAGACAGGATAAAATCTCACGGAGTGTGTCATGTGAATATTCTCAAAAGTTATTTTGATTGGCAAGGAAATCAAGAGGAGAAGATGTTAATGATTACAACACAGAAGGAAGAACCAAGTTCAGAGAATTCTGAATTGGATATTCCTCAAATAAAATTGGAAAATGAGGAAGTTGTCAAAATTTGGGACAAATTATTGAGTTACCTTACACAAGAAAAGAAAAGGGACCTGAAAGGGTTTTCACTATCTTGTGGAGAGATATGCGGCAATAAACTGGGAAGTACGAACATAATTGTGCATGATGTAGACACAGGAGATACTGTTCTGATTAAGCAACATCCTTATGGCCATGACTCTCCAAAATTGGCACAGGTTCAGAAGGAGATAGAGCGCACACTCCAATATGTCATAATCGAAGTGAGTTACAGTGACTGGAGTTCACATATAGTCATGGTACCAAAGTCAGATAGTACCCAACGGTCATGTGTGGACTATCACAAAGTCAATGCCGTTACAAAGACTGATGCAGATCCAATTCCACGTTTGAAGAACTGTGTCGAAAAAGTGGGAGAAGCTACTTACATTTCCAAGTTGGATTTGCTCAGAGGCTATTGGCACGGACCTCTGTCAGAGAAAGCAAAGGCAATTTCGGCTTTCATAACGCCAAATGGACTATATCAGTTCAAATAAGGTCATTGCCTGATTACCCAACTGTGTGGTCTACGTTGATGACCAGGCGGTTTTTAGTCACTCATGGAAGAAACATTTACAGCATTTATCGGACTTGTGCGCTCAACTTCAGAAGGCAGGCTTGGTGGTAAACTTAGCTAAAAGTGAATTTGAGAAAGCCCAAGTCACGTCCCTGGGTCACGTTATTGGACATGGACAAATGGCCCCATGAGATACGAAAACGAAAGTAGGTAGGGAATGTTTCACACCGTCAACAAAAAGAAATATGCAGTACTACGGTTCATGGGATTGACTGGATTTTACCGAAAGTTTGTGCCAAACTTTAAGCAGTGCGGCAGCTCCACTCACCAAATTGTCAAGGGCAAGAACTCTCAGTGGACAGAGGACTGTCAAAAGGTATTTTGCAGCCTAAAGACTGTGTTAACATTGCTCCCAGAATGAGCCATACTAGATTACACGAAGCCTTTCAAGGTGGCTATTGATGTCGGTATTGGTCTGGTGTTCCTGCAGGAGGATGTTGAGGGAATAGAAAGACCCATCGGGTATTTTTCTGTGAAGTCGAACGTTCATCAACAGAAATGTTCAACGGTAGAGAAAAAGACTTTAAAGTTAGTGTTGGCTTTACACCATAACTGTGTTTATATTACCAGCAATGCATCTGAGACAATCGTATGCACTGATCACAACACATTTGTGGGAAAATCTAAGGACAAAAATGCCAGATTGTTAAGATAGAGCTTGTTGTTGCAGCCATTCAATCTGACAATTTTGCATGTGGAAGGTAGCGAAAGCGTGAAAGCTGATGAGTTATTGACACTCGAATGAAATACTGAGGTTGTGGGTGTACCGCGGCCTGAATTTGAAAGGGTTTGTGCATGTTGGAATGTTTACAGTTACCACAGTGTATCTGTCTGTTTTGAGACTACTAACTGGGTTTGAAGGGTTAAAATGCAGCCTTCTTTTAGCATTGATGGCTCTTTTCTTTTAGTAGGGGGAGACATGTCACAAAGCAAGTCCCTTATTTTTCAAAAAGCTGTTCCTTGGCTCAAGGAGACTCTATCCTTGTTTTTTTTTTCTCTCGCAGGGACAATAAAATGAGGCCAAGCTCCAATCAGTCTGGTTTCGTACAGAGATGAAAAGAATTTTTAGAGGCCCTTGCTTATATGGAAACAGATGAGACTGCAGGCCAAAGTGGTCATGCTTTATAAGTGACCAGTATAATGAACAGAGAGTGGTGAGCTATTTTAGCTGAACTAGCTGAGCTGAATTGAGTTGAGCAGTTTTCAGTTGAGTTTTGAACTGGGAAGTTCATCTGGGAACTGTGTGGAAACTCCCTCTCTTTTCTGACCTTCAATTTCAACCTGGAAGTATATGTTCCGTTTGTACTGGTTTTTATTGGGAGTTTGATTATTGGGACAGTTGTGTATGCTCGGAACAGCATAATTAAGTCTAGTTGAATATGTTGAATTCTGTCGTGATTCTTTATTCTGTTCTTTGTGTTTCATTGTGTAATTTTATGACTAAAGTTTTTGTCTGTTTTAAAATGTAGTAGTCATCCTAGCTAAATTATTCCTACTTCAATTCTCTTCCCCAGTCCTTTTCCAACATGGCCATCCTTGGTGTCCTCCATTGCCACAACGAACCAAACCATGATTTGGAAGAACAAGATCTCATCTGTCTCCTGTGTAGCCTACACCCCGGGACTCAAAACAGAATTATCCAATTGCAAATAACCTTCCTTCCAATCCCCCGACTCCCTTCCCAGACCCTCCCCTCCCTACCATTCCTCTGAGCAAGCTTTTGTCCAGCTACCTACCAACTGGACTCAGCCATCCCATCGCCAACCCGCTGATACCCTTGATCTGTGTTCACTTATCCCCCACCTCGCCACTCTGCCTCCTCCTCCCTCACCCGCCACTTTATCTACAGACTCCCTTACTCCCATCCACAGTCCTGACGAATGGTTATATCCAAGACGTTCACTTCTCAACGTCTTGATGCTGCCTTGCTTATTTTGTTCTTCCAGCTTCCTGCGTGTGTATTTTGGATTCCAACATCTACTGTTTTTTTTAAAATTGTCTTCTTGTGTAACAGGCAGGAGTGAGTGAACGCATTGCGCCTCTTGTTATCCAACAGATCAGATGGGTGGAATGGCTTTCTTATATTACTGTGAAACCAGCTAGAGTTGCTGAAGGAGTTCCTCTTTCTTTTAACCATGGAAATGTTTAGTGCCCAGCAGTGCTTTTGATTCATGTTACCTTTACATTAGAAGCACAAGCTTGAATGTTGTTCTGATTTGATACCTGAGTACCTTAGGAGGTGACTCATTGTTCTGAACATTGTATAATCTTCACAGAACATCCCCACCTCTGATCGTATGACAGAGGGAAATATATTGATGAAGCAGTGAAGATGTTTGTGCCGAAGAAGCTAACCTAAGGATTGCCCACAGGGATATCCAGGGACTGGGAGGATTGATGTCCACCAGCCCCATTGTGTTCTGAATGGTTCAACCAGTGGGGAGTTTACAACTGATTCCCATCAGGCTCAATTTTGTTCAGTCTCCTTGACATCTCGCTCAATCAAATACTGCCATGATATCAGGGCCAGTCACTTTACGCTGTGTTCATATCTTCTATCCATGTCAATAGGCCAAGGTATATGTGTGGGGAGTGTTTCCTTCTCTCAGGGAGTAGTGACGGTTTGGATCAGACAGTTGGGGAGGCCAAATCACTGAAATGTTTGGGGGGTGCGAGTGGGTGTCAGTGCATTTTGACCCGTCAGAGAATCGAGGGCTACAAAGAATTGGGCATAAAAGAGAATTTGCGGCCGAGTGAAGAGCGGCCCTGACTTACTGAATGGAAGGGCAGGTCTGATGGACTATATAGCCTGGTTTTATTCCAGTAAACCCCATAGTCCAGTCACTTTGCGGCCTCTTCCATTTCATGTGTTACTGACTTCAAGTAACTGAATAGATTGATCCTGTTACTGTGCAACTGTATACTGGTGCTGCATGATCTGGTTACAGTTTTGTAGGCCCGAGGGGTTTATTGGCCTCCTCCTGTAATTGTATATCAGGCTCCAGGGGTTGAAAGGCCTCATTCTGTTCTGGTGTAATTGAAATCCGTATTGACTAAATCTTGGAGAAAGTGAGCTCTGCAGATGCTGGAGATTAGTGTCGAAAAGTGTGGCACTGGAAAAACACGGTGGGTCAGGCAGCATCAGAAGAACAGGAGAATCGACATATTGGACGTTCCTGATAAAGGGCTTATGTCCGAAACATAGATTCTGTTGCCCCTCGAATGCTGCCTGACCTGCTGTGCTTTTCCAACATCACATGTTTCGACGTCTACTGACCCAAGTCAATCTTCCTGGTCATTTCATCCAATTACATTAAGAAAATTGTCAAGCACAAACTTCCTCGCACAAAGCCTTACTTACTATTCCTAATCAAAGCCTGTCTTTCTAAATGCATGTACATCTTCTCCCTCAGAACCTTCTCAAGTAATTTACCTACCACGGATGTTAAACCTACTGATCTGTAGTTCCAAGGCTTTGTTTGTGCAGTTCTCCTTGAATAAGGGCATGGCATTTGCTACCTTCCAGTCTTCCGGGACGTCCACTGTGGTCAGTGATGATCAACATTATAGTCCAGGGTCGCCGAAAATTCTTCTGGAGCCACTTGAGGTATTCTTGGATCTATCGGGTAAGGACCATGAAATTTATCCACTTTCAAACATTCTAGTATGTCCAAATCTCCTCTACTATGACATGGATTGTCCATAAGATACCACGACTAACTTCCTCAAGTCCTCAAGTCATCATGTCTTTCTCCACGGTAAACATAGAGTAGAAATATTCGTTGAGAATTTCACCCATCTCTTAGAGTTCCACACATACTCGTCCACATTGGTCTTCGATGGGTCCTATTTTCTCTCCAGTTATTACTTTTTCTTTTAATATATTTAAATATCTTTTCGGATTCATCCTAATCTTCTCAGCCAAGGCTCTTTCTTGCCCCCTTTTCATCCGACTGATTTCTTTCTTCAGTGAACTCCTGTATCTCTTATATACCTCCAGGGATTCCCTTGATCCCAGCTGCCTGTACCTGAGCCACGCCCCAAGTTCGAACATGAACCTGTGGACCAGTTTTGTCCCTCTCCATAACTATATAAAAACTAATAGAACTATGGTTACTGGTTCCAAAGTGCTCCTCCACTATTAATTCAGTCACCTGTCCAGCCTTATTTCCTAAGAAAAGTTCGAGTTATGCCCCTTCCCGAGTAGGACACTCTATATACTGCTTGAGGAAACTTTCCTGATGCATTTAACTGATTCTATGTCATCAAATCCCTTAATGCTCTGGCCGTTCCAGTCTGTATTAGAAAAATTAAAATCCCCTAGTATAATAACCCCATTGCTCCTGCAGGTCTCCCCTCTCTCCCTGCATATTTGTTACTCTCATTCCTGTTGACTCTTTGGGGGCCTATATTACAACCCCAACACCTCACCATTCCATTCCTATTTCTTAACTCCACCCACAAAGCCTCATTGGGTGATCCATCAGTTATTTTATCTCTGATTACTGCTGTGGTACTCCCCTTCATCAGAAATGCAACTCCCCCTCCCCTCCTTCCACCATCTCTGTCTCACCTAAAGCACCTGTTCCCTAGCACATTAAGCTGTCAGTCCTTTCCATCACTTAGCCATATTTCTGTAATGGCTATAATATCCCAGTCCCACCTACCTATCCACACCCTGAGTTCATCGGCCTTACCTGTCAGCCCTCGTGTATCGAAACAGATGCAATTTAATCCAAAAGGCACTACTTACTCTGTCGTTTTCCAGCCTAACCTTACTATTTCTGATTATTGTATCTCCTTCCACTTGCCTCCCTGCCCTTGAGGATATGACCACTTGCTAATCTAGTTTAAACCCTCCCTTGTAACCCGAGCAAAACTGGCCGCCAAGATATTGGAATCCCCTTCAGTGCAAGTCTCTGACGTTAATCTCCCTCTCAGGAGATTATCACTGTCAAGGTATTTTTAAAGAATGATTCTCCTAGCTCTCTGTAGTTATGCTGCAGGACCTCATCCCTATTTCTACGGATATCATTTGTGCCAACGTGCATCATGTTTTCTTCTGCTCACCCTCCCCCTTGAGAATGTTCTGCAGCCAATTGGAGACATCCTGGACCCTAGCACCTGGGAGGTAACGCACCACCCTGGATTCCCGTTTGCGACCACAGAATCTTTGATCTGTCCCATTAACAATCGACCCTCTTAACTTTAACGCCCTGTTTACCTTTACACTTTTCCGCTGTGCCCAAGAGCCAGTGGTCGTACCACCAACCTGGCAACTGTTGCTTTCCCCTGAACGGACATTGCGCCCAACAATCCAAAATGGTCTACTTGTTTTCGAGGGTAATAGCCACAGGGGATTCCTGCAATCCCTGCCTACTCCCTTTGTCATTCCTGGTGGTCGCCCATCTACTCTCTGCCTGGAACATGACAGGAAGCAAGGAACGCCTGTTAGATTAAATTGTGTTCATTTAAATACAACAGGACTGACATATAAGGCTAATGAACTCAGGACGATGAATGTTGGACTGAAATATTACGGTCATTAAAGAAACATAACTAGGGGCGTGTCTATGAATTTGTCAGTATCTCGGATGATCCTCAGTGCATCCTAGATTAGATTACCTACAGTGTGTAAACAGGCCCTTCGGTCCAACAAGTTCACACCGACACACCGAAGAGCAGTCCACCCTGACCCACTCCCCTACACGCAACACTACGGGTAATTAAGCATGACCAATTCACCTAACCTGCACATCTTTGGACTGTGGGAGGAAACCGCAGCACCCAGAGGAAACCAATGCAGACACGGGGAGAATGTGCAAACTCCACGCAGACAGTTGCCCGAGGCGGGATTTGAACCTTGATCACTGGTGCCGTGAGGTAGCTGTGCTAACCCATGATCCACCTTGCCGCCCAGCGTCGCTCCCTAACACGGTCTCCCAGGAGCTGAAGCTGGGTGCAGTGCCCACACGTGTAGCCATCAGGGATGGTTGAATTCTCACTGAGCTACCACATCTCACAAGATGGAGCGTGCAACTGCCCTAAATGCCATCTCGACTGCTGTAACAATAAAGTTAAAAGGACTTTATTTGAGTTTACCTGTACATGTCGCTGAGCTGAGCTATCCGAATCCTCTCATGTCAAAGCTTTCCTGCTTACTCTGCTACCAACGGCATGTCTCTCTACTCCTCCAAATTTAATTTTGGTCAGGGAAGGAAGGAGACACCACAGTGATGTAGTGTTTAGGTCTTCAGCACTCCTTGACACCTGGCCCCCGACTACCTGCTCCCCAGTGCAGGTCTGCTCTTGGCCTTGGAGGGTGTCTTGCTGACGTCTTTCTTCTGGTAGTGGTGATTGTGTCGATGCAAATCCTCACCCTAACAGGCAACCCGTGTTATCGCAGTCCTCTCGTACTTTCTGCCCATTTGTATTGCGTTTATGAATTCCTTGAATCCCTCGATTGCATTCCAAACTGTGTCTCACTCCATAGTTAGAGAGGTTGATGTTCTTGTGAATACAAGTTTGTTGGAAAAGAACACCATTAGACATAGGGGCAACAATATGTCTGTCCGCTCACTGAGTCTGCTTTTCCTTGGATTAGGTTATATTATTTTGTTAATCCCCCATTCCACTTTCCTGTCATTTTCCCGTAACGCTTGTATAAAAATCTGTCTGTCTCAGCCTTGAAGATATTTAGTGATCCAGCCTCTGCAGCCCTCCGAATTTTTATACAATTGTTTCCCTCTCACTGATGTGAGACTTAGTGGTTTTGCCCACTCCATCTTACATAATATTCCAATTCTTCCTCAGCTCCTGTGTCAATTTGCTCAAGGGTCAAACGGTCACTCTCCTGAA